>NC_047069.1:9093271-9401708 GCF_902459465.1 Asterias rubens | reverse complement strand
TGGGATGGGTAAACGAGCAAAAGTTTGAGATTTATTGAGAATTTTGTAAGTTTGGATTTTTGGTCAAAAATCAAAAAAATCTGTGATGCCGGCATCACAAAATTTTCAGATTTCGGGTCAACAAATTTTGGGTGATGTTATGGTTTCAAATGATACAGAAAGGACTACTGAACACATTTTATCGGTGTGGGATGGGTAAACGAGCAAAAGTTTGAGATTTATTGAGCATTTTGTAAGTTTGGATTTTTGGTCAAAAATTAAAAAAATCTGTGATGCCGGCATCACAAAATTTTCAGATTTCGGGTCAACAAATTTTGGGTGATGTTATGGTTTCAAATGATACAGAAAGGACTACTGAACACATTTTATCGGTGTGGGATGGGTAAACGAGCAAAAGTTTGAGATTTATTGAGAATTTTGTAAGTTTGGATTTTTGGTCAAAAATCAAAAAAATCTGTGATGCCGGCATCACAAAATTTTCAGATTTCGGGTCAACAAATTTTGGGTGATGTTATGGTTTCAAATGATACAGAAAGGACTACTGAACACATTTTATCGGTGTGGGATGGGTAAACGAGCAAAAGTTTGAGATTTATTTAGCTTTTTGTAAGTTTGGGTTTTTGGGCCAAAATTAAAAAATCTGTGATGCCGGCATCACAAAATTTTCAGATTTCGGGTCAACAAATTTTGGGTGATTTTATGGTTTCAAATGATACAGAAAGGACTACTGAACACATTTTATCGGTGTGGGATGGGTAAACGAGCAAAAGTTTGAGATTTATTGAGAATTTTGTAAGTTTGGATTTTTGGTCAAAAATTAAAAAAATCTGTGATGCCGGCATCACAAAATTTTCAGATTTCGGGTCAACAAATTTTGGGTGATGTTATGGTTTCAAATGATACAGAAAGGACTACTGAACACATTTTATCGGTGTGGGATGGGTAAACGAGCAAAAGTTTGAGATTTATTGAGAATTTTGTAAGTTTGGATTTTTGGTCAAAAATCAAAAAAATCTGTGATGCCGGCATCACAAAATTTTCAGATTTCGGGTCAACAAATTTTGGGTGATGTTATGGTTTCAAATGATACAGAAAGGACTACTGAACACATTTTATCGGTGTGGGATGGGTAAACGAGCAAAAGTTTGAGATTTATTGAGAATTTTGTAAGTTTGGATTTTTGGTCAAATTCAAAAAAATCTGTGATGCCGGCATCACAAAATTTTCAGATTTCGGGTCAACAAATTTTGGGTGATGTTATGGTTTCAAATGATACAGAAAGGACTACTGAACACATTTTATCGGTGTGGGATGGGTAAACGAGCAAAAGTTTGAGATTTATTTAGCATTTTGTAAGTTTGGATTTTTGGTCAAAAATCAAAAAAATCTGTGATGCCGGCATCACAAAATTTTCAGATTTCGGGTCAACAAATTTTGGGTGATGTTATGGTTTCAAATGATACAGAAAGGACTACTGAACACATTTTATCTGTGTGGGATGGGTAAACGAGCAAAAGTTTGAGATTTATTGAGAATTTTGTAAGTTTGGATTTTGGGACAAAAATTAAAAAATCTGTGATGCCGGCATCACAAAATTTTCAGATTTCGGGTCAACAAATTTTGGGTGATTTTATGGTTTCAAATGATACAGAAAGGACTACTGAACACATTTTATCGGTGTGGGATGGGTAAACGAGCAAAAGTTTGAGATTTATTGAGAATTTTGTAAGTTTGGATTTTTGGTCAAAAATCAAAAAAATCTGTGATGCCGGCATCACAAAATTTTCAGATTTCGGGTCAACAAATTTTGGGTGATGTTATGGTTTCAAATGATACAGAAAGGACTACTGAACACATTTTATCGGTGTGGGATGGGTAAACGAGCAAAAGTTTGAGATTTATTGAGAATTTTGTAAGTTTGGATTTTTGGTCAAAAATAAAAAAATCTGTGATGCCGGCATCACAAAATTTTCAGATTTCGGGTCAACAAATTTTGGGTGATGTTATGGTTTCAAATGATACAGAAAGGACTACTGAACACATTTTATCGGTGTGGGATGGGTAAACGAGCAAAAGTTTGAGATTTATTTAGCTTTTGTAAGTTTGGGTTTTTGGGCCAAAATTTAAAAAATCTGTGATGCCGGCATCACAAAATTTTCAGATTTCGGGTCAACAAATTTTGGGTGATGTTATGGTTTCAAATGATACAGAAAGGACTACTGAACACATTTTATCGGTGTGGGATGGGTAAACGAGCAAAAGTTTGAGATTTATTGAGAATTTTGTAAGTTTGGATTTTTGGTCAAAAATCAAAAAAATCTGTGATGCCGGCATCACAAAATTTTCAGATTTCGGGTCAACAAATTTTGGGTGATGTTATGGTTTCAAATGATACAGAAAGGACTACTGAACACATTTTATCAGTGTGGGATGGGTAAACGAGCAAAAGTTTGAGATTTATTTAGCTTTTTGTAAGTTTGGATTTTTGGTCAAAAATCAAAAAAATCTGTGATGCCGGCATCACAAAATTTTCAGATTTCGGGTCAACAAATTTTGGGTGATGTTATGGTTTCAAATGATACAGAAAGGACTACTGAACACATTTTATCGGTGTGGGATGGGTAAACGAGCAAAAGTTTGAGATTTATTGAGATTTTTGTAAGTTTGGATTTTTGGTCAAAAATAAAAAAATCTGTGATGCCGGCATCACAAAATTTTCAGATTTCGGGTCAACAAATTTTGGGTGATGTTATGGTTTCAAATGATACAGAAAGGACTACTGAACACATTTTATCGGTGTGGGATGGGTAAACGAGCAAAAGTTTGAGATTTATTGAGAATTTTGTAAGTTTGGATTTTTGGTCAAAAATCAAAAAATCTGTGATGCCGGCATCACAAAATTTTCAGATTTCGGGTCAACAAATTTTGGGTGATGTTATGGTTTCAAATGATACAGAAAGGACTACTGAACACATTTTATCAGTGTGGGATGGGTAAACGAGCAAAAGTTTGAGATTTATTTAGCTTTTTGTAAGTTTGGATTTTTGGTCAAAATTCAAAAAATCTGTGATGCCGGCATCACAAAATTTTCAGATTTCGGGTCAACAAATTTTGGGTGATGTTATGGTTTCAAATGATACAGAAAGGACTACTGAACACATTTTATCGGTGTGGGATGGGTAAACGAGCAAAAGTTTGAGATTTATTTAGCTTTTTGTAAGTTTGGATTTTTGGTCAAAAATCAAAAAAAATCTGTGATGCCGGCATCACAAAATTTTCAGATTTCGGGTCAACAAATTTTGGGTGATGTTATGGTTTCAAATGATACAGAAAGGACTACTGAACACATTTTATCGGTGTGGGATGGGTAAACGAGCAAAAGTTTGAGATTTATTGAGAATTTTGTAAGTTTGGATTTTTGGTCAAAAATCAAAAAAATCTGTGATGCCGGCATCACAAAATTTTCAGATTTCGGGTCAACAAATTTTGGGTGATGTTATGGTTTCAAATGATACAGAAAGGACTACTGAACACATTTTATCGGTGTGGGATGGGTAAACGAGCAAAAGTTTGAGATTTATTGAGAATTTTGTAAGTTTGGATTTTTGGTCAAAAATCAAAAAAATCTGTGATGCCGGCATCACAAAATTTTCAGATTTCGGGTCAACAAATTTTGGGTGATGTTATGGTTTCAAATGATACAGAAAGGACTACTGAACACATTTTATCGGTGTGGGATGGGTAAACGAGCAAAAGTTTGAGATTTATTGAGAATTTTGTAAGTTTGGATTTTTGGTCAAAAATCAAAAAAATCTGTGATGCCGGCATCACAAAATTTTCAGATTTCGGGTCAACAAATTTTGGGTGATGTTATGGTTTCAAATGATACAGAAAGGACTACTGAACACATTTTATCAGTGTGGGATGGGTAAACGAGCAAAAGTTTGAGATTTATTGAGCATTTTGTAAGTTTGGATTTTTGGTCCAAAATTAAAAAATCTGTGATGCCGGCATCACAAAATTTTCAGATTTCGGGTCAACAAATTTTGGGTGATTTATGGTTTCAAATGATACAGAAAGGACTACTGAACACATTTTATCGGTGTGGGATGGGTAAACGAGCAAAAGTTTGAGATTTATTGAGAATTTTGTAAGTTTGGATTTTTGGTCAAAAATCAAAAAAATCTGTGATGCCGGCATCACAAAATTTTCAGATTTCGGGTCAACAAATTTTGGGTGATGTTATGGTTTCAAATGATACAGAAAGGACTACTGAACACATTTTATCGGTGTGGGATGGGTAAACGAGCAAAAGTTTGAGATTTATTGAGAATTTTGTAAGTTTGGATTTTTGGTCAAAAATAAAAAAAATCTGTGATGCCGGCATCACAAAATTTTCAGATTTCGGGTCAACAAATTTTGGGTGATGTTATGGTTTCAAATGATACAGAAAGGACTACTGAACACATTTTATCGGTGTGGGATGGGTAAACGAGCAAAAGTTTGAGATTTATTTAGATTTTGTAAGTTTGGATTTTTGGTCAAAAATCAAAAAAATCTGTGATGCCGGCATCACAAAATTTTCAGATTTCGGGTCAACAAATTTTGGGTGATGTTATGGTTTCAAATGATACAGAAAGGACTACTGAACACATTTTATCGGTGTGGGATGGGTAAACGAGCAAAAGTTTGAGATTTATTGAGAATTTTGTAAGTTTGGATTTTTGGTCCAAAATTAAAAAAATCTGTGATGCCGGCATCACAAAATTTTCAGATTTCGGGTCAACAAATTTTGGGTGATTTTATGGTTTCAAATGATACAGAAAGGACTACTGAACACATTTTATCAGTGTGGGATGGGTAAACGAGCAAAAGTTTGAGATTTATTTAGAATTTTGTAAGTTTGGATTTTTGGTCAAAAATCAAAAAAATCTGTGATGCCGGCATCACAAAATTTTCAGATTTCGGGTCAACAAATTTTGGGTGATTTTATGGTTTCAAATGATACAGAAAGGACTACTGAACACATTTTATCGGTGTGGGATGGGTAAACGAGCAAAAGTTTGAGATTTATTGAGATTTTGTAAGTTTGGATTTTTGGTCAAAATCAAAAAAATCTGTGATGCCGGCATCACAAAATTTTCAGATTTCGGGTCAACAAATTTTGGGTGATGTTATGGTTTCAAATGATACAGAAAGGACTACTGAACACATTTTATCAGTGTGGGATGGGTAAACGAGCAAAAGTTTGAGATTTATTTAGCTTTTGTAAGTTTGGATTTTTGGTCAAAAATAAAAAAATCTGTGATGCCGGCATCACAAAATTTTCAGATTTCGGGTCAACAAATTTTGGGTGATGTTATGGTTTCAAATGATACAGAAAGGACTACTGAACACATTTTATCAGTGTGGGATGGGTAAACGAGCAAAAGTTTGAGATTTATTTAGCTTTTGTAAGTTTGGATTTTTGGTCAAAAATCAAAAAAATCTGTGATGCCGGCATCACAAAATTTTCAGATTTCGGGTCAACAAATTTTGGGTGATGTTATGGTTTCAAATGATACAGAAAGGACTACTGAACACATTTTATCGGTGTGGGATGGGTAAACGAGCAAAAGTTTGAGATTTATTGAGAATTTTGTAAGTTTGGATTTTTGGTCAAAAATCAAAAAAATCTGTGATGCCGGCATCACAAAATTTTCAGATTTCGGGTCAACAAATTTTGGGTGATGTTATGGTTTCAAATGATACAGAAAGGACTACTGAACACATTTTATCAGTGTGGGATGGGTAAACGAGCAAAAGTTTGAGATTTATTTAGCTTTTGTAAGTTTGGATTTTTGGTCAAAAATTAAAAAAATCTGTGATGCCGGCATCACAAAATTTTCAGATTTCGGGTCAACAAATTTTGGGTGATTTTATGGTTTCAAATGATACAGAAAGGACTACTGAACACATTTTATCGGTGTGGGATGGGTAAACGAGCAAAAGTTTGAGATTTATTGAGAATTTTGTAAGTTTGGATTTTTGGTCAAAAATCAAAAAAATCTGTGATGCCGGCATCACAAAATTTTCAGATTTCGGGTCAACAAATTTTGGGTGATGTTATGGTTTCAAATGATACAGAAAGGACTACTGAACACATTTTATCAGTGTGGGATGGGTAAACGAGCAAAAGTTTGAGATTTATTTAGCTTTTTGTAAGTTTGGATTTTTGGTCAAAAATCAAAAAAATCTGTGATGCCGGCATCACAAAATTTTCAGATTTCGGGTCAACAAATTTTGGGTGATGTTATGGTTTCAAATGATACAGAAAGGACTACTGAACACATTTTATCGGTGTGGGATGGGTAAACGAGCAAAAGTTTGAGATTTATTTAGCTTTTGTAAGTTTGGGTTTTTGGGCCAAAATTTAAAAAATCTGTGATGCCGGCATCACAAAATTTTCAGATTTCGGGTCAACAAATTTTGGGTGATGTTATGGTTTCAAATGATACAGAAAGGACTACTGAACACATTTTATCGGTGTGGGATGGGTAAACGAGCAAAAGTTTGAGATTTATTGAGAATTTTGTAAGTTTGGATTTTTGGTCAAAAATCAAAAAAATCTGTGATGCCGGCATCACAAAATTTTCAGATTTCGGGTCAACAAATTTTGGGTGATGTTATGGTTTCAAATGATACAGAAAGGACTACTGAACACATTTTATCAGTGTGGGATGGGTAAACGAGCAAAAGTTTGAGATTTATTTAGCTTTTTGTAAGTTTGGATTTTTGGTCAAAAATCAAAAAATCTGTGATGCCGGCATCACAAAATTTTCAGATTTCGGGTCAACAAATTTTGGGTGATGTTATGGTTTCAAATGATACAGAAAGGACTACTGAACACATTTTATCAGTGTGGGATGGGTAAACGAGCAAAAGTTTGAGATTTATTTAGGTTTTGTAAGTTTGGATTTTTGGTCAAAAATCAAAAAAATCTGTGATGCCGGCATCACAAAATTTTCAGATTTCGGGTCAACAAATTTTGGGTGATGTTATGGTTTCAAATGATACAGAAAGGACTACTGAACACATTTTATCGTGTGGGATGGGTAAACGAGCAAAAGTTTGAGATTTATTTAGCTTTTGTAAGTTTGGATTTTTGGTCAAAAATCAAAAAAATCTGTGATGCCGGCATCACAAAATTTTCAGATTTCGGGTCAACAAATTTTGGGTGATTTTATGGTTTCAAATGATACAGAAAGGACTACTGAACACATTTTATCGGTGTGGGATGGGTAAACGAGCAAAAGTTTGAGATTTATTTAGCTTTTGTAAGTTTGGATTTTTGGTCAAAAATTAAAAAAATCTGTGATGCCGGCATCACAAAATTTTCAGATTTCGGGTCAACAAATTTTGGGTGATGTTATGGTTTCAAATGATACAGAAAGGACTACTGAACACATTTTATCGGTGTGGGATGGGTAAACGAGCAAAAGTTTGAGATTTATTTAGCTTTTGTAAGTTTGGATTTTTGGTCAAAAATCAAAAAATCTGTGATGCCGGCATCACAAAATTTTCAGATTTCGGGTCAACAAATTTTGGGTGATGTTATGGTTTCAAATGATACAGAAAGGACTACTGAACACATTTTATCGGTGTGGGATGGGTAAACGAGCAAAAGTTTGAGATTTATTTAGCTTTTTGTAAGTTTGGATTTTTGGTCCAAATTTAAAAAATCTGTGATGCCGGCATCACAAAATTTTCAGATTTCGGGTCAACAAATTTTGGGTGATGTTATGGTTTCAAATGATACAGAAAGGACTACTGAACACATTTTATCGGTGTGGGATGGGTAAACGAGCAAAAGTTTGAGATTTATTGAGAATTTTGTAAGTTTGGATTTTTGGTCCAAAGTCCAAAAAATCTGTGATGCCGGCATCACAAAATTTTCAGATTTCGGGTCAACAAATTTTGGGTGATGTTATGGTTTCAAATGATACAGAAAGGACTACTGAACACATTTTATCGGTGTGGGATGGGTAAACGAGCAAAAGTTTGAGATTTATTTAGCTTTTGTAAGTTTGGATTTTTGGTCAAAAATTAAAAAAATCTGTGATGCCGGCATCACAAAATTTTCAGATTTCGGGTCAACAAATTTTGGGTGATGTTATGGTTTCAAATGATACAGAAAGGACTACTGAACACATTTTATCGGTGTGGGATGGGTAAACGAGCAAAAGTTTGAGATTTATTTAGCTTTTGTAAGTTTGGATTTTTGGGCCAAAATTTAAAAAATCTGTGATGCCGGCATCACAAAATTTTCAGATTTCGGGTCAACAAATTTTGGGTGATGTTATGGTTTCAAATGATACAGAAAGGACTACTGAACACATTTTATCGGTGTGGGATGGGTAAACGAGCAAAAGTTTGAGATTTATTGAGAATTTTGTAAGTTTGGGTTTTTGGGCCAAAATTAAAAAAATCTGTGATGCCGGCATCACAAAATTTTCAGATTTCGGGTCAACAAATTTTGGGTGATGTTATGGTTTCAAATGATACAGAAAGGACTACTGAACACATTTTATCGGTGTGGGATGGGTAAACGAGCAAAAGTTTGAGATTTATTGAGAATTTTGTAAGTTTGGATTTTTGGTCAAAAATCAAAAAAATCTGTGATGCCGGCATCACAAAATTTTCAGATTTCGGGTCAACAAATTTTGGGTGATGTTATGGTTTCAAATGATACAGAAAGGACTACTGAACACATTTTATCGGTGTGGGATGGGTAAACGAGCAAAAGTTTGAGATTTATTGAGAATTTTGTAAGTTTGGGTTTTTGGGCCAAAATTTAAAAAATCTGTGATGCCGGCATCACAAAATTTTCAGATTTCGGGTCAACAAATTTTGGGTGATTTATGGTTTCAAATGATACAGAAAGGACTACTGAACACATTTTATCGGTGTGGGATGGGTAAACGAGCAAAAGTTTGAGATTTATTGAGAATTTTGTAAGTTTGGATTTTTGGTCCAAAATTAAAAAATCTGTGATGCCGGCATCACAAAATTTTCAGATTTCGGGTCAACAAATTTTGGGTGATTTTATGGTTTCAAATGATACAGAAAGGACTACTGAACACATTTAATCGGTGTGGGATGGGTAAACGAGCAAAAGTTTGAGATTTATTGAGAATTTTGTAAGTTTGGATTTTTGGGCCAAAATTTAAAAAATCTGTGATGCCGGCATCACAAAATTTTCAGATTTCGGGTCAACAAATTTTGGGTGATTTTATGGTTTCAAACGATACAGAAAGGACTACTGAACACATTTTATCGGTGTGGGATGGGTAAACGAGCAAAAGTTTGAGATTTATTGAGAATTTTGTAAGTTTGGATTTTTGGGCCAAAATTTAAAAAATCTGTGATGCCGGCATCACAAAATTTTCAGATTTCGGGTCAACAAATTTTGGGTGATTTTATGGTTTCAAATGATACAGAAAGGACTACTGAACACAAATTATCTGTGAGGAATGGGTAAACGAGCAAAAGTTTGAGATTTATTGAGAATTTTGTAAGTTTGGGTTTTTGGGCCAAAATTAAAAAAAATCTGTGATGCCGGCATCACAAAATTTTCAGATTTTGGGTCAACAAATTTTGGGTGATGTTATGGTTTCAAATGATACAGATAGAAGTACTGAACACAATTTATCTGCGTGGAATGGGTAAACAAGCAAAAGTTTGAGACTTATTGAGAATTTTGTAAGTTTGGGTTTTTGGCCAGAAATGAAAAAAAAATCGACCATGCGGGTATGGTCAAAAATTTCCGATTTGGGGTCAACAAATTTCCTTTGGTTTTATGGTTCCCAATGATACAGAACAGACAACTGAAGACATTTCATCAGTTGAGACTGGGTATACAACCAAAATATTCAGATTTATTGAGAAATTTGTGAGTTTGGACTACTCAATACATTTCATCAGCTGAGACTGGGTAAACAACAATTTTTTTTAGATTCATCAGAAAAAACAGTGATGACGGCTTTACAAAATAGTTTGGGTGAGTTTATGGTTCCAAATGATACAGTAAGGACTACTGTCACAAGAGGGCTCTGTAGTTTATGGTATTATTTGGTTAAGTACATGACACGTAGCTAAAACGTAAGTTTGGGGCGTTGCCCTACGTCATTGACCATATATGGAAGTATTAACGGGGTTCCATTTGTAAGTTATTTCTTGCATAGTAAGGAGGTGATTTTGTATGGGGAACCTTACGGGCAGTGGAATGTCTGAGGTTCAGATCCGTCCAGCATATCGAGGAGTGCGTTAGCACAGTTTGGCGTTAGCCTAAGAAATGATTGGAGTCATGTTGGGCGATAGCCTAGTAATGTTTGGCGATAGCCTTAAGTATTGATGTAGTCGCGATAGCCAAAGTATTGCAGTCGTATTTGGCGATAGCCAAGGAGTTCAGCGATAGCTGATTAGCTGATAGATAATTAATTTGGTAGAAGCAAGGGACACTGCAGCAGAGGACAGACAGTCCAGACTCCGGAGAGACTCCCGGAGCCTAATGACGAGAAGGATTGGTGATGTAAACTTGAAACGAACTTATATTGCAGGCAGTGGGCGGTGGAAGCCAGAAGAGTAATTTATGGATGCAGTAGTCGTCGAGACTTTGAAAGATTATTGTTGAACTGATTTGCGACATCGTAATTTAATAATTTATTTGTACTTTATTTTCCTTTGTTAAATTGGTCCAAGTGTAAATATTCAATTGTAAATAAATAAGTTAGCATAAAACGCATTAATTCACAAGTCATCGTTTATTTGTAATTTTGTGGTGTGCTTGGAGGAACAGTTTTCTTTAGTTTTGATTTTTGGTATTTGGGATAACACGGCTTTGTGACAACTGGCATGGGCAAATTTTCGGAGTTGGGGGTCAAACAACTGTTGGTGTCTTTATGTTTTCAAATGAAACAGAACAGTTTACTGAAGACATTTCATCAGTGCAGACTGAGACACATTGAGAATTTGTTGATGTTGAGTTTTTAGTAAAAAATCTAAATAATCTGCCATGCTGGCATAGGACAATGTTCAGACTTGGGGTCAGACAATTTTCTGTGATTTTATGGTTTCAAACGACACAGAACAGACTACTGAAGACATGTTATCAGTGCTGACTGGGTTAATGAGTAAAAATTCAAGATATATTTGGATTTTTGTGAAGTTCTCAATTAAACTTCCTCTATAGTAGGTTCCAGTTAAATATTGGAAGACAAAATCAACCAAGTGTTGTCCCATTGGTTGCCATTGTTGAAAGTATTTGCAGAGACTTCTGCTTTTTATGGGGAAAAAGAGTTATTACATGTGCATATATAATCAAGATTACTAGCAGAAAAGCAAACAGTAAGCATGGATTACCTTAAGGCTATACGCTGTATGCGTCATCAGAGGCGCAGAGACTCTTGGACTATATGGAAAGCAGCAAGTAGTACAAGTGGAATGGTGCAGGTAAGATTGCAGGGCGGGAAGAAGAGGCGTAGGGTGTAGAGGTGGCCACTGTCTTGTCTCAGCTTTCACCTGCAGTTTGGAGGGAAAATGAACTAACACAGTGTTATTAAAACAGTTCAGAATAAATTCTTACACTGATTTATGACCAAGCTTTATTTAAAAAACCAATGATTTTGTTTAGGAAAGATCAAATAAGTTGTTTAAAGGATGAATTATATCCTGTATATTTCAATAATGCAATCAGGAAGTAGCTACGATATCTCAAAGTGAGTTCAATGTGTGAAGATTTTGATACACCAGATTGTCCTACATGTTGGTACAATGGACCCTTCCCATGAAATATGCTAATTACATTCCAGATGCGTACAGACCCTGTTGGTTGGCATAGAGTTGTGCACTAAGCAGACGCGCAATCGCGTCTGCGTCACGCACCCATTAGCTGTGTACAAAACAGCACGATGTTCCCTCATTTTGCCAACCAAAACGTTAGTGCGCACGCGCTACGTGCAATTTACATATTTCATGGCAAGGGTCTATTACATTTCAACTGTAACAGTCCAAAGTGTGCGGTGCTAGTATTTCAAGCCTGTATCTAGTATACAATACTTCTTGTACCAATTTAATTTCACTTTTCAGTTCACACAGTTTCACGAGTCATCGAAATGTTATTGTTGTGAACCATTTTGATGGTTGAGAGGGTGGGCTAACACTTTACCAAAATCTCCAACAACAAAAAAGCTGAAAATTGCCTGCTATTGAGAGTTGGCTGACCAAATTGTCCAACGCTGAAAATGTTTGCAGTGAAACAGAGAGAGTGTTTGTCTCTTTAAGGTTGACTCGCTGATGAGATCAGGGGAAGTCGGTAGGCATGAAGACAGACAAACTTTTGAGAAGCACCCAGTGAAATTCAGTCACCCATCAGTGGCACAGGGATGAAGTGTTCAAATGATACAGAACGGATCACTGAACACATTTTATCTCTGTGGAAAGGGTATATGAGAAACAATTTGAGATTTATTGAGAACTTTGCAAAGTTGAATTTTTAGTCAAAATAATAAAAACATCTGTCAAAACATTTTCAGATTTCGGGTCAAAAATGTTCATTGATTTTATCAAAATGATACAGAACGGACTACTGAAAACATTTTATCAAGGCGCTGTGGCGCAATATGCTGCCAATCCAGCCAGTAACACCGGGGCGAACCCCTTCTCTTTCGATAAGTGCACTGGGTTCTTTTACATGCGTTTACACAACACATGGGACCAATGGCTTTACGTCCCATCCGAAGGACGAAGCTTAAGGACACAAGTGTCACGGCTGGGGATTCGAGCCCACACTCTGCTGTTGAGAAACACCAGAGTTTGAGTTCGGTGCTCTTAACCGCTCGGCCACGACACTCCCCACAACCTTGGTTTCCTAAAAGGCTGTACTTGGTGCAAGACAGGTAAGCTGTCAGGGACAAACATGATTTTCCTCAGGGTGAGGTATGAAACCTCCAGGCCCGCAAGAGTACTTTTATTCCAAGGGGTGCTGGGTTTTGCCAGAGACACGGTATGCGAAGCCAATACGGCATGGGGTCCGCAGCCCGTTTAAGGGCCCCGGATTTTTTTGGGCTACTAGATGCTCTGTCATGCATTCTGAGCCATTATTTGGCACTTAAATGAACCTTTTGGAGGTGGGATACTATCAGCAATTTAAACAAATAATAACCCCATAGTGTATTTTATTTAACAAAAACACAAAAGATATACAGCACTATATATTCTACAAAAGTTGTTCTTTTTTAAACAGCATCGACAGCTATGTTCCAACAAACCAGGGGCGTCAATCCTTCTTGACTCTGGGGGGACATACCCTCATGACTGCAGCCTTCAATGGATTCAAACTTCTGACTACGAACTTGGGGTAAGATCTCCGCCAGAAGGTTTTAAGTAAAACATTTACATCAAAATTATGACTCACTTGTAGACTTGTTTCCGGACTCACTTGAGTTCATCAGATGTTAGAGCAAGCTTTGGCTTCTTCCATGAGAAATAGTCTGGTACTTCATGATCTTCTACTTGGGGGTGCGGTGTCTTCTCTTGATCTCGGACAAAACTAAAGAAAAAGAATAATTCAGCACTTTATGTGAAACGTACTCTACAGGATTAGTAAGAGAAAAAACAACACTGTTCATACTGAAGTTCATACTAGAACCATGACATGTTTGCATGCTGAAAATTAATAAGGTTTCTCAGTCACTATGTCTCCTGACATAACTCAGATTTTCACAGGTTTGTTATTTTATATGTTAATTTATGCATTGTTGCATTCAGACGTCTGGAGGGGCAATGTTACTCAGGACTGGGAGCCAATCTGAACTTGTAAAGAAACTACACCAGTGATGGTTCTCATGGTGTTGTTGAGTTGGACGTCGACAAGGCTGGTGTGGACGAAGTTCCTCCAGACTGGACTACAGTACTCAGCCACTGAGTAGCAGAGAGCTAGAGCAAATGAGCGGAGTGTCTTTGCCTTTGCTCCCCAGGTTGTACCAGCAAGCATCAGGTTGTTTTGTCTCCGAATTTTGGCAGCTTTCTGGGGGTGAGGTTTGAAGGTGATGCCAAGATTAGTTGGTCTGTGGGCGTGGCTCAAAAGCACCTCCTCCTTTGATACTGTGTGACATCATCCAAGTTGCTGGTCCTCAAAGAATCTTGTACCAAACTGCTGTGGAATAATGAAGTGCTGGTTTCATTCAAAACCAACAATTAAAATTTCAGATGAACAAGATTTTCCTATTAGGCATAAATAACAAAACCTTTTTCTTTCTTTTTTCTTATTTTTTTTTGAGGGTCTCAAAAATAGCATATACTGTGATTATTTCATGGTAAGACAGGTGCCAGGTTTCACAAAAAGCAAGTTAGGCATCTTCAAAATTAGCTTGACCCAGAACCATCTTCTTTCAATCAATCAATCAATCAATAAAACATTTATTTCCACATTCACATCACATGGAGGCATCATCCTAAAAGCCGAGGCTTGTGGCGGATGTGCCCGTTACAAGATTACAGAACAAAACAGGAAAACAGCACTAAATAGACGAATAAATAAAAAACATATCACTACGGTAGATAACTACACAAAGGTTTAACCATGGTTAAACAATGTAAATATAACTATGAAGCAGAACATGTATGTGAAGTTAACAAAGGGACAGCAATTAAACAAACAATACAAATTAGAAAACATAGATGAATACTGCTTGACAAATTTCATTGCCAAGTCAAAATTGAGTGAGCACCATTTACAACAATGCAAACTAACTAATTTTGGCTGGTAACCTGTTCCTGTAAAGCAATACTATTCTGTGCTTAGCAAGTTTTTGTGGTTGCAGACTTTATGAAATTGGGCCCTTGTGGTAGTTGCCACCTTGGTTGATGCCAAGGTGAGCGAAAGTTGGCCTAGAAATTCAAAGGGAGGGAGACTTTGATATTTCTGTGAGAATCTATAACAGGTTCAGGAAGGCATTAATACTTCTGTAGAGATGGCTGCTCAACATACATAACTCAAGTCAAATAGGCCAATTGACCAAACGTATTGTTAAGGCCCATCTGAAACTCTGCCATGAATTGCTGGATGGCTGAACGGCACATGGATTTTCCCTGTTGTTAGGCGTTTGTTGGTGAAGCAAAAAGCCACCTAGATCTACTTTTAAAGTTTATTTTAGCCAGTTTGGCATCAACCTATAAAGTAGCCTACCTTATCTTAAAAACAATATCATGTTGCTTTCAAGATCTCATAGTCAAAGTGGATGCCCAGTAGATGATCCATATTCCTGCTGCGGCACATGCTGCAGGACACATCTTGAAGTAGAGGTAAGCTTTAGATCCAAGGCAGCACCAGTCTGAGTAAATCCTCTGCAAATAGGAGGGAACAAAATGATTAATCCTTACCAACTGGTATCCTTTACAGTCTAGCTAATCATGGTTGCACTTGAATCTCATTTGATTCAACAACTACAATCTTTGCCCAGAGGCTAGAAACACCAGAGTCTGACAATTTCGGACAGTTCATGGCTAATGTAAGGTTGTACTTTGCAGGGCCTCTCCTTTTCACACACAGCCCATCCCAATTACAATTGCCACCCAGAACACCATGTGTCCAGACTGGCTGTCTGGGATTTGACAATATTTATGTGTTTTTATTTTCATGACCTCTGGCCACCTTCATTGGGTAGGTTCAGAGGAGGAGTTAATTTATTGCTCCATAGTTAAACTAACCCTTATTCCAAGCGCCTCAGGTGTCCAAAAAATAAAAATGACTTAATCCAAAATGGGCTTGAACTCACACGGTGGGTTTGTTCTCATCGAGCGGACTGAACTAGCCCAAGAGGTTGGGGTCATGCATCGGCGACCCTCCCCCCATCATGGCTGGTTCTGGTTCATTACATTGCGCATGCGTTTTCCACAGGGTTTCGTTCCGCTATACGGACCTCATGGTCATCATGTAGCCCAACAAATACGGCCAAACACTTCATATCCTTGGCCCCAGCAACAACGCAATTCCATTTCTGTGCCCGCTGAAGTTCCGATTGCACTTTCCTCGATATGAAATAATACACGCTGTTTGAAGCTTCAAATTACTTTCGAGAGTGATATTTAAATTCGAAATATCTCACAACTATAGTCGTTGAGAAGTCGTAGCCTACACACATGCTCATATTACTTTTAAAAAAATGGTTTTTCAATCAAACATTAGTCTGGTACCAAACATTTTGGCTTGATCTTATCACTGTTAGTTGGGGGAAGGAACCAGTACAACCTAGTTTTTCGAACCCAAACTTTGGTGTTAGTTCTCGGTCCTGTGTGTAGCTAGCTGTGTTTAGGTGCCACTTTCTTGGTTAAAAACAAAATCTGTTCGTTGTCATGAACCTGCATTAATTTTAAAAAATGCTACTAAAAACGAGAACTTGTTCTATTGCGAACTCCACTTGGATTTTTTCGACGAAGGGGAAACACCGGGGACCAGCACTGTCAGGAAGGCCGCCAGCGGAGAGACGCGAGAGACAGATTGTTTGCTTGTTCATACAGACACGCAAGTACTCGCTGCCGATCCATACACGAGGATGACGTCACCTTTTCTGCCACGGTCGTTTGGGCTAAAATAGACCGGAAGTGGGAGGTCAGTTGCGTTCCAGCGAATGGTTTACTGGGCCTCGCAGCGTGGGGTGCCAATAGTTTTTGGGGTTTAGTTGAGCCCAGCTTTGTGGGTCAAATTGACCCTCACAGACCAGATCTTTGCATTCCAACGTAGGGTTAATGGGCTAGTTTATCCCCACGTCTGAACGTATCAATGCAAAATAAATGCACTGTGAGCCCAATCCAGTGTTCTTGTCTATTCTTGCCTTATCTTCTCATCTCGACACTTCTCTGGATATATATCTCTGTATCGCTTCATAAATAAACAGTTCCAAATAAAATAGTAGTAGTACTGTATTTAGCCCAAAGAGCACAGTGTAACGGAGTGTAGTTCAAAATAAAATAGAACTGTTTAGCCAAAAGAGCACAGTGTAATGCGTGTTAGTTGTATGCCTGCCCTGCTAATGTTATAAAGTGACACCCATATTTAACGTGTTATACTAACACTATGGGTGCGTTCGATGCCTTCCCTGGGTCGATCCCCGGTCTGCCCCTACAGTCAAATAGCTTTTACGTCATTCCACTGTTTCCAGGGGCTCACCCAAGTCAGCCCAAGTGCCCTGTTTGTGGAACGGGTCACTTGGGGCTGGCCAAAGGTGAATGATGTCACCACGAGAGGTTGAAAGATCGTTCGATAATAGCTCTTGTCAGGGGCTCACCCAACAAAGTTAAGAGCACCAGTAAAAAATATTTGTATAAGACCAGGGAAATCAGTCTGGAAAAGGTGTTAAGTTTTGCATATAGGACATTTCATTTCCAGAACATGTTGAGTTTAGAAAAAGTGAGAAAAAAAAGAGCGTCAATAATCAATTCAAGATTTCACACGCTTGTTAAAATGCGCAGTACCTAGTCCCCACTATAATGATGTAAAACAAACCATGCCAACTGTTTGTATCTCTATTTAGTAAATTAATAGAAATTTGAATATGAGGTCAAAATTGCTTCAATGTACACCAGTTCAATTAAAAAAAGAAAGTCAAGGTTTGAGCAAATTTTAAAAGTCTTAGCAGAGACTTTATCACAAATAAAAAGCTGGCTGAGCTGATTGTGTGTTGGTGTCTTACAGATGACTGTGCAGGTGTTAGAGCTGAAGTTTTGCTCTCAGGTTATGCTCTCTACCCAATGCAGTTATAGTAGGGTACGAGTTGTAGCAGAGGCCACCCTAAGCTGCACTGGATAGATAATCAGGAAAACTGTTGTATTCATTTAGAGTACTCCAGCATGGTGAGTGATCAAATAGTGACATCATCTGAGAGTGGTCTATAGGTGGATTGCACATAGCGTCATTGACCGCAATACTTAATTATAAACAAAGGAAAAGTGCACATGGGTCCGAGCTACGCACAAATCTTAGCCAATATATACCTATACGCATTCACGATTTTTGGTGGTCAATGATGTCATGTGCAATCCATGTCTATTGGTGAGTGGTGTACTTTACCTTCCAATCAGATCCATGACTTGTGTAACTAGTGGTGATCAACTTTGGTTGTCTCTATGGCACTCCATCTTCTGCATCATCATAGTGAGAGTCCAACTTATGGAGATTCACATCTTTGGCTCTTGACTGGCTCTGAAAAGAGCAGGTGTTGACTCAACGTTTTGAGCAGTATGTTCTGAAGAGCCGAGTATACTGTTTGAAATGTTGAGACCACACAGTCTCTGATAACAGTGTAACTAAATGGTTACTTTTCCAGGTCCATGCATACATGTACAACATGACATTTTGTATCTATACAACCATAGAGATAGGACCCTTTTACTCCAATGGTAATTGTAATGTAAACATTCTTGGGAGAACCCTCCATCCAGCTATGAAATGGTAAAGCCCTCCGCCACCCTCGGGTTAACAACTCCTTAAAAGGGAATGCTGTGCGCGTAGCACGTATCGCGTGATGTGGCACAACTGTTTCAGCTTTCTCTCTCCACCAATAGGAATGAAGAAACTGTCCAAGGTATTTATGAACAAAGTGTTAATTATTCTAAAGTAATAAATCCTGGTGGTATATTTCCATCAAACGAATCCACATACTTTCTGCCAGCAGCCGCTCATTGACAGGGATTTTATGGGGTCAGAAGTTAATGAACAGCATAAGTTCAAAGTTAAATCACCAGTTGTGTACTTGTTTATGAATTCGATTTGAGTCAACCAATACTTCTTTTGTAGTTTTTGTTTATTTCACTCCCCATGTTACCCCAAATTAGTGCAAATTGGCAGATGACATAACGTTAAGATGACATCAGTTAAATGAGCTCATCTTCACTTCAGCTGTTTTGTTAATCTTATATATTCTCATACCTTTGACTTGAAACTTCTTGACAAGATGTGGCCCTTGGTGCATTACTGGTTTATTTCACATGATGTTGCACTCAGCAGATCTTGGCATTACCCAGAAGAAATGTATCCGTTTGAAGAGAATGTCTCTAGATTAAAGAGAAATTAATTAACAAAGAAGGATTAAAAAGCATTTACGCAAGTACAAAAAAATAAACTTTCCCAGGTATACCTTGTGTGTTCAGGGTTGAAGCTAGACCTATCTTTGTGGTGGGCTACAAATCATATTTTAAAAAGTCAACCAAGGGCGTGTAGATCAACACAGTTACAGTAGGATTTGAAACTGTATAATGGAAATATTGACTGCTATTCAGGGCACAGTCAAAATTATAGGCCCAAGGTGATGTAAAACAATGACTATATATGCCCCAAGCGAAGCCCCGATTATTAAGCAGTCAATATTAACGTTTAATTGTGGGGCCATTATTACTGAAGTGCAAGCTTCAGGTAGGCGTGATGCTAGGTTTCCAAACTGTTCATGTTAAAGGGCTATGCGATGTAAAGTTGAGTAGCATTTTGACCTTGTTCTTTCTCTGATATTTGAAACTCCTTATCATTAGCTGTGTCTCAGATCCATGCACAGTAACAAATATCCTGAATTATTAATACTGGGGAAATCTGTGCTGGGCGTCACAATGTATTTTGCTCAAAGTGCTGGGCAAAACGTGTGATTTCTTGGCAGTCCTGCCCAGCATCGCCCACTGGGCTACAACACTGCCGGTGATACTTTACCAAATAGCCTGTGTCGAGATACAACGGCTGCACAATGTGGCATCAGCAAAAAGTGAAGGATAACTAGTAGCTGAAACAAAGAAAACAAAACAAAAACAAATATCTTAACATGGGGGTTATGTCGAACCTATGACAATACAATAACAAACTTAACTCCATTTCCAGGCCAAAACTGTGTTAGATGAGGATGCAAACTGCATACAATGAAAAAAGAGTTATGGCTGATAAAACCAAGGTTAACATCACTGTTTTTCGAGGTAACTTCTCAGTCAAATAATAAAAAACTTCAGGCCTGAAACCTTTTATTAGGCATCTGAAATCACACAAATTTTTGCAACAAGGCTGTTTTTTCTTTCACTATATATTGTCTTCCATTTTTGATGACCAATCGAGTCCAAATTTTCACAGATTTGTGATTTATTGGTCTGTGACGTTTACAGTGCTGTTAATCCACGTTAACATTTACACTGTTTTGTACCTCATACCAAACTCAATTTACAAAATGGCCAATAATGCTCAAAAAAACATTGCCTTCATAAAAATGAAAATAGGTTATGGCTGTGAAAGAAGATTGGATATAAATCCAGGTTAGCATCCACAAAAATTTGTTCACCAAATACTTCACCAAATACTTCACCAAATACTTCACCAATCTCCATTTCCACACTACATTGATGTAGATACGATAACACTTCCACTGTGTATGAGAACAGAAAAAATAGGTTATGGTGTGGAAGAAACAAACAAGTCAAAATTAAGGCTGCAAAGAAAAAGATTGGTTAACCTGTGGAGAAAGGGGTTAAGGCATAGAGATAACAAATTTATACTTAACCTGATACTTAACCATTTCAGCTACACTGGAGTTGCTCATTCCAAACCCTGCCAATCTCAAGTCGCGCATCTTTCCATGTCTTGGCGACAGTGTAGTTATAAATACTTTGTCTTGGTTCAAATTTTCCTGATTTTTAATTAGTTTACTTTGTGAAATCTTTGGGCCTGAAAAGGAAATTATTAGAACCAAGACTTAGTAAAACCAAATACAAACCTGGATTTGAACCTGGATGGGGAAAACAGAGTTATTTCTAATCCCTAGACTTACTACTAGGCCTCTCAGGTAATTGTTACTATTGATACGAACCCGTTACCACAGCATCACTGTCTGGTTCCTCCATGGCTGATCATTGTGTCCAGGCTTCAACAGTTGGGGACCAGACTGGGCATATGCCTGGTTCCCTCTGGAGTAAGAGCTTCTTCTCAGAATTCTTCATGCACCTGCTCGTCCTTCTGTTCTGGAAATGTTTTTTTTTTATTCGCAGACGATACACATTTAAAATGTTGTGCGCGCTTGATATTTGTTCTGTCCGAGAACTCATTTTTTCCATTTCTTGTGTGGTATTACAGTTTATATTCTTACGCTTATATCGCTGCGCTTAAAAACTGTAGCCAAGGTTTAAATTACAAAATACGTGAACATTATTCAATTCGGAATAAGTAAAGTGGAGATTCAAATGTCTTTACTGTAATGTTATGTGGGATAAACTGCAAATACTGCAGCTTATATAAGTTTGAAGTATTATCTTTTATGTATACATGAAATATAATCACTAGCCTTAAAATAAGCATAGATGCACAAGCATACATGATATAAACCCTAGAAGCCAATTTATTTGGAGTTCATGGCAGAAAGAGGGCGTGCTAATGCTTCGATGCTCATGCAAATTCCCACGTCTCATTACAAAATATAGTGGTGTCTACTAGATTAAACTAGACTTAATTAATTGGGTAATAATACTCTTGTTAAGTGTGTTTGAAAGATACAAGCTAGTCTTTGCACCAACTTTGACACGCAAGTGAACACGATATACGCCCTAGAAGTAAATTTTATTAATTTAATTTCAATGGCCTAATTTAGAGTAATAATACTATTCTTTATCACAAAGCCAAATGTTAGCCTTAACACAAAGCACAGGCGTGCAACCATACATGATATAGGCCCAATTGAACTTTAAGTTCAATCTTACGGCAGAACTTTCGTCATTCAGACAATAGAGGGGGTGCTCATGTTAGATATTCCAGGTACTCATTACAAACTCATTACAAACTTGTTCAAGTTAACCCTAAACACAGACACAAAATGGCCTAACTTTACTCATTTGTCTCTCTGGCAATAGAGGGCGTGGTCATCCTAACGCTACTTCCCGCTACTCTTTACAAACTGTGTCTACTAGACTAAATTTTATCAAAAGATAGATGTATAGCCTTTACATAAACACTGGTGTACAAGCATACATGATAGGCATACAGTGCCTATAACTTAAGTTCATTCTTATGGCAGAACTTTCATCATTTTGACAATAGAGGGAGTGCTCATAATATATATTCCCAGTAAGCCTACTCATTACAAACTTTTTGAAGTATTTATCAATGATAAATACATAAAAACAGATGCAAAAGCATCGATTCCAAGATATAAAGCAAATTTTTTAAGAGCTCATGGCAGAACGTTATTATTTCTTTACAATTTTGACAATAAAGGAGGTGCTCATGTTTTATGCTAATTCCAATTCCCATGACTCATTACAAACTTAGGCATACATGCAGGCATACATGATATATGCTCTGAAGTGAATTATATCAAGTTTATTTTTATGGCAGAACTGACTTATTAATTACTTATTTGCTTGTCTGACAACAGAGGGCACCCTTACTGCTTATAAATGCGACTTCTCGCTACTCATTGCAAACTTAAGATGGTTTCTACTTTTGACTAATTTTAGACTAAATTAATCAGGTCGTTTATGTCAGAGCATCCTGATGAGTTGTTCTACTTGATGTGGTACGTGTATAGCTCTTAGTTTTCCAAAGGTCCACGAGTAAAGGTTTTTAATATATTTGTCTGAAGACAAAACCAATTAGCTTTAACAAACAAAGACCTAATTAAGAGAATGTTTGTTGATGTCATTCAAATAAATTTTCATTTACCAAAGGTAATAAAAGAAATGCAGTAGTTAAATGATGTGGGAGTTCGTGTTTCCACAATTAAAAAAAAAAAAAAATGCAAAATTTCTTTGGCTTTTTAATACGCCAGTATTTAAGTATTACATTGTAGAAGCTTAACATGTCAAACACTGGTCCTTTACAGCCCAAGAAAACTTCTTCTCAGAAATAAAGCTGATGTTTGCATCACTGGCTACGACCATATGCAATACAAGACAGACCATTGGAACTAGCTGTGGTAGTGGCATCATCACAAAAGAAGGTAAATTAACAGTGACAACATCAACCAGCACCTATATATGTTTGGTTTTTTAATGACAAAAAATGAGGAGAAAGTTGGGAGGAAATTGTTAGTTCATCGCTTACCTCCATCCATTGAATCTTGAATGAGCTTACCCACCTGATGATTTCGTCATCTCTTCCATAGATTGGTAGACACAGGCTGAAGCACACATCACATATCCATAGACAAAACACACACACAGAGTCAATCCATAGACAACACAGCAGACATACGGCATGCAAGTAAGGGTTGAACTACAGAGTAGAGTTTGTAGATTCATAATTTCAGGCACTTTGAGTTCATAAGAGTTTAGTACAAAAACAAAGTTCAGTTTACATTTCCTTGGTTAGGCACAGAGTTCATTATAGGCCTTACCAAGGTTTGAAAAGTTTGGTAAAAGAGAAGAAGTTCAGTCCACACTTCCTTCATTAGAGTTCATATACCAAGTTCGAAGAGTTCGGTGAACAAAGGAAAAATCAGTTCAGTTGATTTTTTTGTATTATTAAGTACTAGAGTTCATACACCAAGGTTTGAAGAGTTGGGTTTTAAAGAATGAAGTTCGCTCCACCTTTCCTTGGTTAGCGAAAAAGTTCATACACCAAGGTTTTAACCATATGTTTAAACAAAAACAAGATCAGTAAACATTCCTTGGTCAGGCAGTTCGTAAAGGCTCTAAAAGATAAGGGGGAAAATGAAGTTCTGTTCTTCATTCCATTGTTAAAGACACTACAGTTTGTATACCAAGGTTTTGCGAGTTTAGTTTTCAGTCCATTACCTTGGTCAGGCACTAGCTCTAATTACTGACTCCTTTCGTTTGTACACTACAAACGCAAGGAGTCTGTGATTAGGGCAAGTCAGACACTAGAGTTCATACCAAGGTTTTTAGAGTTCAGTAATAAAAATAAAAATAAAATGAAGTTTATTCAAAATCTCCTTCCTTGCTCAGGTACTAAAGTTCATAATAGGCCTACCAAGGTTCAAAGAGTTTAGTCAGAAAAACAAAAAAATATAGGCCTAATGCAACGCAGTCCACATCATGGTCAGGCACTAAAGTTCATATTACATGTACCAAGGTTTTAAAAATGCAATTAAAAAAACGGGGAAAAATCAGTCCACATCTCCTTGCTCTTGTACTAGAGTTCATTTTATACCCATGCTTGAAGAGTTTGCAGTTGAACAACATAGTGCAGCTCAGTTCGACTCCACATTTCATAAAGTTTATACACCGAGATTTTAAGTGTTCAGTTTATTTTTAAAAAACTAAGTTCAGTTCACATATCCTGGTCAGGCAAAAAAGTTAAAAACCCACGCTTCAATTTAAGCACTCATGTATAAAAAATATAAAAAATAAAAATAAAAATGAAGTTCAGTTCAGTTCACATAATTTGAAAAAATCTGTTCAATTCACATTTCCTTGGTTAGGTACTAGAGTTCATATGCTAAGTTTTAAGACTAGAGTTCAGCTGGTCAGTCACTACTGTTCAGAATAGGTTTATTTATGCCAAAGACGTTACACCCCACCCCCCCCCCCCCCTCTTTCGCTTGGGTAGGACAACAGAAACAAAAAAAAGTAAAAAAAAAACAGAACAATGAAGATTTCTTGCTTGACACTTGTGTATCTTGACAAATCGCTCATTGGACAAAATACCTTGTACTTGAAGATGTCTTCCTTGTTGAAAACTTCTTTCTTGACAAATCGCTCATAGGACAATAAAATAATACGTTGAAGATTTCTTGCTAAAACACTTGTATCTTGTCATCGCTCATTAGACAAACATGTACTTGAAGATTTCGTGCGTGAATGCAAATCGCTCATTAGACAAATTATCACACTCTCTGAAATTCTTCCAAAAGATCAAGTCTGAAGTATTTGAAGTTCATGTTTATTTCTAGTCTTGATCTTTGGGAAGAAAATGTGCATGAAGAAACACTACTTGCCCTTGCTGAAACGCTCACACTACGACTGGGGTCTTGTCGAAACAACTGCGGACTGTGGTCTCGGCCTCCGGAGGCAATGCGCGTGTTTGAATGCATGCCGTGTGTTTGGCGTCTCTCTCCCCTCCATGCTCGTGTCTCCACCCGGTCATGTCGTCCGTCTCCGTGCTCCCCTGGCCTATGGTCGCATGGCTACAGCTACAGTCTTCGGGCAAGAAACTCCGTGGAATTCGCACAGCCAAGAGTTCAACAACGACGTTGCAGAACTCTCAAAGCCGTTTGCAAACTCAACACAGAATGTTCGCCCAAATTTGAGCAATAAATCTGTTCCAAAGAGTAGAAAATAGATGGCCCCATCCTGCGGTTCTTGGCCTATATGAGGCCAGTGAAGTTTAGTCTAAATGTTGGCTACAGTCTTCAGGCTAAACTCCGTGGAATTCGCACAGCCAATATATCCACAATGAAGTCGGTCGACAGTTTGTTTTGAAAGTTCTAGTTGCAGAGATTGTGTTGTTCTCTGTGAAGGTCCCTGGCCAACCTCGTGTAGAACTCTCAAAGCCGGTTGCAAACTCAACACAAAATGTTCGCCCAAATGTGAGCCACATATTCATTCTATAGAGTAACTCTATGTTCATTCCAAAGAGAATAAAAATGTCCCGGGCCGGTGGAAAGGTGGAACGACAGTCCGAGCATGGAGGTAGTAGAAGGGTCCGAGTCACATACAAATTAAGTTTTCTCCAAAACAAACCCACGTCCGTTTAAAGCACTAGCTGCAGCACACACACCCTCTCTGTGCTGACACTTTTCTAGAAATGGCATCTCTTCTCCAACAAGGAAGTGAGCAATTCGACAAACCGCATAATTACATAAGAAGAAAGGAAACCCGTTCCGTTATCGCTGGTGCCGAATTTCGGCCATCGAATGCCTAGAAATGGCAAGTGGAAAATAAGCCCCGCCCATTGCTCACTTATGCTGTCACATCTCATACACACGTGGGTGACAACAACTTTGGCTTGATGTCAAGTTTTCCTGATTTGCATACTAGAACAACAATATTATGTAAAGGAATGTGCAGGTGTGAAAAATGTCGTCCGTTAGCTTTTTGGATGTTGAATAGGATTGGGCATGTTGAGATAGCCTAATTATACACCCAAGCCAAATGAGTGCACTCTTATAAAAAGGAAGTGCAGAGCCTTTTTATTAATTTCAAAATCTTTATTTCGATTCATTTGCCAGTGTCGAGTAACTTAATATACCTGAAAGAGATAGGCTTTACAATCGTACCAAATGCACGCTTGGTGTTTTGATTATGCCAAATAATAATGGTGACAACAAAATAGTGGTAGGCTGCCCACAAAACAATACTAAGGGCATAATCAAGCAAGTCAATTTATCTGATTTCAAACAATGTTGTATTGGGGTACGTAAAGGAATGTATATTCTAGTAGTAATACTTTGTATTAATTAAAATCTTAGACGCCAACGATTGTCTGGGAATGAAACTTTTGTGGTTTTTAATGCATCTCACTAAAAAATTCTGCCTTCTTTAACTTCTAGGGAACTAGTGGCTGTTAAGCATACAGTAACAACTAAATATACCGATACTATCTATATTACTATGGTTTTGGCAAGTATTCTTCTTTATCTATGCTCGTGTCTTTATACAAAAGATGGTTTAAGAAGACATGGTGAGGCTCCATAGAGCTAAAAGCTCTATGTGAGGCTCCGAAATCTGTTGTATTAATCCATCAACAGAGGGCGCTATTTACAATTAACGGTCGCAAAATTCTTGGCAATTTTGACGATGCTATGGGTGTTATCACCCACAAAATTTATACAACTATTTTTGTTCACAAATCGAGCCTTCTATTTATTTGGTCGTTATTTTTGATATTTTTATGCAGTACTTTGACCTTTTCAGCTTCTGCTGCTCGACATTTTGTTGTATGAACAATAAAGAACATGTTTTTTTTCATGGGAATAGACTGGAATATGTTTAGGGCCAGATTTTATTTTGCCCAGGTAAAAACTTGCTCAGCACAGAAAAGTATAGCTTAACAGAAACTGGTCACCAGACACAAGGCCACATTATTTCCACAGCCCTTGAAGAAAACTACCCTTAAATCCTTGATAAGTCACAAAACCTTTTCAGGGACAAAAGACTTGTATTGCATGTTATTTTTCATATATTAATGTACCCCCCCCCGCCCCCAAAGGGGAGGGGGCACTGATTGATGATAAACAATAAGTAAAAGTTTACTCAAAATTATTGGGTTTCTTCAAAAGACACAGCTGTGACTGGTCAATAGACCACTTTACCAATGACTTTCCACGCACAAACAGAGATTTCAACATAAAACCCCACATTTGATAAGAATTGCACCATAGTTTTATCACTGGTGGAATGAGCTAAAGGCCAGTGTCCAAATTTGTCCAGCTAATTACAGGTCAACGTCTAGCCAGACTGTGATTGGCCAAATTTATGAATAATTAGTCACTGAAATGATTTGCATGATTAAGTGCACCTTTCCTTGTACTTCATGCCAATTATAAAGGATTGTATCTAATTAATTTGTTCAGTTAATGACAGAACTCTTCATGCAAATTCAAGAAGTGTATAAATATGGTTGTTCAAACCCCCAAATTATTTAGAAAGTTACAAAGTTACCCAATCAGTTTCTCCAGTGGTTTATTCTTTTAAGAACTGTTTATAGCCGATGGAATGTATGATGTAGTTCTTCATGTAGTGGTGCTTTACAATTGTATAAACAAGAACAATAGACCTTTACCATGCTGTCTCCATATTGGTCAAGTTCCTAGTAACGAATAACAATTATGAATGATAATAATCATTTTGCAAATAGGAACCAGACTATTTTGTTCTTCAAGCCTCGGTTTGGTTACATTGACGTCAAGGGGAAAACTTCAACATGGCTGCACCATGATAAAGGTCTATACGCTTCTCTTTCTGAATAACAATACAACAAATCACTGTCTGAAATGTCTTCATTTATATGTACGTTTATTTGATATTTACACTTTCTCAATTCCTGCTTTTTGTTTCAACTTCCCACACCACTCGTCCACATTTTACAACTTACAACTTACACACTGGCAATTTTTCTGACAACTTGTATAAAGAAGGACATAGATATAGTCTCCCAAATAGATGAACAGAAAGGGGCATCAATGTACAAACACACACATCCACATGTTAATTGTGCGTAGCAGGAACAAATGTTGCTAAGCAACTGTAAGCATGGAACCGATCACAAGCAATATACAATCACATGGCATTTTAGGGAGCTGGTAACCTGTCTATCTGCGAAGCAAAGCTTTTCTGTGCTTAGTAAATTTGGCTGCTTTTCTTTGGAATTGTGCAGATATGAAAATTTGTCCACCTCCCCAATGAGAGTAGGTGGGAATGGTTCCCAGAAGGCTCATTCACAAACTGTTTGTGTGGCCTTCTAGGTACCAGTCTTAAGTGACCAATGCTGTAAATCAAGTACTTTGTGCAGAGCATACAAGTGCCTTTGTTAACGCAGTCCTGATTTATCATTCTAACGTACCGATGACCGATATGCAGCAACCATAGTAGTCATCATGTAAAAAAAAAAAGCAATCGGTTTGGCGTAAAATTCTGGCAGGAATGTCTTTAAATCTATTGGAACTAATTGACCAGTTTGTACACACTAATACCGAGTGACATCATGCAGTTCCTAATTTGAAAGTCCAGCCTTAAGCTGTGTCCGAAACGGTGACTTCGGCTACAGCTGTGGCTAGATCAGTGTGGCTGACAGTGTTGAAGAATAGGCAGAGGTGCGCATTCTAGCCCTAGCTGTAGCCGAAGTCATTGTTTCGGACATGGCCTTAATTCATCTCCAGAGCTGATTTGACATGGCTCAGTTGTATAACATCCAAATCACCACGGGGGAGACTAGTCAGCACTCCAAGTCAACACTCCAAATTATTTTATCACAAACTTAAGGGCAACCCGTCTCAAGCTTCTTAAAGTTCATATAAAAACATACAATTATCCTGAATTCATGAAGTCATTTTAATGTTTTATGATTTCTTATAGACATACTCCTTCTTCTAAGCTAATTATAACAATACGTATCTGATTTTTATACAAATAGTTGGTCTTCAATCCA
Organism: Asterias rubens; assembly: GCF_902459465.1. Classification (NCBI taxonomy): domain Eukaryota; kingdom Metazoa; phylum Echinodermata; class Asteroidea; order Forcipulatida; family Asteriidae; genus Asterias; species Asterias rubens. Next base: position 9,372,607 of record NC_047069.1, on the reverse strand, counting down.
TCAAAGGATTTTGGGGTTACATGTTGGATTTTTTTTTTAAGAAAAGAAGTTGTACTGAACTGGGATACCACTGTAACTATATAACGAGGTATATAATGCTATCTTTATATCAAAAAAAGATAACTACAATACTTCTGGATATATTTTTGTTTACTACTGTATAGGAAAATGAGTATAGTAATTATTATTCTTGCGACAGATGCAAGAGTTTTTGTACTTTATACAAAATGCAATACAATTTTTTAACATTTTCCTTAATATGTCCCGCAACTTCTTTTTTTCTTCATACAATTTCATTTCTCCTCTTCCAATAATATCACCCCTCTGTTACATTTTATGGATTAAATATACAGATAGAGAAATCCAATCAGGAAAAACAAATTTATTGTACAATATTTATGAGAAGCACTTCGCAGCAACGATTTAGCCAACATTCCATGAAATCATTTCATCTAATTTATAAATAAACATCACTCCACCTTTCCTACATTAGTGATCAAAAAGAGAACAGTCCTTCTTCATTCCTCATTCTCGTTCCTCAAGCTGAAATTACAAGCAGCATACACAATCAAGTAAGTTGTTTCTCATATAATACCCCCCAAATTGGGAAACTTTTCATTCCATTTTATTCTGGCTTTCTGGCCCTCAACAAAAATCAGCGAGATCGTTTCAATCAAACATGACATGTTCTTTTGCATGAGGGTCAATTATCATACCAGCAACAGTGGATTACATTACTTTTATAAAAACATGATAACGGAAACATTCTTTTAGAAACTTTCCGCAGAGGTTCATCCATTGTCATCATATATCATTTTTGATGCTATGTTCGTCCAGTATAGCACCTTAGGCAAAGCCGAGAGTTCCACTGGCCCCGAGGGTGTAACAAACCCATGGACACCCATCGCAGCGTGCAACAATTGCTTTGTTATACCATAGTAACACGTTCCCCTCTGAGGAGGCGTTTTGTTGTCATCTTCAAACATTCAGTCATCTCTTAAATGAATTCCAAAAAGATATTAAAATAAAAATACACAGACCGAAGCTTTTCCTTGGATAACTGACAGTATCTAAACTGAACTACTGTTGTGTACAATCAGGCCGGCCTTTTGCTGCAGCTTAAGCGAACTTGGCTCTTCAATCCATACCTCAGCCATTTCAGACACAGACAAAGACGAGACAATCTGCTAAATGTATGTGGAAATACTCATCCTTTGGATGTTTACCTTCCACCATCAATGGCTAAACATAACGCAAACAGCGAAATAATACTGCTAACATTTGTAAAGATAACAATTCCAAGAATCTGAATTATACAAACCAGCAAAAATAAAAATGGACAAAATGAGAAAAATAAAATACAAAAATTCATTAGTTTAAGCATTGCACGTCATTAAAAAATATATAGCAAATTATTGTAAAGGAACTTCAGCAAAAAAATGCAGTTACGTGTATCACACCAAATCATTTCAGTCAAGGATTTGTTGTAGTTGCTCGATACATGTCACTTTGTTCCTCATTTTTCCTGGGCTCGTTTCTTTTGCATTTAAGCCTCACAATTATGACACAAAACCAAGGAAATTCACATGTTCACATTGACATTACTCTCCGACAGTGAAAAATTAAACCAATCAAATACTGACGCAATATGCACATTTTTTACGTGTACCATATTTGGTATGTTTTGAATAAATTATGTTGGTAAAGAAATAATGACATGGCACCCCTACCCACAACCGAACACTAACAAACTCCACTAGTTAACAACCAAAGGAAATGCAGCTACGGCTTCTTTTGAAAATCAACTAAATTATTTTAAAAGCCGACTGATTTTTCCAGTGATTTTGTTTTGATTTATAACGGTTTCTAATCAAGATAGGTTTTAACTCTCTTTTTTTCTCGCATGAATTTTGTTTTTAAAGATTTTTTATTATGTATTTTCCATTGTTTTTCCATTTTATTTTAGATTTTTATATGTTTTTTTATAAAAGTTCTTGTGTGCTGACACTATACTAAACAGCTATACTTTTTTACGCTCTTTATCTCAGGACCCACAATTTTTTTCTTCTTAATTCCACTAAGCTGTCCAAAGCACAGCTACTAACTTTCCATGATGTGTAGCCTCCCCTCTAAAGAATAAGCTTAAAGTCTTTCACAAAACAGACTCAACTTAGTATTTCTTTACAGCAATACACTACTGAGGGATGCTGGCTGTATAAAAGTCAATTCATAAAGTAAAAACTGCCAAATCTCAAGTTTACTATGCAACCACTGATACATATCCAGATAAAAAATGATTCTGACAGATATGATTTGAACAAATAGTTAATGACCTGACGTTTCGACCTTAGCAGAGTCTTTCTCGAGGTGTCAGGTCATCAACTAATTTTTGCACTTATACCATAGGTCCTTTTGGTTGGTAAGCAGTTTGCAACAGCTAATTCCATTTTCTCAGAAATGATTTGCATTAACTTTTTTTAAGCATTTGAGAGATTCCACCACTATTTATATGTCACATAGACTGACAGGATAGATCGGCTCTTTGGACGTGGGAACATATTGGCAGCTGCAAACTTTCACGCTACTTCGAAGAATTGACGTCACAATTTACATGGCAAATGTGTGTAACTTTTAAGGAGTATTCAATTTTTTTTTCTCGGATTTTTTTTTCATGTTTTTGAGAGCCCCCTTCATCCAGCAAGAATAGTAAGGAATTCAATACAAAATCTCAATCCAGCCGTACACATTCTGCATAAAGCCAGGTATGTAAAAACTCACAGAGAATGATGATTTCGTGTCAGAATGTTGGAGCATAGTCACTGGAGACACAAGGTTCAACTTTGACTGATCGGGAACTATGGAATTATCAGCACCTGTTGTACCAGACTTCACCCCCACCCCCTTGCAACTCTTACAGGGGTATGCATTGGTTAAGGTGTTCAGAATGTATGAGCATTCCTACAGACTCCACAGCCCAGAGCGAATTCTTCTCCTGTCGGTGGATGCTCTACATGAAGAGGGCATTCGTCTCCTTCAAGTTGCTTGGCTCTCGGACCTAAACAAAGAAAACAAGAAATATAATAACTCACAACATGTAACACTATGTACTTAGCTGATGGCAAACTGATCAATAATAATAATAATAATATTAATAATAATAACCGTATTTATAACGCGCCTTTTGCCAAAGGATACAAAGCGCCAGGTATTATTACTGCAATGAGTGGGGCAAATTTTTGAGATATAAGACCTAATCCTTAAGCACCATGTAATGGTTTACAAGGTGCTATGGCGCAATATGCTGCCAATCCAGCCCAGAACACTGGGGCTAACCCCTTCTCTTTTCGATAAGTGCACTGGGTTCTTTTACATGCGTTTACACAACACATGGGACCAACGGCTTTACGTCCCATCCGAAGGACGAAGCAATGGTTATGTGTCTTGCTTAAGGACACAAGTGTCATGACTGGGACTCGAACCCACACTCTGCTGATCAGAAACACAAGAGTTTGAATCCAGTGCTCTTAATCGCTAGGCCACGACACTCCCACGAGTGACACAAAGTTTTTGAACTGACACCACGATAATTATGTCACAAACATCATCAGAGAAATCAGATTTATGGTGTATTATGGTGTATCTCACAATTACATTGTATCTCGCATTAGAGGCGCTTTGCAATCTCAGCACCTAAGGTTTTGGATGAACATCCAGGATATTTGAAGTGAAACACTCCCGTGTGATTTTTTTGGGTTAAGTCTTCGAACTGACAAGTCAGGTATATCACAAGGCAATCAGATTTCAGATACATGCAGTGAAGAAAATTTAAGTAACCATGGAATTATCCCCACCATCTCCAGCCTAACTCAAACTCTATCAATCCAAAAACCTTCAAATATGAAGCCTGGTCCATACTTCCTGCGAATGTGATACGAATTTTGACGTCACAAAATCGCACCGAATCTCAATTCAAATTCTATCGATCCATTTTGGTCCAACCCTTCAACTATCACCCATGTTCCACCCCCCCCCCCCCCCCCCCCCCATCCTTCCCTATCCAACCCCAGTACACTCTTACCAGCCGGGCAGTGAGGAAGATCTGGCTTTGGAATGCTGGTGATCCTTTGGAAATCATCGTGGCAAGCATTGCAGAAATGTGTCCGACCAAAGCAGAAGAACACAGCAACTGAACAGCAGTAGCGGCACTTGTACTCCAGGAAATCTGTCCCATGCTTTGGACACATCTGTGGTCAAACAAATTAGATGAAAGATGGAGGATTTTGTTAGACACAAGACCATCATTTGAAAAAGGTTTGAATCTCTTGTACTCAAGTAAAGATGAGTGTTGGAGTTTGGAGGATTTTGTTAGATTAAAAAAACATCGTTTGCAAAAGGTTTGAGTCAATGTTGTCCATATTTTGTTTGGTGGAATTTCCTGCAGCTCTCATAAATGTTGTTCTAACTATGTTAGCAGTAGTTCCACCATTATTTGGACAGTTGTTTTGACCTTTTGTTTGTTATAACGCCCTTGGTTGAATGTAGCTGTCTGTGCGTTTGTGTTTGAGAGGGAATTTCCCCCTTATGTATGTTTCTGCTTATAGGTCCCGGACACTATTGGTAATTACTCAAAATATCTGTTAGCAAAAAATTGAGAGCTGCTGACAGTATAAAACTATGTGAGAAATGGCTCCCTCTAAAGTAACATAATATTTTATAAAGAGGTATTTTCTCACTCAAAAAAAAAAAAAAAAATACATGTATGAAGCCTTTGAATTTTGTGCAACAAGGGTGTTTTTTCTTTTACTATTTTCTTGCGAACAATTGAGTCAACAATTTCACAGATTTGTTATTTTATGCGTATGTTGGGATACGCCAAGTGAGAATATTGGTCTTTGACAATTATTACATATGTGACCCGCTATAACGAAATGAGGATTGTCTAGTGAATTTCACATTTGCATATTTCATAATATTCCAAACAAGCAAATCTTAATATTTTAAATGAAATAAAAATCAAGATCATACGACATTCCTGTCTGAACCAATGTGGAATTTTCGACGCCCTTGACGCTTAATTTTACAACCCGTTTTGGAAAACACAAACTCCATAAAAATTAATTTGAAAAAACGCGACGTCTCACACACTCATTAAAATAATATTAATATTTTTGTTTACGATAATGAAAACATCAATTTTTAACCCCCCGTAGTCAGGCAAACAAAATTACCAAAATGAACAAACAACTCAACGAGAAGTTAGATTATAATGTGTAGACAATTTCACCAATAAGTTTGACAATGTTTACCTGAAATTTTAGAGCAATTTGCGTTGATATTTCCAACTTGAAATGCGAGTTTTGTTCCGTCAAGTCAAAACATTGTAAAGACAGCTGTCACTCAGCGCATAGCATCAACCCCCACGGGTATACTCGGCTTGAAGACCCGGGAACATTCGCAATTTCCCCGTGCATGTTTCTCATGATTTTAGCGAAATTTCTTACCCAGCATGAAGTTTAACTGAAAGATTATTCCTTTAACATTCAGAATTATTTTGGTTTGGAACAATTCAACCTTGAAAAACCACAAAACAATGATGGAAATTAGACACTGTTTTCCCAACGTTCGATAAACATTCCACTGTTCCATACGTCGTTCGTGTAGCAAAGTTTGTGCATGGTACCCGCGCAGTGTTCGTGTGTACATTGTCGTATTACCAGCGCTGCAACTAGCTATGGCAACAAGACCGGGTCGGGTGATCGGACTCTCACGCTGCATGGATAAACAACGCCTCGGTCTGTGAGCCATACTAAATCTCGCGACGCGGATTTATGAATGAGAGATGTCATCGCTGATAAAACAGGGTTTGCCTTTGGTGACCTTTGAACCCCTTTCAGTGTTGACACATGTTTTTGGTGGCTATATTTAGACACCTCTAATCTTTGGCTTTCCAATGGTACTCTTGGTGGCGCTATGCAAGTTGTGTGAAAAGTTTTGCGACGCTCGCCAAATTTGGTGTTTTCAATGAATGTTCGCTGTCTGTCCCGTGGGATTTGGAACATTTTTGGATAATTACGTCAAGAACATGGCTCATAAATCGTCCGTTTTTACATCTTTAGTAATCTTTTGACGAAAAGGTAAGACCATAGTAAGTTTAATCAAGATTTAGGCAACCTAAAAGTGTAGTAATAAAAAAATTAAAAAATTCAATAATTTTCATTAATTGTTTGTTATGATTATGTTCGGTGTCAAATTACACGAAATGAAACTTTACTAGACATTCCTCATTCCGTCAGAGCGGGTCACATATGTTCAATGCCTTTAATGCATTGTCTAACTTGGCACCATTGAAAAGCAGTGTTTGTCTCCTGGGTTATGCGATACATAAAAAACAAGAAGTAACCAAACACCTACCTGAGCCCTGGATACATCTGAGCATGCTCCACACACTAACTCAGTTGGGTCATAGTCACCCTGTATCCCAATCTCTTGATCGCAGCGAGCTTCACCCCCGTAATAAGCCTAAGAAACCAGGGAGAAAAGGCCAACATTAACATTGAAACATAATAACATAAATGCATTTAATTATGAAACATATTTGCGATGATACCATCTAAATAAATTTTGATTGATGGTGGTTGTGAGAGGAGTGGGAGGACTCAACAGTTGGACTCTATACTCTTCCCGCCATCAGGAAAAGAATATATGCCTCTCTATCAAATGTTGCTCTAAAATGTGCTTAAAATTTCTTATTATCATTCCACCATGCAAACCTTCATGTCTAATGTATCTACATTTAATTGCTGTCTGTGGACCAGCACCAATTTCATAGACCTGTTAAAACACAAAAAAATAGCTAAGCCCAGCAAAATTATGCCTACGAGAATAAGGTTACCAGCAAAACATTCATGTCACGTGTAACATTTGCAACTGGTATCCTGCTAATTTTTGCTCAACAGTGAATGTGTATATAATACTTTCTACTTAAGCAGCTCTATGAAATTCGTCCCTGAGCAACAGCCGCCATGACTATGAGTAGGTCTCATAAATCAAATGTAGTCCCACATACCTTGCAGCAAAAATTCTGAAGGTTGAAGCGCCTTGAGTGACGGATAGGCGCGCTATATAAAAAGCCACTATTATTATTATAGCCTGAGAGCACTCCTTACCTTTTTACATTTGAAGCACACATAGTACGCATATCGATTCATAGCAAAGCCTGCTGTATCGTTATAGAACCTAGCACCAGGCGTTGTGATAGCTTCACAGTTATGTAGACCCTCATACTCCAGTCTCATCAGAGCTTTGCGTCTCACGTCCGCCTGTAGGTCAGTGATTGGAGCTAAGACATCATGGAGTACTTTATGTTCCATGTTGGCCTGAAAGAAGTAATGATAATAGTATTAATAACCAGTTTTGATATAGCGCTTTTCACACCTGTGGGGCGTCTCAGAGTGCTTCCAACTTTACTACCCCTGCTCATTAGGCCATTTAACTTATTCCTTAAACCATCTCAGCTCCCTGGGGAGTATACAGCCTGTGCTACAAACATACGCTACTCGGCTAAATCAATCACAAGAAACATCTCTGCCCTCACAGGTCCCCATTTACACCCCTGGGTGGAGAGATGAAATTAAAGCTAAGTGTCTTACTCAGGGACACAAGTGTCACGACTAGGACTCAAACCATAGCAATACAACATTTTGCTTAAATGAAGGAAGGAGTTTTTAACATTTTTGAAAGATTACTGATTTTGGTGTATAGACCCGTTTCACCCAGACCAAACATGTGTTAACCGCCAAACTCTGCCCTTGCGATCACTATTTTACTTGTCATTGTCTTGTCACCTCAAAAGAGGACACTTTACTAAAAGCCAACACCTTGACCAAGACTAGGGGAGGCCCACATGGTCCTTCACTCGACATCCGAGTGTGTGTGGCATGTACTTTTCTGCTGTGCTCTCTAAATCAAGATAAAGTACAACATTGATAATTCTACAAATTGAAAGTCATGTCTGATATTGCACTGAAGTCTCTGCTTTCATACCTTGCAGATTGGGCAGAGGGAGAACCCAAAGGTAATCCTGGGTCCGACCCACTGTCTCTCTAACACATTCTGGCAGCAGTGTTGATGGAATACATGACCACAGTCAAGCTGTATAAACAAAGGGTACAACAAAATATGGCGTTACAATTTATATAGGCCAGAACACCTTGCTTTTCTTCATCTGCTGTAGGTTATTATGCAGCTACATTGTACCTCTCAAACATATAAGCCTTTTTGAGATAGGGCGGACACATTGACACAATACTATAAGGTTTGGGTAAAAACAGTGCACTCCTATCACGTCCGCCATACCTCAAAAAGGCTTATTCACCACATGATATCATATTGCAGGCTAGCATAGTGTGTCTATCATTCAAAATCAAAGTAGAGTGATATTAAATGGTTCGAGAGTATGAGGGTTGAATGTGTACTTTGTAGATGCATTCACCACATGTATATCATATTGCATGCTAGAATAGATATCTATCATACAAACCATGTGCATGATATAGATGATCAAATGGTAGGAGGGTTAACTATTATTGTAGGAAAGAGGGTAAACTATTATTGTTATCATCATTACTGAATCATCTACAATACCTGTATAGCAGGAGCACACGCCAAGGCCTCCGTGAAGCAAATCATGCACATATCATCAGCATCTTGCTTGAGGGAGACGTCCCTGCTGCACCCATGCAGACATGGTAGGCAGACGTCTTCATCCTTGACCCCTCCGCAGAGATGACCACAAGGCAGCGTCTTGGTGCAGGCATTCTTGATGTGTTTCTGACAGTCAGGGTCATCGCAGACGCTGCCAACGGCCAGGAGGCCGCTCGTCGCTAGCGAGCCGCAAAATCGGCATGTGCCGACGGTGCTACCTGCTGCAGCACTAGCCGAGTTACCTGTTAATGGTGTATCACATAATAAATGATAACAATAATAATAGGTTCTTACATAGAGCATTTCACAGTAATTGTCTCAATGCGGCATGTGCCGACGGTGCTACCTGCTGCAGCACTAGCCGAGTTACCTGTTAATGGTGTATCACATAATAAATGATAACAATAATAATAGGTTCTTACATAGAGCATTTCACAATAACTGTCTCAATGCGCTGTACATTAGTGCCCTGGTCATAGGGCCAACAACACTATTTCAATCTTTCTCAGATCCCAACAATCAATCTGTTAAAAGTCATCAAATTCAGATGTCAAATTGTAGTGACATTGGGGATATTTTTTTCTTATTTTTAGAACGTTTGTCGATGCTGTGCAGTATCAGCAGAGTGTGGATTCAAGTCCCGGTCTTGGCACTTGTGTCCTTAAGCAAGATACCTAACCATCATTGCTGCGTCCTTCAGGTGGGATGTAAAGCCATGGGTGCCGTAGAACTCAGTTACACTTAAAACTAATATGGTTTACATACTCTACAAAGTAAGTTATAGTAAATTTTATGAGAACAGAGAAAAAGAACTTGTTTGTACCCTACCTGAGGCAGCCTCTTTGAATTCTACCATTGCTTTGAGGGTCTTGGAATCAGTTAACGTCATGATCCAGAAGAGTTTGCTACGACCGCATCCTTCATGAAGATCCACCTTTATTGCCTCCTCCTCTTCCTTAAAGACCTACAAACAACATGTAGACAAGTAACACTCGTTATAAAACTAACAACCACAATATTAATTAAAGGAATATTAGAGAATTGGTAAGAACAAAAATATTGTGAAGATCACAGATTTACATAAAACATGGTAGTAGAAAACATCCCTTGAAATATTTCTCTCTGAAATGTCATATTTGATGAGAAATAAATAATCGAACTGAGTGTTTGGGGTCTATCGGTCAGTGCGTTTTATGAATTTTTGCGTTGATGTCATGCAAAATGTGTAATTTGTTTTTCACTAATTTCTTGTGACCCAGATGGCCGATCGATCTCAAACTTCTTCAGTAATGTTTCCTTTAAGTGGTAGATACATTCGCCATATCAGACTTCTGTGTTATTTTTTATTATTATTACCTTGCGTTGATGAGATCTCGTCCTGCGATGTAGATGTAAGACCTTATCACATTCAGCACACAGGTTGGCACATTCATTGCACAGGATGATGGCTGGTGTCTCACCGTCATCATGGTTATCACAAGTAGGCTGCCAAGAGAAAGCAAGAAGGAGTACATCATATTAAATAGAAGGTACACATTTTATACAAGGATACATTATTTTGTTACTACCACTGGGATTCAAGTATGTCTGACATGCCGACATTGGTGGGATGGGACACACTGCACGACAGACATCTCCTTTATCAGGTTCAGCTACCCTTCAACATTATACAATATTCTAGAAGGCCAAGTATGGTGAAGTGTCTTGTTCAAGGACAGAAGTTCCACACCCGGGACTAAGACCCACACCAGAGCTACAGTCTGGTGCTATTAACGGCTCGGCCATGACATACTATAAAGACCTGCTTCAGATAAGTTCATACCTTTTAAGAGCAACTATAAATATCAATATTAATAGTACAACCATGGGTAAAAACTCTTTTGAAGGATTGGTGGCTCTGAAAAGAGCCGGTTTGGTCTCGACGTTTCGAACAGTATGCTCTGCTCGCCTTCAGGAGAAGCTGCGCACCCGGTCGAAACGTCGAGCCCAAACCGGCTCTTTTCAGAGCCACCACTCCTTCAAAAGAGATTTTACCCATGGTTGTACCCGCAAGTTTACTATTCATATTTATATTTATAGTGGCTCTTATTCTCCACACCATGCAAAGTTTCAAACACCATTCATACCTTTTGTTTCATGGCTCCAGCTTCTTTACTGTGTCCCCATTGACTTGATGATAACCTCTCAACATGCTCCGTCTCCAGTACACACAGTGAGGATAAAGATAACCATAGCTGAGGAAATAAGAGGAAATGGGTAATTATAAGAAATCAAAACTTGAAGAAATAAACACCAATCAAAACTCAGGAGAAAATCTCACTCATATATTTAAAGGCAAAGTATACCTTTGGTTTTTGGAACAGTTTGATTGGTTCCGTCCGATATAAATTAAGACGCGTACAATAAAACTGAAATGTGAAAATCTCAATTCAAAAGGTGGTTTGTTTTTGAGATGTCACAAAAATCTGGAGCGAATATGTCCTAGCCGGACAATTAATCCCCAATACGAATACACATCTCTTTCTTTTTTTTGGGGGGGGGGGTGTTAAAACAGATACATTTTTTACATTACCACATTACTTTCGGTAAAATGTTTTTTAAAATGTTGTATACAATCGAAAGATGCTGTAGGCTTCAAACCGACTGTTTCTATTGCCATCAATTATATTTCCTGAACTCATAGAATGTGTCTTGATACACTCCGCTGGTTGTCTCTTAGCCTCATCTAGCTTGGTACCTTAATCTAGCAAGCATGATTGCTTTTGTGCTTAGCTAACTTTTTCTGTTTAAGCAGCTCTAAGAATAAACCCTAGGCTAAACTCACAGTGTGTGTCTTGATGCACTCAGCTGGTTGTCTCTTAGCCTCATCTAACTTGGTGAGTGAAAGCACTGCTTCAGCTATTGCACCTTTGGTGACATTGGCCCACACTTCAGACAGCTTACCCTGTAAATAACATCACAAAAAAACCCAGTGATTACTCAACAACATAATGGATTGAAGCAAGCTGCATTGCTACCTGGCAAGCTGGATTGTCCATTGTCACGATAAACATTTTGACTCCGAGACTAGATGTAGTTCGTATCACACCCTAAACCGAACCTAATAGCGTTTTTACCATACCATAAGGAACTGCTTTATTACCTCTTGCTGCTTTATTGTAAGCCCTCGGTGTGCTTTTCGCAACGGCATTGAAACATTTTGTGTAAATTTCTGCCCGAGTGAAGGTTGCAAACCTACGTTTCAAAGCGGGAATAACAATGTATATATTCTATCACAAATGTATTAGGAATGGCCTTGTTTACCCGACACTGAAATGCCAAGTTTGTAAATACAACAAAGTTGCTACGCAACTATACTATTGTGCATGTGCACAATGTGTAAGGTTTGATACTCGTTTAGAATATATGATAAAGGATTTATCAGAACAGTGATTAGCAAATCAAAATTGCAGATTTCACTCAGAGGTGTGATAAAAACATATAACTTTCTTTGATACACACACAATGTACCTTCACCGTACATCTTTTGTGAGAGATACAACATTAATTATCAATTTTTAAAAATAATGTTTTTTAGACTAAGGTAAGAATAACTCACGGCTGACATATCCTTGATGAGACCAATGACCCTCTCAGCGATATTATGTGAGATGCTTCCCCTCATCCACCAGCGTCCCTTACTGGACCTCTTGGACGGGCTCTCCTCAACAGGGTAAAGCTGCTGCAGGCGAGCCAGTGTCAAGGAGTGGGTACCTTTACCTCCAAGCCCCGGTATCTGACCACCGCCTCCCTTCACCTTGCTCTGGACAGTCAGTGTCTTGGCCACGCAGGCAAGGAAGATGTCCAAGATGCCCACGCTCTCCTCGGTGGAGGACTCAGGGTTGGGTTTGTCGCTGGACTGGGTCAGGATGCTGAGGTCAGCAGGAGGTAGAGAGGTGACGCCGGTCAGCTTGGCGAAGTGGGTGGGAGGGATTTCCGGAAGGAGGCGTCGAATTATGGACGTAACCTGAAGAGGAAACAGGTGAAAAAGAAGCATTTAAAGAGGGGCTCTGAGGTCAAATGAACTTTTGTGAAGGACTAATTTTCATTAGATAGATAACCTTGCATTAAAGCGTAATTTTATACTCTTTCAGGGAGAACTTTGAAACATGAAAAGTAATAATAATAACAAGATTTCTATAGCGCAATTCCATCTACAATTCCGGCCAAATTGCTTGGGCCACCCAAACCATTTCCTGTCCACTTCCCCCTGACAATAATTATTCTCTCGTCCCATGTCCCGCGCTTTGTAATGACTAGAACGGAGAAGACCGTACAATGAGTACCAACTTTGAAAGGGGGAAGGGGGCCCCAACGGGATATGGCCGGGATTGTAGATCATGGCACTCAGCAACAAGACGCAATGAAAAAACAAATACATTTGAAGAGCAACTGGAAACATGTGAGTTTTTAAGTTGTTTTTGAATGAGGAAACAGTGTCAAGTGATCTAATGTGAGATGGTATATACTTTTCCACAGTTTCAGGCCAGCAGTTGTGAAGGCTTTGTCAGCAGCGTAACATTATGGCAGGATTGAAGACTGGATCGACCAGATACGTGGATACAACATTCAAAAACAAAACTTGAGGACTTTTTTTTTGCACCACTCAGAAGGTCAGATTCAATGACAAACCACCTCAGTAAAAACAAAAAACAGATCACCCACCTGTCTCTGAACCCTTGGTGTCCCTGTATGCAGCAGTGACAGTAGATCTTGCAGCAAGGTGGCCTGCTGAGCGACGTAGATCCTCCCCACGCTGGACCCACTCAGAGCCAACACCATGGAGAGAAGCTCAAAGCAGTAGGCGTCCGTTGATAGGAGGGACTGGGGGTCATCCACAGGGCTAAGTACAACAGCAGCGGGCCTGGTGGCCAGGTTGGACTCCCACTCCTCTCTCATCTTGGTGGTTTCTTTGCGGATGGCTTGAACGATGTGAGAGCAAACCTTTTATGAAAAAAATGTAAACAAAATTCTTAATAGTAACATTCTTTAAGAGATGTTAAGTTTGCATCAGGGATAACAAATCTTAATTTTGGTTTGACCGCTACACCGGTGTGTGGAGTCCTATGTTACCTGTTTTTGTAGATTTGTAAGCTTGCTTCGACTAAAGAGAATCCCAACCATATGCTCCCTAAGGTCTGGATCTCCAATATCCTGAAAACATCAAGAAGAAAAAAAAACGACAATGAATAGAGGAAAATGGTAGTGAAATATATAGTACTCAGTAAAATGTGATGAAATTGTCAAGTGTCTAGGTTGCAAGGTGTGTAGATTGAAACCAAGAATGGATGGGATTGAAGTTACAAGTTAAAAAACCCAAGCTGTTTAATATCCCTTTGAGATCAGGGCCCAACTTCATGGCTCTGCTTACCGCCAAATTCTGAGCTCACAATCACCATTCTGTTTAATATCCCTTTGAGATCAGGGCCCAACTTCACGGCTCTGCTTACCGCCAATTTCTGAGCTCACAATCACCATTCTGTTTAATATCCCTTTGAGATCAGGGCCCAACTTCATGGCTCTGCTTACCGCCAAATTCTGAGCTCACAATCACCATTCTGTTTAATATCCCTTTGAGATCAGGGCCCAACTTCATGGCTCTGCTTACCGCCAAATTCTGAGCTCACAATCACCATTCTGTTTAATATCCCTTTGAGATCAGGGCCCAACTTCATGGCTCTGCTTACCGCCAAATTCTGAGCTCACAATCACCATTCTGTTTAATATCCCTTTGAGATCAGGGCCCAACTTCATGGCTCTGCTTACCGCCAAATTCTGAGCTCACAATCACCATTCTGTTTAATATCCCTTTGAGATCAGGGCCCAACTTCATGGCTCTGCTTACCGCCAAATTCTGAGCTCACAATCACCATTCTGTTTAATATCCCTTTGAGATCAGGGCCCAACTTCATGGCTCTGCTTACCGCCAAATTCTGAGCTCACAATCACCATTCTGTTTAATATCCCTTTGAGATCAGGGCCCAACTTCATGGCTCTGCTTACCACCAAATTCTGAGCTCACAATCACCATTCTGTTTAATATCCCTTTGAGATCAGGGCCCAACTTCATGGCTCTGCTTACCGCCAAATTCTGAGTTCACAATCACCATTCTGTTTAATATCCCTTTGAGATCAGGGCCCAACTTCATGGCTCTGCTTACCGCCAAATTCTGAGCTCACAATCACCATTCTGTTTAAAATCCCTTTGAGATCAGGGCCCAACTTCATGGCTCTGCTTACCGCCAAATTCTGAGCTCACAATTAGCATTCTCTGCTTGCAGGCAAGCTGAGCCAAGAAATGGAGTCCTGAGAACTAGTTGTTGCTACGAAAGCAATACTTTCTTGTATGTAATAAGTTAGTCTTTAAGTGATTCTTCTACCTCCCTTTTGTATAACAAGTCCAAAGAGCAACTTACAGCAGCATCTTCATCTTGTTTCTCTCCATTCTCCTCCAGCCTGTCCTCTCCTGACTCCTCGTCACTAAGGAGCTTCCCAAACACTTGAGACGTCAGTAACCTGAAGACACGCAGCGTCTCCGCTTCACAGTTCTTCTGCTGCAGGGCTTGGGCAGACTGCTGAGGACCTGTAGAAGATTCAAGTGATTGTTAAAGGCAATGGACACATTTGGTAATTGTCAAAAACCAGTATTCTCACTTTGTGTATCCCAACATATGATGCATAAAATACCAAATATGTGAAAAGCAAAATCTGAGTTCAGAAACCAAAGAAGATGGTGAGGCCCTTTTAAAAAAACAACAACTAAAAACAAATAACAAGAATAAGTTCTCCTGAAGACGAGCAGAGTATAGTGTTCGAAATGTCAAGACCAAACCGGCTCTTTTCAGAGCCACCACTACTTCAAAAGAGATTTAACTCATGGCTGTACCCGCAAGTTCACTATTCATATTTATATTTATAGTTTGCTTAAGAATAAGTTCAAATCTTGCTTTAGCTTTACATTTTCTACTTTCAGTAAAAGTGTCTATCATTTGAATATTTACAGCCGTGTTTGCCAAAAACAAATTCTTGCAAAAAATAGTTAATGGCCTGGCCTGACTTTTTCGACCCTAGCAGAGTCTTTTTTTAAAGGCTAAATTACAACACAACATGAATACATAACTAAATGTAACAAAAGCAGTAAAGTGGAAATACATGAACAGAGAGATAGCGGGAGAGTCAAACTGTACACTGAAAAAACATCAGTCCATTTGGTTGGTAAGTTGTTTGCAACAGCTAATTCTATTTTCTTTAAAAAAAAATCTTGCTCGGGAAAAATCTGCAACATACCTGTGCTTAAATTCTCTCCTTCATTCTGTCCTAGTACTTTGACCTGTCTGACCCTGAGGTGACTATCCGGCCCCCTCAGCTCCACCTTGATGATCTTGGGACTCTCTGTACAGAGGTCAAGATTACAGGTCACCCAACCAACGTGTCTGGCTTCTAGGTTAGAGTTGAGGGTCTTTAGGAGGAACTCCGAGTTGGGGCCGATGAAGAATGTGACGCCCGTGACCTTGTTCTGTTGGGAGTAAGGTGGGCATTTGAATTTTGTACTATTAATGGTCTATTTATTTCATCAATATTGATTTAAAAAAAAGTCACTTGCCGTAAAACAATTATGACTTATGGTATCTCAGTACAACAGGACAAGCAGAAAACATTAAATTGCACATTTAAAACTAAACCCCCAAGATAAAAGGGCAAATGGCAAATGACCCAGAATTACACAAAAAGACAGACTTATCAGAGTACTGTCACTACCCAGATCAGGAAAACATTGCACAACAAAAACAGTTTTCTACCTGTCGCCCAAGGAGTAGTTAAAACGCGGGACAGTTCTTTTTAGAACTCCGCGGTAGTAAAATATAAAGCAAGACAAGTTCTCAAAAGAACAGAATCTAGCAACCATGTAGAAACTTGATATACACATGGTGTTTAATACCGCAAACCCAATACATTGATAAAATCCCATATAAGTTAGTCTTACCCCCAAGTCTCTTGAGTTATCCACATGTACAGCAACCATCCTGGCAACCAGACCATCATTGCACGTAACTGTAATAGACTTAGTCCGGTTGCGGTCTTCATCTCCAGACTCCCAGAATGTTTCTGTGGACCCGTCTGTCAGACTGGGGAGCATAGCTGCTCGACTGGAGACTAACAGCTCAGTGGCGTTGGTTACATCACGTAGGAGCTCTACCTTGGCTGTGTTCTGGTGTTGGAAAATACAAACAAATGCAAAATGGCTGGTTTATATTTTTAAAGATGCTATTATTAAAAAAAAATTTTTTTTTTTGAGTGAATGGTATTTCAAAGAGTATCACCCGCTCTAAAATAAAAAAAAGTTTAACTTTTACTTTTCATGGTCAGGAACCATGACAAAAATCTGTTTCTTATAAAACACATAAGAAATTTTCATGTGATATATTGTCGGGATCCCGACAAAAACTAATTTTGAGCACTTTATTTCACTGCTACTAATAATTGGCGGACTTTTTCAAGCAATGGCTCAAATGAAAGCTTGTAACTTTCTCGACCCCCATCAAAATACCTATTGAATTTTAATTCAAAATTTTTGGGTCAAATCGGCCAAAAATCTGACATAGCATCTTTAAAGTTGCTATGTCAGAATTTTTGCCGATTTGAAGATGCTATGTCAGATTTTTAGCCGATTTGACCCCGAAACAACAATTTCCTAACACTGCCACTACAGGGCATTTTGGCAATACTTAAAGATTATACCCTAAGAATTACAACATTGATTGTCGCAGCAATATTGGTTAAGTGTCTTGCTTAAGGCATAAGCGTCACCACTGGGACTCAAACCCACAATCTGCTAACCAAAAACACCAGGGCCCAAATTCATAGAGCTGCTAAAGTAGCAAATATTACTTAACAGTTATCTGTTAAACAAAAATAAGTGAGCAACCAACCACAAATGGTACATGTAGAATGCTGTTTTGGTTGGTAAGCTCATTCTAAAAAGCATATTTTGATTGTGCTAAGTAAAGTACAAAGCAGCTTTATGAAATTTGGCGCACAGCTGGAGTCTGGAGCTCTTAACCGCTGACGTAATAACAATAGCAACATAGTAATAATAATAGCAACATACCAGGCTAGCTGGCAGGGAGTCGCTACTGGAAGCCACACTATCCTCCCCCTCTCCCTCCTGACTATCCGACCGTGATAAGATCTGATTGATGTTACTGAACACATGGGAGTGATGCAAGAAAACGTGATCAGCCGGGCGGAACCGTAGGCACCAACACCTCATGGCCATCTGCTGTAGAGCGCTACCGTGGGGTAGGAGCATCATCATGTCGGCCACCGTCTGGAGGAGGGTGTGGAAGGATGTCGGGAGGGGGTGTACTGCCTCGCCGGCAATGGAGATGTCAGAGAGAGGATGCTCACACATTAAGCCATCGATGTCTTGCTGCATGGGAGAAGGGAGAGATGAGACAACAAAAAAGTTGTCAAAGTAATGTGAAAAAAGTAAAGTGTTTAACGCTTCATTATAAGCAGGGTTCTTCACATGTACATGTGTAGTTTTGGATGGGCGCCCTGAGGTTGACAATTCAATGGCAGTTGAAACAAGCAGTGCGGTAAAAGACAAGACCGATAGGAGAGCAGGATAAAAAAAAATACACGGAAGCAAATCTGAGATGGTTTGTGCAAATTTTGTTGTACATTCAGTTCCTCTTGCAGGAATAGTTTAAGCAATCACCAATCGTGCAGGAATGGTCTGTGCAATCAGCTACCGTGCAGGAATAGTTTGTGCAATTTGCCGATCATTTTGGAATATTTGCCCAATTTGACGATCGTGCTGGAATTGTTTAAGCAATTTGACGATTTTGCAGGATTGTTCCCCGAGAAGAACCCTGAATCGAGGCCCAATGTCATGGCTCTGCTACTGCCGAACTCTGCGTTTACATTCAACATTCTCCTGAGCTAGCTGTGTAAGCGAAGAATGCTTAGTAACGTGGAGTACTTGATGGTTCCTATCTATTTTTCTTCTCTGTCTTTGCCTTTGACTAACCTGTTCTGGTTCCTATCTATCTATCTATCTATCAATATCTATCTATCGTCCCTTTCTCCTTTTGCCTTTGACTTACCTGTTCTGGTTCCTTCTTATCCTTCTTCTCTTCCTTCCCTTTGCCCTTATCAGCGTCTGCAACCTCTTCCTCCTTCTCAGGGCCCAGTGGTGTTAAGGCACCCACATAGTGCCATAGCAGGTCATGTAGACTTGTTAGTTGGGTTACACTGCGTAGAAGCCAGTTCAGCGCCTGTTGAGAGTATTATTTTTTAAATAATATTGTTTTATTTCATGTAAATCGTTTCCATTCTAAACCAATTTTGATGTCTCAACTTTATTTATTCATCTATTTATTTATTTATGTTTACTGTTACTTAACGATATGTTTTGCTTTACTCCGTAATACATGTAACTGTTGTTATTCTTTTATGAGAGAATGGAAATAAATGTATTCTTGAATTGAATTTTGTGGTTATCTATGAGTGGCATTGAACTACTTGATTTGGCCATCAAGAACACTTGCTGACAAATGCAAAAAATTACAATTTAGGCAATGAAAGCAGCAAGACAGACTAGGTTTGTTTAGCATGGGACATGTTGTTCTGTACAGTAACTTGCGTTACCAGACATTGTGTACAGACACCAAAGATGTACACATACCTGAAGTGCATAGACCCGACAAGATGCTTTGCGTAGCGCCTGCTTCATGGCTAGCTGTAGCCCTTCAAGATCATGGCGTTGTACAATGAAAGACATGACTGGTCGATGGAGGGCCCGGAAGCCTTTACTTCCACCTTTCATCAGCTTGGCTAGTAAGGCCGACGGCCGGCGTAGTAATGATGAACCATCTTCTGTTAACGACAACGGACAAGATCTTGAGAATATATAACTTTATATAATACGACATTTGGTTTTTAGAAAAAAGAAGTAACATTTCATTGAGAATAAGGGCAGACCTACACGTCCATATGGTATGAGTTTTAGAAGACTTTTAAGGCCATTTAACCACAATTTTCCAGGTTAGGCAAAAACAAATTGGAAATCAGACTTAAAAGGGTTTTGATACCTTTTGTAGATCACGTTTTAGGTAATGGCATGAAACCCTACTCACTGTGAGTGAAGATGTATGTTATATAATTTACCTGTTTCAGTTTCAATTAGTCATCAAGTTTTTGAGGAAGGAAAATTAATAAAAACACAGAGCATTGTTTTCAGGAGAGCCACGTAATTATGTTGACATGCTAAAAAAATATAATGGTCTCCCTTCTTTTAGATTTGTACTTGTTATTTTCAAATTTATAATTATTGTTTAATTATTTTCTTTTGGTCACAATGTGACAATGTTAATAAAATATATCAATAAAAAAAAAAAAATTTCCAAGGGCAAAAAAAACCAAATTGGAAATCAAACTAAAAGAAGGAAGACTATCCTGCCTGCCAATCTTACCTGAGGAGCTGCTACTGTTGTTGCGCCTTCTCATCTTGGTCTTAGTCTCAGCTTGATTACCGACCTGCCCTGTCATGGAGATGGAACGGAAGTAAGCAACACGTTTGGAGCTGTCCATACCTTCATCCACTACGATTTAAATCAAAAGCAATAAAAGACAATCAAATTTAGACTCAAGATTTAGATTGACAAGTATAAGTTGCATATCGAGGTGTGATATTACACTTGTAAAAGTTATTAAAACAATTAGTTGAGGGTTTCTGTAACCATTTTACAGAATTGGTAAGAAACAAAAATCGTGAAGATCACAGATTTACATGAAACTTACACGGTCTAATAACGGTGATAGTAGAAAACATCCCTTGAAATATTTTTTTCTGAAATATCATTTGATGAGAAATAAATAATCTAATTTCGCATTTGGAGTTTATCTTTCAGTGAGCGGTTTATTAATTTTTGTTTTGACATTGATGCAATGCAAAATTTGTAATCAGTTTTTCACTATTCTCTCTTGACCCAGATGGCCGATCGATCTCAAACTTCTACAGGTTTGTCAGTTTATGTATATGGTGGGTTACATAAAGTGATTACACTGCCAGCAACTTTTTTGCTAGCGAAACCAACTCTGCAATGTTCCTTTAAATCATTGCGGTACCTGCTGCTAACACAAAGGAATTAACTTGCCTCTGAAACCGATTCAAACTGCGCGAGCTGGGAGGTCTAGTGGTAACAAGTCTTTTTGAGTTTTTGTATATATTTTTTGTTTATTTTGAAACAAATTCCAAGTAACAAGTGACTGGTATGGGATGCTCAGTGAAATATTGAAAATTGGATCACTCGGTGAAATCTGGCTTTAAAATCTCACTCAGCTTCGCCTCATGAAGTGGACTACTCCATATTTCACTTTAATAGTGATCATATTCTGCGACAATGCGCTCACATACATCCAATATTTGTCTCAAATATTTTCATATCAAAGCACATTGAGACTTCTCTGTGAATGTGATATGCGCTACACAAGAATGGTTCATTATTATTCTTAATAATATTTGTTTAGTGAAATATAAGTTTATAATTGGTTAGACTTTCTGGTAGCTTACCTAGTCTCTTGCCATCAACCGAGGCAGATTTGGTGAGAGGTACTGGAATTTCATGATCTGTCCGAGACATCATGTGGATGGAGCGTCCCTCCACCATCAAGGTATGACAGTCCGATACAGACCCGCGTCTCATCAGCTTCACAAACTGAAACGGCACCGGTGGAAACTGAGAGCTCAGCGCTTCTGTCTCGCTCAGGATGGGGAGATCAAAGCGCGTGGCCTTCCTCATGGGGCTAGTTCCTGGGTAGGTAGGACCGGCAGCGCTGGCAAGGTCTAGAAGAAACATGGCATTGGCTTTCATGACGTGATGGGCTTCAAGCGGTGGAAGCATCTTAGGGGTTTTCAGCGGGGGAAGTTTTTTTCTTTGCTTCTTTACTTTGTCTTTGAGTTTGTCCTGCCGCTCACGGATGTACTTTTCGCGACAGCGTTCGCACATCAGGTACCAACTGCTTCCCCCGACACCACCGTCGCCGCAGTTCCCCGCCCATCCACCGCAGTAATGTCCACTGCTGTTGTATCCCTGTCCCCCAGCGTGGCGTCCACAGCCTGGGTGGGATTGTCTCATGTGGTACGTCACAGGGTGTGGGAAGACTCCATGACAAAGATCACAAACAGTTTCTCGGTCGCTTCCGCCGACGGGTACGCCGGCAGCCTCGCCAAAAAGGTTTCCACGTCCACCGCGGACAGATTTGTCGCGTCGCTTCTTGCCTTTCGGATCTTTCTCCTTATCCCTGCTTTTAGATTCTATTCGGCTGCGTGATTTGGTGATCGGAGCAGGACTCGGCAGAACGAGTTGCTGGGAGGCAATGTTGATAGTCGCCTGAGTCAACTCCTCCCAGAAGGAGAGGAGAAATTTAAGGGTTACGGGCAATATTGATGGAAGCTGGGCTTCCATGGGTGGCTTCAGGCTCTCCGAGTCCCGAACAGCATTCCTGTGATTGACTGAATCAGCCCCTGTACTTGAAGCCCTCTCTCGCTGATCAGAGTCACTGGACGAGACCCCGTTTTCTCCCTTGATTAGTACTGTGCCCTGTTGTTTCCTAACCTTAGGGCTACGGGAAGGAGAGCCCTTTGGGAAGTGCTTTGGTGAATGCTTGGGGGAGGAAAGCGGAGAAGCCTTAGCTAGCTTCTCCGCCAGATGCTGCAATGCTGGAGTAGACTTTGGGCTTTCTTCTATGGGTGCTTTAGCAATGTCCTGAACATGTTCTCTCTGCTCGCCAGAAATAACAGGGCCTGGAGAAGTTGGCAAGTCTGCCTCGTTTTGATTCAAGACGTCACGATTTGAGTTCCTGGTCTCCGAAAAGAACATTCCATCATTTAAACTTTTTGAGAAATCCATGGAGTGTCTGTTCTTCAACTTGGCTTCCCTCTGGGGGTCTTTCGGCTGATGGGAAGTCTGTTTACCGAGGTGGGGGTTGAACTTGAGGAAAGAGGCACACGCCATGGCATCATGGACCAATCCTTCATGCCACAGGAAGGCTGCAAATACACACCTAGCACACTCCGCAACAGATGTTGCAATGGCCGCCTGGGCACTCTCTTTGATTTCCGTCTTGGCAGTGCTGGCTTTGATCCTGGCAGGGGATCTATCCTTTGAAGACGGCGACGCTGTGCGATCTCGCTTTCCGAATACAGTTCGTGATTTCCTGCCTTGCTTTGGGGACATTCCAGTCTTTGGTGACCCCTGTCCGTCGCTCACACCAATTGAGAAGTGACCCTTTGAAGTCCATTGTGTACTTCCTGCAGCACCTGACCCGTCCGATCCCGAAGCCTGTTGATCCTTAGATTCAGGAGTCGCTGTATCTGCCTTCAATGGAGAAGTGCTTTCCCTATCCAGAGCGGACATTCCCTCAGGTATACTGTTTGAATTAATAATATCCCTGTGGTTGGAGTTCTGAAAGGGCGACGGCTCCTCGGCCCCCGTTTCGGAATCAATACTAGAACGTTTAAAGTTTCCCTGGTGACCTCCTGCACCAGGTACCGCCGAGCTAGGCATATCTCCGTGGTGGCGAGGACTGAGAATGGCCTCGCCACCGCCTGCTACGAAATCATCCAGTGGGTCAATTCCATTGCCGGCGAAACCGTTTGCCATACCGACTCCTCCGTGCGGCCAGGGACCTTGGGCTTTGTGCTTGGGGGTATCTAGGACCGAGTTAGACATTCTTGATTCCCTCTCAACGACACCGATCTGCTCCTGTTCTCCATTTTGGTCAAATGGTGGGCGTGGCTTAGAGGCTCCAAACATAAAGGGAGTTAGATCTAGAACAAAAAGAAACAGGCAGAGTTTAATAATAATAATAATAATAATAATAACCTTACTTATAAAGCGCTTTTAACAAAAGCGATACAAAGCGATAAAAGTCATTTGTAGGGAAAAGGTATCTAGACTTATTTTAAATGAGAATGCATTATTTCCCTTCTTCTTTAAAATATATTGAAACAGACGCTCAAATAATTCAGAATTGCAAAAAAAATGGTTTTGTTCTTGTTTAATTTTTAAGGTTGAAGGTTGATTTACCACAGTGGGACTTGAACCTACGACCTATGACTTAACGTGTCGGCACACTACAACCTGAGCTATCTAGCCGTATGTTTGCAGTCTCCCTAATTAGTCAATATCTTTGTTCGGGAGTGCCATTAAAAAACCATTACAAGTACTCTGTATTAATATTATCATAATTCACACTGTTACTGCCAGGGAGTACACTCAAGTTTACAATAACACATGTTTACAATAACACATTTTGTAACAACCTTTTTTTAATACCCCTTTTAAGTGCACACAAAGTGAGTTTCTAAAATGAAATCTAAAATTTCTAAAGTGAAACTAAAATCTTAGCATATTGTAAACGGGCAGCATCTGACGAGATTGTAACCGTTGACTCAAGATGAATGTATACGTTACACAGAGGGCAAGCACGTTCACGGCATGTTCTTTACACTTTTTCCCACCCAAATTGCATTCTCTGAAAGGGAATTTACTGTGTCTGAAACGGTACTCTTGTTGTTGTTTTTTATATGGAATTTCCACTTTTCTGAAATGAAAAATCATTGGCCCTAATATCAGCAGAAGTTTTGTTTAGTTTTTGAAATTCAAAGATAATGCACTTACTCGTAGGCGCAAACCCCATGGCCGGCGTAGCCTGCGCATTCTTGAAGTCAAAGCCGGACACCTTGTTACGATGCTTGCTGCTATCACCGAAGAATAAGAACGGACGAGACTTGCGCGCCTTCTCCCTATCCGCAGAGGTCAAGTCGGCTTCATGGATGAGGTACATGAGACCTTTACCCTGGGCCAGGGACCAGGCTTCACCCTCGGTGTTCTCACAGTAGTGGGCCATGCTCTCCTTGTCCAACTTTACCCATAGTGAACCATCAACTTGTGCCATCTGAGGGTTAGGGGGAGGCGTAAGTGTCATTTATTCAAAACACTCCATTTTACAAAGATTTTTGCATTTCACTTGTGTTAAGGAAAGGTATAGGTTTGGTAATTACGCTTAAAATTAATGGCAATACTATGGTTTAATGTAAAAATATATCAGTTTTTATGCGCCAAAATTTGAATCTGGAAGTGTTATTTCATTAACTCAGTTACAACATATCGAGGGTTCTACCCAACAAATTTGCTTTAAGTACAATTGTTGGCTAAGCAAACTAATTGAGGGAAACAAGAAACGTTGTGTTTAAAAACACAAACCCCCTGCAAGCCAGAATCGTTTCTTGCCGTTTGACACATGTAGAGGAGTGTGGGTTTTTTTTCCCACAAATAATCTAAGCCAGTGTTGTGCAATGTTGTGCGTTGGACACATGAAAAGTTTTAGTCCTAAGTTATAACCTGTAACATACCCTAAAGGCCGGTTTATAGTCGGTTGCGCGATGGTTGTGAGATGGAATTCTTGTGCGCGATCTTAAGACTGAGGCCTAAAAACTGTGTGATTGCGCATCAAGATTTCCATCGTGCGACCATCGCGCGACCGACTATAAATCGGCCTTTATGCATGCATGCACGCACGCACACACCACAACACCATAACACAACGCACACACGCACGCACGCACACAAGTGTGTAAACAAACACAAGTCACAACACCATAACTCAGGAAAGTACTGAGTCTACAGTGCTAACTCACATCGGTTTTAGGGTAAAACCAAAAATAATACTGCTGTAGAAAGTTACTCACCTCTTGTGTGACACTGACTTGATTACCAAGAACCATCATACCAATAGGGGTGGCTTTGATGCTGGCCCTGCACCTAATATTGTGACCTGAGGCTCCACAGTTAGTGACCTGATACATCCCGGGGCCACCTGTCAACGGCCTGGTTGGCAGACGACTAACGTGGGCTGTTGCCTTCGGCGATGTAGCAGCTGCTGCTGCTGCTGCACCTGCAGCTGGTGGAGGTGATGCTGCTGGTGCTGTTGCTGCTGCTGCTGAGGACGGTGGAGTTTGAACCTGTGAGGTTGTCAATGTACCTTTGTTTTCCTTTGGCTTCTCATCGTAAATTGACTTGGGCTCCTGGATAAAATATTCAGAGTTACACCTTAAGAAAACACGCAACTCCGTCTATCATACTCTTTGAAAATCATTCCCTTTTTTCTGTGAGAGATATCTTATAGATGGATTGTACATAGCATCTCCAACCGCCATATTTGATAATAATAATAATAGTATACAGCACCAATAGAGCGCACAGTTTCTGACAAAGAAAAATGCCATTCAAGGGCGCTGGTTCCTATTGATGATAGACAATGGACAAGTGCAAGCGTGTACTTGTTGCGCACAACTCTCTGTCAATGATAGCCTTTCACGCATGCACGTTCCATCAAATATGGGGGTCAATGACATCATGTGCAATCCATCTGTTCTTCAACAATATTAAAAATACTCGCAGAGGTGTAAAAGTCCACTTAGTCTTTCAAGTCCCTACGTTATGTGTTAGGGGTCATTCACAATTATCAGTATGTTTACAAGTGCACAGACCGTACACTTTTTCAAAACCCTTCCCTCTCCACTAAAAGTGCACAAAGAAAATTTTGTTCTCACTATATTTTACATAGATAAACTTGAATGTGAATTACAGGCAAACCTTGTTTATAACGAGCACAGATTATATAGAAGAAGTACATAAAGAACGTACAGATATGTATAATGCTGTCATTTCCTTCGTATATGTACATGACACAGCTTATCGACTAGGTAAAAAAACCAAAGATGTCTAGTGCCTTTAAACAGGTTTCAAAATCAACTGTTTTGAAAGTTGTGATACGTCTTTCTTGATGTCCCCTTACCTCAACAGGTACCAGCATGGTCTTGCCTATGTGTTGATTGTACTGTAGACACCATCCCTCCCTGTGTCCATTACTCCTACAATACTTCTCAATGGTCTCTGGGTTGAGACGGACCCACACACCATCCTCATTGTGAACCTGAACACCAACAACAACAACAAGGAAAAGTGTCAAAGCTAGACCCATGGAAGTTGATTGAAATTCTTATTTTGTATGGTCTTTGTCCACTAAACTGAAGGGCAATGATTTGCGTCTGTAAATATATGCTAATGCGAGTTGCTACTGTGAAAGTGCAACTGCAAGAGCAGCTGCTTGATTGTAAATATTGTACAGGAATGGTATTCGTTCATTCATGCGTTCGTATCCGGAGATATTCAGTTTGCAAAGAGTGACATCAAAAATGAGTAACGCAAAACTAAAATCAAGTTAAAACATAGGGCAATTACAATTTAAAATTTACCATAAGAGGAAGCTTTACACTTCCCTCAAAGTAGTGATAATGAAAATCTAATGACTTCAGTGACCCCACACTGACCTCATCAATGAAGGTGATGACCCCGTTGACCTCTACGATTCCTATCTCTTCGCTCTGGAGCGATGGACTGCTCCGGATACGAAGACCTCTGCTCTGCTTCATCACAAACTTGCGCACCTGTTGATTAAATTAAATTACTTTAACATTGACAAACACGTCCCAGCAAAATACGCTACAAATTTTAAATTATGATTAAAAAACCCACACAAAACAGCTCAGTTACTTGTTTTGGATCACATGAATAGGCCATATGCACAAAGGATTCTGGGGAAAATCAGAATCCAAGCGACACCTGCAAACCTTAAAACCTAAAATTCCTGGCGCAGTAACATGTTAGCTACAGCATGGCGTCCATCTTGGCAGCTTAAATGCATTTTCAAATGTTCTCGGTTTCCCAAATATTGCGTCCGTTATTAACCTTGGTAACAAATAAGAAAGTTGGTTGTTGTAAATGTTTTCTTAAACATACCTTGCTGGTTTGTTGCGCTGGTTTCTTGGCTGTTGGATTAGGCGGTAGCACTCCCTGTGGAGGTTCACTAACTTCAATCTGGGGCACCTCATCTGAAAAGTTAACAAGGGAAACAAATTAATGCTAAAATTCATACAGAAATAGAGAATCAAAGATCAAATTAAAAGTTGACAGCACCCACAACATATAAAAAGATATATTGTAGGTAAAATCTGGGCCCAATACTAACATGATGTGTGTTTTTAAAGACACTGGACACTATGAGTAATTGTCAAAGACCAGTCTTCTCACTCGGTTTATCTCAACATATGCATAAAATAACAAACCTGTGAAAATTTGAGCTCAATTGGTCGTCGAAGTTGCAAGATACAAATGGGGGAAAAAAACACTTGTCACACGAAGTTGTGTGCTTTCAGATGCTTGATTTCATGACCACAAAATCTAATTTGAGGTCTCAAAATCAAATTCGTGGAAAAATTACTTCTTTCTCGAAAACTACGCCACTTCAGAGGGAGCCGTTTCTCACAATGTTTTATACTATCAATACTATCAAA
Source organism: Asterias rubens (assembly GCF_902459465.1). Classification (NCBI taxonomy): domain Eukaryota; kingdom Metazoa; phylum Echinodermata; class Asteroidea; order Forcipulatida; family Asteriidae; genus Asterias; species Asterias rubens. Next base: position 9,344,439 of record NC_047069.1, on the reverse strand, counting down.
TAAAACATAATTCTGCACCAACTGCACAATTTGTTAAACACAGAAATCTGCAGAACTTAGTGGTAAGCAGCATATGAATTTGGGCCTTTGTCCAAAATAGAATGCTGCTTACTGTGAATTGACTCATATATGTAATATCAGTAACAAAGTTGTTGCAGCTTTCTAATGGCTGGTAAGGATATAGTATCATAAGCAATAGGCCTATGAAAGAGACTGTCATAGCATTTACCATCAATCAAGAAAACGAAATACAATTTAGCAGCAATCCAAATTTCAAGTTCACATGGGTCTATCTAAACTTTGAAAAATAAAAATTCAAAGAAAGTATTGTATTTTTTCCCTAAAAAAACCCTTAACTGTTCTCCATATGTTTCTCCCTCAGATTTCCCGTCCTCAAATTAATAAATAATAATAACAAAAGGTTCTTGTACAGCACACAAATCCTAGAAGCTAGATCAGGTTGCTTGTAAGATGGATTAAACAAAAAGGTGCATCCAATGTTCCTCCTAATAAGCTTGAGGTTTTCCTGAACTTAGCTAAGATTTAAAAAAAATAAAAAATTTCTCTAGGATAATTGAGGAATTTCCTTTACTATCATAGGATTCAAAAAGACATAGTAACTGTGTGTTTTTTCCTCCTAGGATGGTTGAGGCATTTCCCTAACTATCCTAGAAATAAAAAATACACAGTGACTGTGTTTTTTCCTCCTTGGATGGTTGAGGCATTTCCTAAACTATCATAGGAATAAAAAATACATAGTAAGTGTATTTTTCCTCCTAGGATGGTTGAGGCATTTCCTTAACCACCCTAGGAATAAGAACATGTACAGTGACTGTTTTTCCTCCTAGGATGGTTTGGGGATTTCCTTAACTATCATACAAGGAAAAGACAGGTACAGTGACTATGTTATTCCTCATAAGATAGTTGAGGCATGTTTTTCCCTTTAAATGATAGGTCAGGCATTTTCTTCAAGGTCTGATGTACTAGTAGTGTTATGGAAGTGTACAAAAAAAATCAACAAAATTTGGAGGATTCCTTTTTGGAGAAAAAATTTCTGAAAACTGTATCATTTTTTTTTATCAAGATCCAATTTGAGATAAATTCTGAAAATCCCAGGATGAAAATATCCCCCCATGTGAGCCAATCAAGTTGCTTAAAAAGTAGTATGGTGGAGGTGGATAAGTAACAATTTAAATCTAAAGGCCTTTTCACACGAGCAAAATCAGCAGGAACATGTAAAATGTACCTTTGCATAAGCATGGGGCGAGACCAGCGGCAAAAGAACACAATGTTGTGTAAATAATACCACAATCGCAAGCGTAAATCAAGGACCTTGGTTTGTTTAGCTGAAGCTACCACACATGCGCACAAGAAAAAACACATGATGCAAATAAATTAAGATGTTCGACCCCGTTATACGATAATGTTGACAAGCAATCTTTGAACGTATTTGTGAGAACGTGTGCACAACTCCTTCATGAGCAATTTCATATTCAACTCCTGCTTCCCATTCCGATTCGCAGCGAGACATACATATTTTTTTTTTAAGCTGAATTAATAGTTTAGAGGGTCATAGGTAGACCTACCTAGCATGTACCCATCAATGGTAACATGTATGGCATATAGGCCCATTGAGCTTGGTGTCCAGTTAGCACTGTAGCATCCATCACTGTTATCTCGTACAAGCATACTCTCATGAGGCCTGTAATTAGAGGAAACCAAAACTTTAAAAAAGTAACTGGAAAAGTCACTTCATCACACCTCAAGTCCAGGAAGATGTCAAGATAGACCGATCCATTAGGCTCCGCCCACGACGCACGTGTGAGCAAGAACACGTGAGCTTCTCCAATGCCTTTCTGCACAACTCTGCCGCGCGCACCAAGCATACGCGCACGCACGTCGGACCTTATTTGTCAAACCTTCGTTGCGTTGTGATTGGTCAATATGCAATGGGGCAGAGCTTAATGGATTGGTCTATTCCACTTCATTAGGCAGAGCATTTAGCTACAAATAGACTTGAATGGGAATGGTTAGCCATGGAGGCCAAGGGACACCTTGTGCTAAGCAGATATTAAAGTAAGTACCTTAAGTAACTGGAAGTTTCAATTTTAAAGAGTTTGGGTACTTTTTGTACGACACAAAATACAAACGTCCACAGATTTACATTAAACTTACACGGTTTAAAGATAATGATTGTAGAAAGCTTCCCTTAAAATATTACATGCTGAGGTGCTGTAGCTTTTTAAAAATGAGTAAAATAACTTCACAAGAATACTATCGCCTCAGTGAGCCGGACAACTATTTAATCATGTAAAACGGATTTACGCGACTCTCCAGAAAGCACTTCTCTGGGTTTTTCACTTTTTTATCTAACAAAATTTTACAATTATTTTGTAGAAATTTATATTTTATGTATTTTTTAATTATGTATTTTTGTAAATATTCTTATCTGTAAAAATTGTTTTAATAAGGCCCGAGGCTGAGATGACGATTTGTTGTATCAATAAACCATTTCAATTTAACTCCTCTTACCTTGTGACCGGCAGTGAAGCGTATCGTAACTCTTCAAATGAATACAACTCATACTCTTTCATCATTGTGATGGAGTTATACGCCATGCTGTCCTTGCGTATCGTAGCTTCATACGGAGACTCCAGCTTGGGAGGAGGGTGACCCCCAAAGGTCAGATCCTTCTCCCCAGGGGGTGTGGCTTTGAAGAGTTTAGCCCCGTGGTAGGTTTTCTCTCGCTTGCCGAGTGGTACGGCTTCAACTTCCACCTAACATTGGGAGAGAGGTTGAAATTGTGACTGCACTGACAAACAAGCAAATTTTGTTTATAGAAGTTGACATTTTGAATGCTGCTTGTCCAATGTATGATGTGTTGAGAAAAACAATCTATGATACTATTTGTAAAAGTAACGCAAATTGTAGTATGTTATCGGAAAGAAACAAATTTATTTCTTTTTATTCGCTTGCTATAATAAAAAAAAAACAATCACCTTAGGGGGAAAAGGGAAACAGACAAGATATAGCCATGGTGTGACCAATATCTGTAACCCAATCAGGGCCCAATTTCATGGCTCTGCTTACCGTAAGCACAGAATCGGCGCTTATGGAAGCATAGAATTCTGTGCTTACGGCAAGCGTGTTTCACAGGCTCGCGGCAAATTTTGGCTTCTGCGCGTGCGTACTCCACTTTATTAGGCATTCTACGCTAACAAGGCTAGCGCAGAAATTTGGCGCTTGCACGTAAGCCGGGAATCGTGATCGTAAGCGCAGAATTCGGCGGTAAGCAGAGCCATGAAACTGGGCCCTGTAGCCTCCTTTTTTAATAAAAAAATTAGCCTTTGTGCTATCACTCCTGCTTGTGGGTCTACTACAAGAGTGTACATACCTTAAGATTCGAGACACAAACCAGGCTACCGTACTGATCTCTACTCATGATGGTTACTATGGTAGGCATACTACATCGGATGTCATCACGCTGGAATACAATATCACACTGTCTGGGATCCACGTAGGACTCGGGCTGCATCCATCTACAGAAAAACCAAACAAACAGCTGAACTTTCAGACCTGGAATTTCATCTTTAAAAGGGCATGGCCATTTTCATTATGAAAAGGGCACTTCCATTGGAAAACCTTTGAAGGGGCACCAAGGCCAAGACCTTGAGTAAAAATTGAGTAGGGCACCAGCCAAAACAATGCAAACTTAATGGGGGTTTTTGCTGGCAACCTGTTCCTGCTAAGCAATACTATTCTGTGCTTAGTATGTTTTTATGCCTACACGCTTTCTGAAACTGGGCCCTGTTCTACATACCTTGCCAGTCGTCCACCACTTGTGCCGTGCGTACACTGCACAAAGTCTTTCAGGAACGCCCTCTCATTGGACTGCGTACTCAGTGGAAGACTGCCCTCTAGTGCCTGGTGAATGGTAGGTGGATGCGACAACGCAAAACCTTTGCCGAGAAGTCCCGAGTGTGCCCCAAATACCTGCATAAGAAATATATGACAGATTAGTATACTTAACTTATCTTGAAGTGAAGTGAATCCTCTATTCCAATTGGTCAATCAATAGCAACATTACTGCGATATCAAGAGCAATGCAGTAACTTGCATTGTTCTAACATTGCATTTATAATAATCTAAGCATTTATATAGCGTTCTTACACAAAAAAGGTATCACAACGCATTACAACAATAATTACAAGGAATTTAAAAAATAACAATACAAAGCAATGAGGAATAAATAAATAGCCTAGGAGGCAAAATAAGTATGGAAAAGGGTGTGTTTTTAGTGATATTTTGAAAACGGAAAGTGAATTAGCATGACGTATTTGACAATGAGGAGTGTTCCAAAGGTTTGGTGCTGCTGCATAAAAACCTTTGGAGCATGAAGTGTATCTGGTTTTAGGATGAGTGAGACTCCTTGTATCTGAGCTGGAGCGTGCAACCTGGCTGGTAAGGAGTGATAAGCTCCGTAAGGTAAGGGGGAGCAGTTTCATTCACACATTTATATGTGATGGTTACATATATAATGCTACATATATGTTTTACCTCCAACCAAACGCAAATCCCACATCTAAATTTAAAACTTAATTCCTTGTCTTCTCTCCATTGGGTTCTTTATGGCTGGTACAGCGATTAAGGCCGTATCCGAATTGGCGGCTACGGCTACGGCTAGGGCCGGATCGTCGCGTTATCATGCATTGAAGTATATGACGCCCTTAGCAACACCCCTGGCAACGGTCGTAGCCGCAGCCGTAGCCACTAATTCGGACATGGCCTAAGTTCGCTTTTGTAAGCATTCCTGGCTTCACAAACAGCATAACTGAAATGAAACTCTAAGACTGACCTGTTGTGCAACCTCTGCAATGGGTTCAACTTCCTCCTCACCATCCTCTCCCAGTATCGGAGGTAAGACAATATCCTTCCTGAGTAGTGACCCGGCACACATCCCACCAAGGTAGGCTAGCTCCTTCTCTAGTTGCACAAGACCCTGTAAGATAGATAGAACAATACACCTTTTTATGCACATGACGTCATTTCAGTAGGGCGCCCTCACCTAGAGATCAAAAGGAGGTTGTTCATTGGCCATTACTGTGCGCCGCACGTACAAATCTATGCATCTCGATTGTTTCGTCACCGTTTTTCCTCTAAGATGGCGGCTGGATGACGTCAATGCATAAGGTCTATACACTGATAATGTAAACCAAGTCACTACTACAAGAGGCATATAGACCATGTGATGTATCAGACAAAATGTATCAGACAAAAACTGGTTTCGTTAATACTTTTCTCTGCTCTGACCTCGCACCTTTCTAGAAAATTTAAAAATATCCTTTCTTTTTGTCAGGGATGTGATAGGCTGTTGAAGAAAACAAAATTTAACAATGAGCGCAAAGTATTAAAGCTTGCGAGCGCAAAAGCTTTCAAATGGAAAGCCTGCTTACATAAATTTATCTTTGATTTTTTAAAGCCTACTCTACGATCTGGGGTGTTCCATATGGTTTTATCTTCATTTTTTTAACGAATTTTATCTTGTTTATGAAATATTGAAGATTCTATTTTTTATTTATTTTGGGGTGGGGGTTTAAAAAAAATTGGATTTCCGGTTAAAATCGGAGAAATCCCATCCCTGTTATGTAGTTTGAATTGTTACGCATACCTCTTCATCTGAAGACCATTCGTAACCGACGACAGCGCACTTGAAGCCAAACGTTGTAGCCTTCTCATCTTTCATATAGTCCGAGGCAGTCTCCAAAGAAAATGTTACTTCATTACCTACGACAAAAAGAAACAAATATATCATTAGGGGTTCAACAAGCTCAATTACAGTAGTGAATCATCTTGCCGCACTATTCCCAGTCTGCCTTATAATAAACCCTGGAAGTTTGACTTTGATATATCCACATATTGGATATTTTAATAAGATCCAGTCTGTGTTAAAGGCACTGTACACGTTTGGTAATGCACCCTTCCGATGAAATATGCTAATTACATTCACGCATGCGTACAGACCCTGTTGGTTGGCAAACACCATAGAGTTGTGCACTAAGCAGACGCGCAATCGCGTCTGCGTCACGCACCCATTAGCCGTGTACAAAACAGTGCGATGTTCCCTCATTTTGCCAACCAAAACGTTAGTGCGCACGCGCTACGTGCAATTAACATATTTCACGGGAAGGGTCTATTGTCAAAGACCAGTGTTCACACTTGGTGTATCCCATCATAAGCATAAAACAACAAGCCTGTGAAAATTTGGGCTCAATTGGTCATTGAAGTTGCAAGAAAATGATGAAAGAAAAAACACCCTTGTTGGACGAATTTGTGTGCTTTCAGATAGTCATTTAATATTTTAGTGAGAAATTACCTCTTTCTCAAAAACTACGTTACTACAGAGGAAGTTGTTTCCCACAATGTTTTATACTATCAACAGCTTTCAAGTGCACGTTACCAAGTCAGTTTTTAAGTTAATATTTGTTTTGAGTAATTACCAAACGTGTACTTTTCCTTTAAAGACACACGCTATCAAAAGAGGCACCAAGACATAGACAAATGGTCCCCTCTCATTCTACTTTTGATCTTGTGACATGTCTAACTGTGTGCAGTTTAGGGTGGCCATGTAAACATTTGAAGAATATCCTCATAAATAACAGGCCTACATAATTCAATTATTGTTAATCAAAATAAAGCAGTCACCCACCTCCAAAAAAAAAATATATAAAAAAATAATGTAATAATAATAATAATTTCTTTTTATTAAAGGAACGTTACAGAATTGGTAAGAAACAAAACCCTGAATATCACAGATTTACATCAAATTTACACGGTCTTATGATGACAGTAGAAAACAGCCCTTGAAATATAAATAATGTAATTTCGCGTTTGGAATTTATCGCTCAGTGAGCATTTTATTACTTTTTTCCTTCCATTGATATCATGCAAAATGTGTTATCGGTTTTTCACTATTTTCTCGTGACCCAGATGGCCGATTGATCTCAGGTTTGTCAGTTTATGTATATGGTTGATTACATAGAGTGCTTACACTGCCAGCAACTGTTTTGTTAGTAAAACCAATACTGTAAAAAGTCTGACAAATAACCCACCTGGCAAAATAAGAGCTGAAGTTGGCCAATTATTGCTGCCGTGGAAACGGCCGAGTACTGGCCAATGAGTGAGTTGTAAATCATCTGACGTCTCTTCTCCCTTCTTCTTGGGCCGGGGCACCCCCCTGGCCGGGATGTAGAGCTGGAGTCCATCCTCAGGTTGAGCTGTGCCGCACTGAGCGTCAAACTCTAGTAACATCCACTGGACATGCTCTGGAAAGGCAACCTACGGAAAAGGAGCCAGAATACTTACACTTGATGCAATACATTATTTTTCTTCAGAATAAACTTTAAACAATAGTAAACTTGTGGGTACAACCATGTCATAATTAATTGAGGGAGTAATGGCTCTGAAATGAGCCGGTTTGGTCTTAACGTTTTGATTATCAACTCTGCTCGTTTTCAGAAGAAAAAAAATTAAAAAGGAAAAACAACTCTTTTCAGAGCCAGCCAACACTCCCCTCAAAAGAGATTTAATACATGGTTGTACCCAAAAGTTTACTTTTATTTATAGCCTATTCTTATCATACCATGCAAAGCTTCAGATTATTTGTTCGTTAACACAAAGTTTATCTCAAACGCCTTGATTGCAGTCGTTGTTTAAAAAAAAAGAAGTTCCATTTGCAGTTTCGGAAAAGGCAGTAAGTTTCAGTTTAGTGCATTCCATTACACACATATTTAATACAAGGCATTGCTAGGCTGCAACCAAGTGTGCCTGTATAGTCATTTATCAAGATATTGCATCTCTCAGTTGCACAATTCAAACAAAAATCGTCTTTTATAATAACCTACATGTATAACAGGGGTGAGAGTCATTACGAACGAAAAAGTCTGAAACTTTTATACAAATAATGCCATTTCTACCTTTTGGTAACCCTTGGGGTTATAGATTCCAAGGAACTTTTGGAAACAGTATCCAAAGCACTAGAGAAGTAGACCAATAAGCAGGATTTCTTTATTTGTGGAAAAAAATATTGCCTGATTTTCTTCACCAAGCCACAATAAAAAGTCTGAATTCAGCCAAAAGTCTGAACAATCTCATCCCTGGTATAAGAACGAGCTGCTGGTGGAACTTTTTTTATTCGCACAGCAAACTTTTTGCTTTAATGTACACTGGAGTCAACATATGACATACACCGCACTGTATGACAATGAACCGAAACTGTTCACAACAGCGTTGTCTGAGACTAGCAGGGCACTCATACAGATACATCAAAGAACATGTTTCTCAGCTTATCACCAGGGCCAAATTTCATAGAGCTGCTAAGCACAAAAATTTGCTTAGCACAAAATTTTTGCCTTGATAAAAACAAGATTACCAACCAAATTTCCACAAGATTTTCAGGATTAAGCAAACAACAGATGAATACCGGTAACAAGCAATATGCAACAAATGGAAATTTAGTTGGTAATCCTGTTTTATCGAGGAATAAATTTCATGCTAAGCAAATTTTCGTGCTTAGCAGCTCTATGAAATTGGGCCCTGATCACGAATACATGGAAGGAGAAATAGGGGATGAGAGAAGGTCAGCTGTACAGCTGTAGTTGCTGGGGACACCAGGGTGTTTCCAACTGATCTCCCCAACTTAATGAGGGCTAGACAAGAATGGGCAAATCTCAACAAGATTCGGACGGACCTCGGTCGTTTACAGCGAGAGAGAGTGCAAACCAAGAGTATCAAACGATCAAGACATTTTCTCAGAAATAAAGGTTTGGTTAAATAAATACCCTGTAGTTGGCGACAGTAGCCGGCTTGTACGGATGGTCACTCTCCACCACCGCATAATGAGGTGATGTGGTGACTCCGCCCATCTCTCCTGATTGGCTGGCTGCACTGTCCATGGAATGATTGGCAGTTGCCGAGGCAGTGATGATTGGCGGGGAGAACTGGAGATTGACATCTGCCACCGGGGGGAGGAGCTCCTGTATAAGGTCCAGGATTTGAACAGCACTCTGCCAAAAAAGAAAAAAAGGTAAACAATTATAATAATTGTTATGCTTATATCCTTCACTATTGGTAATTACTTAAAATAATTGTTAGCCTAAATCCCTACTTGGTAATGCGTAATGGGGAGAGGTTGATAGTATAAAACATTGCGAGAATAGGCTTCCTCTGAAGTAACGTAGTTTTCGAGATAGAAGTAATTTTCCACTCAAATATTAAAAAACTCCAGGGTTGAAACCTTTTATTATGCATCTAACAGCACACGCATTTTTGCAACATGGGTGTTTTTCCATACTTTTCCTCTTGCAACTTCAATGACCAATTGAGTCAAAATGTACACAGGTTTGGAATACAAATACACTAAGTGAGAATACTGGTCTTTGACAATTACCAAAGGTGTCCGGTGTCTTTTAAGACAAGATCAAAGCACAACACAAATCCAACCAAAAACAAGTGACTTTTTGTGTGAAGATCTTTTAAAAAAAAAACTGATACAAAAAATCACTGTAATTGACAAAAGTGCCTACCTTAGGATCTGTAATAGCAACAGGCCCAATATGGGCCAACACTAGGGGTAATAAGCTGGTGAATAGATGAGCTGAGCCTAAGATTTCAGACAACTCTGCATCTATGTGGAAATAAAATAGAGAAAAAAAGATAACTTAATAGATGTGTTAGTAGAGCAAAATGACCCAATTCATCTGATGACAACATCACAATAATCTTGGTTGCACCATTTTCAGAGTCAATGTCCTTGTGTGTTAAACCTGGATCTTACTTCCTGTGAATGCAAAGCGAATTATGACGTCACAAGGCTATTTTCGCAGCGAATGTTTTGCAGGAGTTGAACACAGTTCAACTGTTTGCATTCACAAACACAGGAAGTATGAACCAGGCTTCATACAGTAAAGAGCACATTTATGCCACTGCACAAGTAAGTCGATAGATTCTTGCATACTGGATTGAGCTTCATCAACACTTGAGTCATCAACATATTCCCAATAATGTTTGCAGCTGTTTTCATGTGTATTGTTGATGACAACTAGAAACACAATAAGCCCAAGGTGCGTTCCTTGCACATCCAAAAGTCTAACAACTGTTCCCAAAGTTAAAATTGCTAGACCCCCGAAATTACCCTGTAGCTACAAGTAGAGGCAGTTTGAACCCTAATTTTAGCAGTGGGTACCGCAAGGGTAAAACCAAAATTAATATTCTTTATACCCGATTCAAATCTAACATCTATTAGATTGATGAGTTATTTACCTTGTAATCCCTGGGCTAGATATAGGAGTTCAGTAGCAGCCTTTATGATGGTACTAGTGATGGATAATGCACTCTTACGGGCCTGTCTCTCAATGACTACAGACCTGGACTCAGTCTGTGTGTGTTCACTGTCTGCTGTTGAACTGCCGAGAAGGAAAAAAAAGATTCATGGTATTTCCTGTGTTGATGACTTTCTTTCTTAATGGTACTGGACACTATTGGTAGTTACTCAAAATAACTGTTAGCATAAAAACTTAGTTGATCACAAGCAATGGAGAGCTGTTGATAGTATAATAAGATTGTGGAACACGGCTCCCTATGAAGTAACATAGTTTTTGAGAAAGAGGTAATTTCTCACTCAAATTTGTGCTATAAGGGTGTTTTTTCTTTCATTATTTACTTGCAACTTCGATGACCAATTGAGACCAAATTTTCACAGGTTTGTTATTTTATGCATATGTTGGGATACCTCAAGTGAGAATACTGGTCTTTGACAATTACCAAAGGTGTCCAGTGCTTTTAAAACAGAAAGGCTCATAGTTTGGATTGGAACGAGTGGAAACGGTTATACAAGTTCCGTTTAACCGTTAAGGAAATAAATGTAGATGCACAACCCTAGGTGGTTATTGAATGCAAAGGATGGGAATGAATTTAGTCATCCCCATACTTACTTGAAGTAGAGAATTTGCGGGACCTGTCCCCTCGTCTGACTGGTGCCATTGCTACTCAGTGGGCAGGTGCTGAATGTGTATACAACTCCGTCGTGGCATTTGACGTGGGTTGTGCCACCGTCCCCGTTCACCGTTCTGTTACCGTGGTTTCGTAACCTCACTGCGTATTTCACACCCTCCTGCATTGATATTGGTATCAAGAATTAAAGTTTTCATTCATTTGTTTAAAAAAGTACAGTTACGGTAATCTAAACAAATATTTATTAGTTTGAGTAAGAAATTCATATCAGTACCAATCCACAAGAGAAATATTTGTGTCTGAAACACTTCAAATTGAGGGAAATATTTGTAGCCCCTATTATTTTTTGGATTTTTTTATTCTTCAAAACAATGTAGATGATATTGAATGGTTTAACAGTAGCAAGGTTTCAAAGAAAACCTCAATTCAATTATGGTTTTTTTTTTTTTTTAAAGTTGCAGTCTGGGCAAAAAATCGAAATGGTGCTGAAAGAGAAAGAAAACAGGTCGGGGGGGGGGGGGGGGGGGGGGGGGGGGTGGCAAGATAAACTATTGTACTCTGCTTGCAACAAAAACTTGTTGTGCACAATTGATTGAATTGGAACCTACCTTAATGGGTACAGGTCTGTCAAACTTGATTTCAGCAACATCATTAATGAGATCATTGGGACCGTAGGATCCCTTAACTATCTCTAGAGAGTTCCAACGATGGCTGTGACCATCAGCTCCTGTCTCACTCTAAACAAAAGAAGAAGGAAACAAAGCTTCTAGTAAGGTTTGCGGTAACACCATGGGAATAAGTAGGCTTTGAATGTTTGCATGGTTGAAGTATAACTAAGAGAGGTTTGCGGTAACAGTAACACCATGTGGAAATCTCTAACTGAGTAGCGTTGGTTCTGAAAAGAACTGGTGGTTAGCGACTCAACGTTTCCATCAGTATGCTCTGATCATCTTCAGGAGAATGGTGGACTCTGTTGCTAGTTTCTGCCCTCGCGCACCACTGAGCCAAGTATTTAAGCAGCATCCAGTATTACAGTACTTTTATTTTACTGGTCAGCCCATATTTCTGGGCCCCATTTCATTGAGGATGCTCAAGCAGAACTTTACTAGTTTTCTGCTTAGTGGAAATGAGCCAGATACCAGTCACAATTTGTACAAGGACATGGTAATTTGGCTAGTAACCTTATTCTGATAAGCATACATGTAAGTTTATTGTGTTAAGCTACTATTTGCGCTTAAGCAGCTCTTCCAAATTGAGCCCTGCTTGGAATTGCCAGAAACTGGTAAAACGGTAAAACGGAAGTCACAAGTCGGTTTCAAACCATTTCCGAAAACAGACGCGGATGCACAACCCCCAACCCAAAGGTAACTGATATACACCACAGCATACCCCATCAAGCAGCTCCAACTCGTAGTTGTAGTGTCCCCCGCCTCCATACACACAGAACCCTGCAATGAGTATCCCTGGTTTGTCCACACTGAAGCACACAGCGTCTGGTGTACCGTTCCCTGTACTCCATCCCCTGCCCTGGCTCACCCTGGTGTAGCGGGATGGAGTGCAGAATAGAGGCCGCCCTGTAGCCTGGCTCTCCCCCTGAAAGAAAGTACCATCATTTTTTGTATACAGAGATATACATGTAGAACTGGGTACTTGCATATATAATCACAGGTGAAGTATGGACTATTCCATTGCTAGAGGTGAGCCAAGTGAAATGAAAAAACCAGATTTTGCAACGCGGCATCAATGAAAAGCATTCAATATTTGTTTTATTTAACTCACACATAGATCCTTGTCAATTGAAATTTTTAAATACACACAAAATAGACACGGAAACTTGTTCAACTAACAATGTGAACATTCTTTAACAAACTTGTTAAAAACTTCTAAACAACATGGACAATTCCGTGTAGACACCAACCTTATCCATTTTGACACAACCTTGTTTAATGGGGACGAAAAGGGGGGAGTATTTATTAAGAACCAATGCTGTGAAACACTGCTGCGAAGAAGCACTATGAAGTGACCCCAGCATCCTATAAAATTTTGGAACGTCACGTGTCAAGAATCGTGGCAGCAAAAACATTGCAAAAAAGTACGATATATGACATTTGTTCCACCAATGTAATGACAAAGATGTATGTGTGTGGTATATAATAGACAATGAACAACAAGCGACCAGAATGTCGTTCTTGCTGTACATAAACAGTGAATGTTTGACGACATGAAATCTGGCTCTCCACAGGCCTGGAATCACACGCAGGTCACAGAGGCCACGGCCTTTGTTGCTCCTGGTATTGGCCTTGGTGCCCTTTTAAAAGTTTCCAAATGACTTAAACATTTTTGAAAATGGCCTTGCTCAGTCAAAGATGAAATTCCAGACCTTTCACTTTCTGGATACTTACATCCGAGGAGATGGCCGAGGCAGAAAGTTCTGCAATGACACAAGCAAGAAGACGGCTGGTATTGGAGACTAGTAGAGGGTAACTGGTTGGCTGCTTCTGGGAATTGAAATCAAATATGACAAATAAAATCTTCATCAAATATTAATCACTAAAATATAAAGGTTATCAAATAATAAACCACAAGGGAAGCTGACTTTGCAAAATTTAAATGATTTGGGGTAGAACAAAGACAATTAATTGTGTCGTACATAACTGATATGAAAAACATTGAATACCATTGGCCATTCTTACCTTTTCCAAAGCTTGCTGTACGGGACTGATGAGTACATTCAACAGCCTGTCAAGAATGTCATGAAAGTTTGGACTTTGTCTGACACCATCAAGCTGACAACAGAATAATAAGGAAGTTTTTATGCTAACAATTATTTTGAGTAAGTACCAATAGTGTCCAGTGCATTTAAACATTATGCATTATGTGAAAAATAGAACACAGAGTTGAACTGTTAGTGGCAGTGAAGCAGACTATTTAACTGTGCACTTACATGAAGATCATAATCAAGTGAGTTAAGAATCAAGTGAGTTAAGAATCATGCAGGAAATGCAGAAGTAAACTGTTTTTGAATGAGTTGAATTACAACAATAAAACCAAAGGGGCTAAAATCAGAGATTGTTTTTAACTAGTCAATAAATTTGTGTGCCTGTTTCAGCAGGAAATGTTCTCAGCATCACTTTTGCCTCTACAAGTCACGACTTGGTGTATCCGTACGTATGCATAAAATAACAAATTTTTGAAAAATTTGACTCATTCGGTCATCAAAGTCGAAAGAAAATAATGTAAGAAAAACACCCTTGATTTCCGATCCCTGAGAAAGGCTTCAGGCCTGAAGTCTTTCTCAGATTCAAATATTTAAGTGAGAATTTACCTCAATCTCAAAAATTATGTTAATTCAGAGGCAGTTGTGTATGTTGAGTAGTTACCCAACGTGTCCAGTGTTGCAAAAGATCAACTTGAAAAAAATCATTCAAAATAATTTGACAATTTTCGTTCTTGTTTATTTTGTGGTAAGGTGATCTGAAGTGTGAAGTTAGTTTTGGTGAGGTTAGCTTAGATTAGTAACAGCGTGAGCAGTGAGTTTTTGAGACATGGGTAAGTTAGAGGGATCGTGTCATCATGATCAAAGCATCATTATAAATTCTCACCCAGTTACTGCGACGCAAGCGCACACCTTTCATAGTTATGATACGGAGGTAGGGCAAGCAAGAACAGTAACTGGGTAAGAGTTTATAATTCTACATGTATATACAGCCACTGGCCAGGTCCCTATTTCATAGAGTTGCTCAAACAGAAAATAGTGCTTTAAAAAATTCCTGTTTAACAATAATGAGCAGGATGCCAGTCACAAATTGTACCTTATTCTCATTAGAATAACTTTGCTTCAAGTTTAGCTTATTTTTGTGTTGAAGCAGGTCTATGAGATTGAGGGCCATGCTTTGATCATGAAGATGGCCCCTTAAACCTACCCATCCACAGAAACTCAACATAGGCCCTTTTCCAATCCCTGACCTTGGCTTTGGATTCGGCTTCAGGCTCTGTTCTCTGTTCTGAAGCCCTGAACGCATAGCATGCGTACAGTCAAAACAACTGAAGGACCTAGCTAGCCTGAGCCGAATCCGAAAGCTGTGGATTTGAAAAAGGGCCATAGAGGGTTAGTGCATGCAAACCTGAATTCGTTCCTCCATTAAGGTTACCAGTGCCACTGGGTTTGGACTCACGTCGGTGCCGGCGGTGGCAGCAGACGGTGACGCATCCTCCATGGAGCACTGCTTAGTCAGGACGATGCTGGGCTCACAGTCTCTATCCCTGAGGATTGGTAGAACGCTGGAGAGATGAACGGAGGGGTGGCAGAGGGCTTCTAAGACGGCCGCTAAGAGGTTACCATTGGGCTCCAGTTGATCCGACTGCAAGATGGAGAGGAACAAAGTATCAGTAAAGAGCGCTGTTGGCATCTTAAAAGGTTTGGGTACTTTGTGTACGACGCAAAAACACAAAAGTACACAGATTTACATTCTAATTACACGGTTTAAAGAGAATGATGGTACAAAGCTTTCCTCAAAACATTACTTGCTGAGGTGCTGTTTTAAAACAGGTTACTTTTGAGCACACTAAATGCTAGGTCAATACATGAAAAATGTGTTTACATTTGGAGAACAAAATTAACCAAAACCAACAAATTAGAAAATGAAAGTTTCTTTTTGCCAAACAAATACTTTGAAGACCACTCTTGAGCAATAAACCCCAATTACCAGGAGTTCCAAAATATGTAAAAGCAATTTTATCAAAACCCATACAATATTCACTAATGACCATCTTCCTTCTGTTGCTAGTCAATGACGTACACGTAAACACACACGTGTGTTGTTGTAGGTGTTATTTTGTTTACTCGCCTTTTGTTCATTTGTTGTTTTGCTTTGTTTCGTTTCGTAGGCTGTTCCTAGACAAGCCCTGCTTTTTAGGAACGCGCTGGCACATCCATATTATATTGACTATACTTTTGATGATAACATTCGGAAATAAAAGCTGCTTTGAATTTAATTGAACAGTTCTGAGCAGACGAAAAAGACACTCAACCCAAACTCACCGAGCTCATTGAGCCGAGCAAGTCGCACAGGAACAGCCACTTGAGCTGGGACGACGGGTAGAAGGCATGAAAGCAGGCCACAAAGGTACGATGGCACTCAGCCAAGATGCTCTCCCAGAGCACCCTGAACCGTTGAGTCTCCATTACTACCCTATTCATGAGATGCTGGATGGATGGCTGCGTGGAGTTAGACAGGATGACACGCAGGAGATCACAGCAAGAGGCGATGGACTCAGGGAGTTGGGAACTATCTTGGGAGTGCTTCTTGGAGATGGATGCTATTGGGAAGATAAACAAATCATACTTAGTTGGAAAGTAATGCCTTTGGTTTTTGGAACCCTTTGATAATTCTACATTTACTTTTTTTCTCGTATGGGAAAAAGCTGAAGGGTTTAAAAAATGAGTTTGTCACAGGAACAATGACCCCCTGCATTATGACCCCGTGCATATGATGTCACACTCTCAAAAATCGCCATCCCGAGGCCATCCCATGTGATAATAGCTGATGTCCATAAAAGGACACGTGACTTCAAGGTACCTATAGCATTTCAAATTGATGCACGTGGTCTTTTATTGATTCTTTAGACTCCTCCCACAATGCCGCACTTACCTCCTAACAATGCGCGTCCACCATTTCCATCATTTTGAGAGTCAAATCTTTTGTGTGAGTGCACGGCGCATCGGCAAGGAGTCTTTACCAACAAGATTGATTTTCTAAGCATTGTAAACAGTCTTCATTAGAAAGTGAATGTTATCCAAGCATTATTAGATTCCCTGAGCAATAAAAAGCTTTCTTACAAGGGCTTGGGTAGACCTCGCACACATAGCTCCGTAGCAACCGTAGGCAAGCCGTAGCGATGTACATGAGTCTCTCTAGATCCAGAGTGAAGTCTACCAGTTTCTTCCCTCCTTGCTTCAAGGCAACGAGAATGCCTTCGGCTAGCTTGTTCCAGCTCCAGTTCAGGAGACGGAGGAGTGACTTAAACACTTCCTGTAGGTTGATAGATACAGAGGAAATACAAATCAATTTATTCATTTATATATTTGTCATGCATGAAATTTGGTCCTTGGACATGTTGGAAAAAAAGTAGGTACAATTTATTTGAGTACAAGGGCCTACATGTACACATTATGTAGGCTCAAATATACAGACTACCCGCGACTAATTTGTCTGCTCTACCAAACCTGTATTTTAAAAAATTTTCATTTATAATATATAAAAAAAAATTTAAAAAATTAAAATGGCAGCACAGAGCTGAATTATGTGGCATTACAAGGTAAACAAATTTGTCAAAAATGTTACAAATAAGACATAAATTGCACAATCGCAGTATGGGGGTACATAGATAAGGGAATCAAAGTGTGGTGAAGAGGTTTTCAACTAGTGGTTTAAACCCGCCGAGGCCTGGCTCTTGATAATTTTACCGAGACGAAGTCGAAGTAAATTATCAAGAACCAGGCCTCGGCGGGCTTAAACCACTAGTTAAAAACCGATTCAACACACTTTGATTCCCATTCATAAATACCTTTTCGGTCAAAAAACATCAATACTTTTTGGTCAAAAAGTAAAATAAATGCACAAATTATAATTGTTCAATGATTTCTTTCAACACAACACCCCTCCAGCTATGAAATGGTAAGGCCCTCGGGTAAACAACTCCTTATAAGGAGATTGCTGTGCGTGTCAGCGCGTATCGCGTGATGTAGCACAACTGTTCCAGCCGTTGCTCTCGACCAATAGAAACTAAGAAACTGTCTTATAAGCACAGGTGCAAGCTCGCATGTAACGCCCATGTTTCAACACTTTTTACTGGTGTTATATCATTCAATAAAAAAAAACACATGATGCCCTCTCGACCAATCAGAATGGATAAACTGTCTTAGGTATACATTTTTACAAAGATGACAACAAATAGCAATATAAATTTGATAAATCACTAAAAGGCACTATAAAAATGCACAGGGTGTTGTGGCAACCCACTTATACCTTGAAACCCCACTATGAAATAAACAACCTAAAAAACAGGGTACCCTAGCAATTAAAAACTGAACCGCCCTATAAATACATTTTTTAAAAGATGACAATAACTAGGGGAAAATAAATTGTTATCTTAAAGTGGAAAAAAATTGGAAAGAGATTTATTTACTGAGTTAACAGTGTTGCTGAATCTTGATGTGAGAATGTGAACAGGTTCTGTCTGGGACGCCACTCCTCCTGATGAACTAACGTCAAGTTGAGGTAGCCTAAAACATGATAGAACAGAAAGCAGAGGTCAAGCAAAAGTCACTGATTTGTTAAAAATTTAATCCACTTCCATATGAATACATTTTATTCACTGAAGATTTTTTGTGAAACTTGAAGGGTCGATGTTTTTTTAACGTTGTTCTACAATTTCAAACTAAGAACACTGAAATGTGGACCTGAGGTCTTAAGAATGTCTGGAGGGGAACGAAAACCACCACAGAGGCTCCAGTGATGATTTCAGAAACCCCCATGGTTAATGTAGGAAGTAAAGCCGTATGACCATGACACTAAGCCGTCACCAAGAAGATGTTTAGAACACCAAGCTGGCTTAGTTATCACAACTTCCATCAAATAATAAGAAGAATGGGTTCTTAGATAATGCTTTATAACCAAATTAAAAATGGAGTCTTGTTAAGCATGGGTAAAAGTAGCTTATCACAAAATAATTATGCTCGCCAGATTGAGTTTACCAGCCAAAATACCATGTCACATGTGGAATTTGTGACTGGTACTCGCCCAATTCAGCTTAGCAGGGCAGGAAATTGTTAAGCAATTCTTGGGACCATATCTTTACACACAATTTCATCAAAAAAATGGCAGACCATTAGCAGACAGTACTCATGCTTGACGCTATTGCAATGGGTCTACATGTCAACTTTATTAAGCTGTCATTTCCCAACCCACAAACAATACACAATTTCAAACATTTACTGACATCTCCAACTTCTTAATCACTGATTCAAATTTAACATCTATTAAAACGCCGCTAAAACATAGGATTCGAACTGCCTCTAGCTATCAAGCAATCTTTGTGTTTTAGTTGGTAAGACACTGCTCTAGAGTTGCAATGGTCGTGTGTTTTAATCCCACTTGAGTGTAAGCAATTTCTTCTTTTGAAGATCAATAAAGTTTGTCTTTTATGTCTTATGCCCGTGATTTTTTTCACAGAACTCAGGAAAGTACTAAGTATACAGTTCAACACACATCATGTAAGGGTAAAACCGAAGTCAATATGCTTTATTCTTGTTAAGTAACCGCAGCAGAAATCTTCCTACTTGACTTCTAGATGAATACTTGCAATATTTTTTTTGACAGATCTTACCTATAGAGTAACTGTGGGATCTGACCAGCGTTGATGTCTGTACCATTATTTGACTTCTTGGAACTCATAAACTGGAACGTCACTCTGCAATCACAACAATATCATAATGAAATAATGAATGACCTGAATAACCCCAGCCTCCACCATAACCTGAGGTGGACCAACGGCTTTACATCCCATCCGACAGACGAAGCATCATGGTTAAAGACAGTGGACACTATTGGTAATTGTCAAAGACCAGTCTTCTCACTGGCTGTATCTCAACATTTATATGCACAAAATAACAAACCTGTGAAAATTTAAGCTCAATCGGTCATAGAAGTTGCGAGATAATAATGAAAGAAAAAACACCCTTTTCACACGAATCTGAGGTCTCAAAATCAAATTCGTGGAAAATTACTTATTTCTCGAAAACTACGTTACTTCAGACGGAGTCGTTTCTCACAATGTTTTATACTATCAACCACTGCCAAAAAATATTTTGAGTAATTACCAATAGTGCCATATGCCACTGGACACTATTGGTAATTACTCAAAGTAATTGTTAGCATAAAAACTTACTTGGTAACGAGCAATGGGGAGCTGTTGATAGTACAAAACATTGTGACAAACGTCTCCCTCTGAAGAATCGTAGTTTTTGAGGAAGAAGTAATTTCTCACTAAAATATTAGAATTGAATTCGAGACCTCAGCTGAGGTCCCGAATTCAAGTGTCTGAAAACACTAAACTTGTGCGACAAGGGTATTTTGTCCTTCCATTATTCTCTCGCAACTTTGACAACCAACTGAGTTCAAATTTTCACAGGTTTATTATTTTATGCATATGTTGGGATACACCAAGTGAGACAATTACCAAAGGTGTCCAGTGCCTTTAAGGACACGGGTAAAACGCCTGGGACTCGAACCCAAACTATGCTGTTCAGAAACACCAGAGTTTGAATCCATTGCTCTTAACCACTAGGCCATGACACTGCAATAAAGATTGTATCTTTCTTTAATATAAATGTCTGGTCAATGCGTAATTGAGATTTCCATCATGGAGTAGAAACTCAACATAAAATAACAATCAGGAGTTTACTCTATGTCTGCATTTGTGGCTTATCATCCATTAGGTTAGGGATGATAGCTGTACTATAACAGACAAACAGGGCTGTAAGTTTCAATGGACCCTTCCCATAAAATATGCGAATTACATTCACACATGTGCACAGAGCCTATTGGTTGGCAAACGCCATAGAGATGCGTCAAGCAGCCATTAGCAGTGTACAAAACAGCACGATGTTCCCTCATTTTGCCAACCAAAAGTGTTAGTGCGCCTGCGCTCTGTACAATTTACATATTTGCTGGGAAGGGTCTATTCGTTGGTATCTACTCACTGGTCGTCTGTGGTGATGGATGTCTGCCCCCCTGAGCCACAGTCACTGCTTGGACCATTCACCCTGGCCCAGGCTACATACCAACATCCAGCAGTCAGAGGTACTGGCTCATCAAATAGTACAGGGAACTTTTCTCTGTAAACACAAACAAATAAACATGACACAAAATGCTGTTTTCATGGCAGCTATTATAATAATAATAACTAGTTCTTATATTGTGCATTTTACAATAACGTATCAATGTGTTTTACTTTAGTGCCCTGGTCCTTAGGCCAATAACATTCCTTGGAAGTATACAGCCCTCGGCTAGCATGTGCTTAAAAATGCAAATATTTTAAACATCCAAAACAATGGGAAACTTTAGACTATCTGCCAATCACCAAGAGAGGGCGCTCTTCACCAGGTAATGTCAACAACTTAGGAATAGGAGAAGCATGAGTGACGGTCACCGACAGCAAATACCTTGTGTTTTGCATGTTTTTGATTTTGTATTTAGATTTAGCCAAACTGTATTTTGTTTTTCATAACACAATGCCAGCATAAACCAAACTGTTCTGGAACAGGACGAGTTCCCCAAGGATAACAAGCGGTGTGCATGAGTTTTTGGGAGTGTTTCTTCTAGGGTAATTAGCAAAAATTCCAAAATGCTGACCTACCAAAAATTGAGAAGAAATCTGAAGTTTAGTTGTATGACAATGTATCTGATTTAATTTTCAAGAGGCTGAGAGACTTCTAAATATTTTTTGGCTATTTTTGAATTTTCAGCATTTACCATTGTTTGCTGTAGGAGTTGTGCACCCTTACCTGGTAGGTCTGCTGCCCTCTAGTGGAAGAGCTTTCAAAAAGTCTCCCATTGATGCAATCATTCTGAGAGAAAAATTTCTGTATCTTTTTATACGGGGAACTATTGGTCCATTCCTGTCTTTCAATGATTTTTAATCAAACAGTCTTGAATTTGACACTTTGCCTGACAAAACATTCCTCTGTGGAATGTAAAGACCAGTTAGTTGTTGAAAACCAATGATGACATGTTTCAAATTTCGCTCTGAAAGGGTCAGTTATCAACCAAAAAGCCCTGTACAGACCCCAAAAGGTACAGGCCCATTTTTCTCAGAATGATGTCATCGGAAGTTTTGGATTTTAACAAAATATGCAGACTCTATATTGGAAAATGAATACATCACGAAATGTTCTTAACTATGCATTTGTGTGTGTGTGTATTGATTTAACCTGTTTATTGTTAATTTCAATTTTCTTAACTTTGTAAACTTGAATGTATTAACCTTTTAGTTGTTTTTTGATTCAAATAAAACAAAATAAACCAAAATAATAATTAAAATTTAATTTGATTTTTGCCTTCCTCTTTAAGAACAATTGTATCCCTTTCTTACCGTGCTCCACACTCAAAGGTGATATCATCACTCTCTGCTAGTGGGTCTCCATCAGGCTCGTACTCTGATGCCTTGGTGCCTAGCTCATACAGCTGTACAGAGCAAAGAATCAACACATACCATTAGACTACCTCATATTACAAATAAAGGTAGGGTCATAGACTGGTACTTACTCAACAAAATTATGAATTTATATACTTACTGAGAACACTGCAGCTGTTGATAGTATAAACTATTTACACAGTGCTAAATAAATGGGTCTTACATGTACATGTATAATGCAAACATAGCTCTAACTACATGTTACTGTTTCAAAAATAAATGATAACATAAATCGGCTGTTGCATACTGCTTACCAACCAAATGGACATATGGTACAAATGCAAAACACACTTAATATCCTGACAATTCGACCCTAGTAGAGTCTTTCCCAAAGTCTAAAACTTTGATGAACTGGTTTTTGTGATAAAGCACTTATAAGAACTGTGTAATATTATTGGTCTTACCTTAATCTTAGCGTTGTATTCACCTCGTCCACCAAACAGTCCCAGACCACCGAGTACAACATCCGTGTCTACGCTGAACCTAAGAGCTTCAACAGAATGACCTGAATAACCCCAGCCTCCACCATAACCTGAGGGAGGAATCAAACAAAATCATTATAAGTCCTTAATCTTTGTTCCCTATTAGTGCTTCATCTAGCAAGATGTCCGGCAGCCCATTGTATGACCTAGAAAAGATTTTAGAGGGCTTTGGCTGGCCAGCTGGATGCCTTTGGATGGCCAACCGGCAGGACGGCTGCCAGCCAAATTCCAGAGAATGTCCAAGTCAGTCTGAAACACCAATATTTAGCAAAAGTACAAAAAAGAAAAAAGACACACATCAAGGAAAATTACCAACTTGTCCGCACAATGCAATACTACAGTACATGTACATGTATCTAGAACCTTGTGGTCTTGTTCCTCTACTTGTTGAACAGTTACAACTGCACTTTCCTAATATGCACCATACCGCTGTTAGGACTTTCTATGCACGGCTAAATCATGCAGAACGCTTAAGAAACATTTCTTGTTAACAGCATCTCACAATCTGCCTGAAAATTTGGTTTCATTATTTGTCCTGCCTGGAGATTGCAGGCCTGGAATTTTGCAAAGGGCACTTCTACTGGAAAGTCTTTAAGACCGCATGAAACTTTTGGAGGGCACCAAGGCTAAGAACATGGGCAACAGAGGGCCATGTAATTCAAGGCTTGAGATTGCCTGGAACTGGCTGTCAGTAAACTCTCCCTTAGGCCGTGTCCGAAACGGCGACTTCGGCTACAGTTACGGCTAGATCGCGCGCGTCTGCCTATTCTTCAACACTGGTAGACGCGCTGATCTAGACGTAGCTGTAGCCGAAGTCGTCGTTTCGGACACGGCCTTACCTTCAAATCTGTTGACAGCATTGAAGTCCTCCTTGGTATACACCTTGGTGATGCACTGCTTTTCAGTCTGTGCCGCTGTGACAGTCAACTGGGCCTCCTGTGAGGCTGTCAACGTATCCAGACATGCCAGCATGTGAAGGGCACAGTGAGAGCGAGAGACCAGTATAGATGGGGTAGAAGGGAGGGCTAGCTCGGGGGTCAGGACTGAGGCGGTGGAGGGTAGGGTGGGGATCGGACGCACGCAGGGCTTGATGACACTGTGGCAGGTGATTGTGCCAGTGGATGGCTGGAAGCTAATAACAAGAAAAACAGAAAACAGAAATTGAAAAGTAGAATCATAAGTTCTTAATGCAAGATCTTGCTAGATATCATTAAGAGAAAGGGTTTGCTTCAGGTTATGTCACAAAATACCTTGGTTTTATGGTTTGAACATATCTCTGCATATCTCTGCATATGGGTTCGCCCCAGTTGATTGGCTGCATATTGCGCCACAGCACCTTGTAAACCATTACATGGTGCTATGTAAAAGGAGAATGTCTCAAAATTCAAACATAGTCCCACATACCATGCAGGAGAATACCGGCATTGTTAATTTTGGTTTCACCCATATACAACGATGTGTGTAAGCACTGTAAACTCAGCACTTTCCAGAGCTCTGTGAAAAAAAATCACAGGCGTATTACTCAGGTGGGATTCGAACCCACGACCTTTGCAATTCTAGATAGCAGTGTCTTACCAACTAGACCACCGAGATTGCCTGGTAGCTAGAGGCAGTTTGAATCCTATATTTCAGCACATTATGATTATGATTATTAAAGACAGTGGACACTATTGGTAATTGTCAAAGACTAGCCTTCACAGTTGGTGTATCTCAACATATGCATAAAATAACAAACCTGTGAAAATTTGAGTTCAATCGGTCGTCGAAGTTGCAAGATAATAATGAAAGAAAAAAACACCCTTGTCACACGAAGTTGTGTGCGTTTAGATGGTTGATTTCGATACCTCAAGTTCTAAATCTGAGGTCTCAAAATCAAATTTGTGGAAAACTTCTTCTTTCTCGAAAACTATGGCACTTCAGAGGGAGCCGTTTCTCACAATGTTTTATGCCATCAACCTCTCCCCATTACTCGTCACCAAGAAAGGTTTTGTGATAATAATTATTTTGAGTTAGTACCAATAGTGTCCACTGCCTTTAAAGAGGACAGATATACCAGGGGGGATTTTAACTTACCACCACAGTACATTATACAGTGGATCCAGACAGACACTTGAGTCGCCAAAGTTGAAAGATGATTCTTGCTCGCTGTAGCTATTGCACGTGCCGTCCACTCTACTCAGCATTAGGCACTTCACACCTGTCAGGCCGTTACGTGGGACTACACCTGCAACAAGAATTAGAGAAGTTGAAATGGTAATAATAAGATTAATAATAATAACTGTAATTATAAAGCGCCAAATTGTCAAAGGATACAAGGCGCTGAAGAATGAAGGAAAACAAGACAGTACAAAGACGCTGTCAACCAGCTACAAACTCGGGGAAAAGGTGGGTCTTAAGAGCCTCTTTGAAGGCTGGGACAATATTTTCTGTTGTATGCCATGTTTCATTAAAGGCACTGGACATAAACACATCAACAAAAGTAAGTCCCCCCCTAAACAATTCGCCATAACATCGTAAGGTAAAACATTTTACCAATGCAACTAATTAAGAAATAACTCTATGACATGTTTCCTAAGTGTTGTGTGAAAATGAAAGATGTCCGTGAATTCATGGCTGAATGAGCTCAAATGGAAGACAAAAACTGCCATTCTCAAAAGTCACAAAGATTGCGTTGTGTTGTTCACCGATCACAATGAGACGAGAAGTTGCCTTACGTCCATACTGTGGACCCATGTCAGACGCTATCTGATAGAGAGAATGGACACTACATCACAACATTTTTTTAAAACCTGGAAGCATACAAGAACAGTAGGATTGTGGCTACAAATAATACCGTTATACCATGATGAACTATTACAAAACAATGAAATGTGCAACTACGATCTTTAGAATGTCTGGAGGGGAACGAAAACCACCACAGAGGCTCCAGTGATGATTTCAGAAACCCCCATGGTTAATGTAGGAAGTAAAGCCGTATGACCATGACACTAAGCCGTCACCAAGAAGATGTTTAGAACACCAAGCTGGCTTAGTTATCACAACTTCCATCAAATAATAATAACACCTGATCAA
The DNA here is from genome assembly GCF_902459465.1 of Asterias rubens. Taxonomy (NCBI): domain Eukaryota; kingdom Metazoa; phylum Echinodermata; class Asteroidea; order Forcipulatida; family Asteriidae; genus Asterias; species Asterias rubens. The sequence continues at coordinate 9,318,622 of NC_047069.1, read as the reverse complement.
GCTGTTGCTACAAATAATATTGTAATACCACGATACAGAGAAACTGGAATGACTATTATTACAAAGCAAAAATCAATGACTGAATTCTTTCTCCCAGAGAAACTGGAATGACTGTTAAACATCTATTCCATCACAATAGATTGTGAATCACTTTATTACGCTGTGTCAATAAATAATATTGTTATACCATGGCTGTCTGAATGTAAACAGAACGCAGGTGCAGTGATTGTTTTCATTGGCCCTAGACATTTAGTGAAGACAGGTATACACCAGAAGATTCGAGTGTGGTGCACCCATAATATTGATACCGATGACGATGAATTAGACCAAGTCCGAAACGGAGACTTCTGCTACAGCTACGGCTAGATTCTTCAACACTGGCAGACGCGCTGATCTAGCCGTAACTGTAGCCGACGTCGCCGTTTCGGACACGACCTTACCAAGAAACCAACAGGCACCACTGACTTACCAATGACACTCTGGTTTGCAAAGACCAGTGAGTTCTCCAACATCCTTGGGTTGATCAATGCCTCATCTACCTTAATGAAGGTCTGATCCCCACTAGCTCCTATCCACGTAGCCTTACGCCCATACTGGGGACCCATATCGGGCACGGGACCCGGCCTGGAGTGGGACACTGCCCCTTGGGCATTGGACTCCTCCAGGATGGCCCGGCAAAGCTGACCCTTCTGGTGTTGGGAAAGAAAAGTGATGGGAAAGATTTCTAAAAAGGCATATTATTTAATCCTTTTGAAAAAGTAGGAAAGAAATTTTTTGACCACTAAGGTTGATCCTCTACAAATGAACTAGTAATGAAAGTGCAAAGAGCACTCTCTGATGACTTTTTGAGGTTAACATTTTTATGATTGCTGACTCTTCCTTTATGAATTCCAGTACATCCAGTATTTGTGCTCTGGGCCCAATTTCATGTACAATATGTGAATGGTATCCTGCATATTTTGCTAAGCAGCAAAATGTTCAAGCAATATTTCTGCTTTAGCAGCTCTATGAAATTGGGCCCTGGATTCTACTTGTTTTTAGACTACAGTAAAACAAGATTCTGTACCTGGAAGTTTCCACATGTGTATACATTCCCTGATGAACCAAGCAGGACAGTGTGATTACTACCAGCAGCTACCTGGGTGACAGCTTCAGGTACCTGTAGCTGCACTGGGGCGGTCCTGGTAATCAAGATCGAACAAGAGGAATTACACAACATAAACCATGCTTAAAAGCACTGAACACTATTGGTTATTGTCAAAGACCAGTATTCTCACTTCACTTGGTGTATCCCAACATATGCATAAAATAACAAATCTGTGAAATTTAGACTCATTTGGTCATTGAAAGATCAAGAGAATAATGAAAGAAAAAACACCCTTGTTACACAAACTTGATGCCTAATAAAAGGCTTCAGGCCTGAAGTCTTTTAATATTTGATTGAGAAATTTACCTCTTTCTCAAAAACTCAAAAACTATGTCACTTCTGAGGGAGCCGTTTCTCAAAATGTTTTAATAAAACATTGAAATAAAAGGCTTCAGGCCTGAAGTATTTTAATATCCGAGTGAGAAATTGACCCCTTTCTCAAAAACTCAAAAACTATGTCATAGAGGGAGCCATTACTCAAAATGTTTTATACTATCAACAGCTCTCCATTGCTTGATACCAAGTAAGTTTTTATGCTGACAATTGTTTTGAGTTATTACCAATAGTGTCAAAAACCTTTAATAAACAATGTAAGCTTGGGGAAAGTCATAATAGAAACTGGTAGCATAAAACTGGAAGCAAAAAAGATGTAGGATTATGGCTACAAATTATATTGTTATACCACGATGCACTAGAGCAGAACAATATAATGTGTAACTAAGATCTTAAGAATGTCTGGAGGGGAACGAAAACCACCACAGAGGCTCCAGCGATGATTTCAGAAACCCCCATGGTTAATGTAGGAAGTAAAGCCGTATGATCGCGACACTAAGCCGTCACCAAGAAGATGTTTAGAACACCAAGCTGGCTTAGTTATCACAACTTCCATCAAATAATAACACTACTCAGATCTAAAACACTTCATCACGCTGTGGCTATAAATATTATTGATAAACCACGGTAAAAGATTGTAAATTCTTACTGGTAGAGAGAACCTATAACGTATTGTGCTACAAACATGACAAAGACACATGTACATGTACATGGCCTAGGGGCACGTAAGTGATGTACCACATGGGGCCTTACACAATCAATCAGGCATGCAACTGCCCGTTGAAAAAAAAGAGGAAAATTTGCAAAGGCACAACGCAAGTGCGGAGCGAGGCAGCCGAAACTCCACGGGACATGATACCCACAATGGTACCCTAGAAAATGTTGAGGTTTATTGTGCTCTAAGGTGCAGTGTTAGCATGTACTAGGCTTATTTTACATGATTGTAGTTGTACACTGTTGTTGACAGGCATATATTAGGCTAACAAACAAAAATCCGAAGAAAAAACATCAATGCCTGATCAATACATACCTAAAATCCATGAACAAAATAAACTGATTACAATTTAACTGCCGAGAGTCGTGCACTTTTATCAACCATTGTGAAACATGGCTAAGACAACAGCAATTTAAACTTCCCAAAACGGAAAATGCAATGTTTTTTTTTACAGATTCTCCTATTTTATTAAACAGCTTCTTGAGCGGATGGGTTTCAACGGAAATGGTATTTTAACTTGTTTGTAATGTACTTGTTCACCATTTAAATGTAATTTTGATATGTGTACACTTCTGAATTTTTTAGCGGCTATACAAATTCGAGCTCCCAACTGAGACGTTTTGAGAGTGATTAAATAATGGAGCTGTTCGCAAACCTCTGAGAAAAGCGCTGGATAAGGGTATTCGAAATGATCTTTTTTTTACACAATTAAAATCTTTTATAATCATATGACTCGATTTCCTTATTCATTGAAAACATTTGATATGAAATTTAGCAAAGTTCACGACTTGACATTTTTGTTCAAGCAGGTCTGTAATACTTTAAAAAATTAAAATAGTGTGAAGAGTCCAACTCTTGGCCTTGAATTGAGGAATAAAAAAGTGGTGCGGTCTTAGACCACAGTTTGCATGTACAGACATGCAGGGGAGTTGGCCATGTGATCAATTCAAAAATGAATTTCCTGGGTTAATCAGGGGGTGGGGGTTTGGGGGGGGGGGGGGGGGGTTATGGGGGTGACTTTACCTGCTTCCAGAATCTCCCTGGCCCAGCTGACCATGGTTACCCAGACCAAAGCCATACACCTCACCATTCTTCAATAGTACCACTGCAAAATAACCAAACAGTAGAAAACCCATCATTAATCACGATTGACCTTGTACATGTCAGTGTATGTAGGAATCCAAGATTATATTTGATTAGACTTTTCCCATTGACAAATGCATGTTCCATTCACGCATGCAAACGGACCCTACTGGTTGCCAAAAGCAATGGAAATGTGCTCTAAGCAGACGTACAACTGGTCTGCGTCCTGCAGCCATTAGCCACATACAAAACAGCAACATATTTACTCATTACGCTAACACACGCCATGTGAAATTTATCAGTGATACAGAAAGGACTCCTGAACACAATTTATCTGTGTGGGATGGGTAAACAAGCAAAAGTCTGAGATTTATTGAGAATTTTGTAAGTTTGGGTTTTTGGTCCAAAATAAAAAAGATCTATGATGCCGGCATCACAAAATCTTTAGATTTTGAGTAAAATATATTTTGGTGATTTTATGGTTTCAAATGATTCAGAAAGGACTACTGAAGACATTTCATCTGTGTGGAAGGGGTAAACAAGCAAAAGTTTGAGATTTACTGAGAATTTTCAGATTTCGGGTCAAAACATTTTGGGTGATTTTATGGTTTCATAAGATACAGAAATGAAGGCTGAAGACATCTTGTCAGTGTGGGATGGGTAAACAAGCAAAAGTTTGAGATTTACTGAGAATTTTTGTAAGTTTGGGTTTTTGGTCCAAAATAAAAAAAGATCTGTGATGTCGGCATCACACAATTTTCAGATTTCGGGTCAAAATTTTGGGGGTGATTTTATGGTTTATGATACAGAAAGGACTACTGAAGACATTTTATCGGTGTGGAATGGTTAAACAAGCAAAAGTTTGAGATTTACTGAGAATTTTCAGATTTCGGGTCAAAACATTTTTGGTGATTTTATGGTTTCATAGGATACAGAACAGACTACTATAAAAGACATTTGATCGGTGAGGAATGGGTAAATAAGCCAAAATTTGAGATTTATTGAGAATTTTGCACCTTAAAAAAATGCCACAATACCAACACTGGGAATCCAAGACAAATAATATTGTACCCGTTTTCATAATGTGCCTTCATACCTGAATGGTGCAAGCCACAAGCTACCTGGGTTGCAGCTGATGGGAGTGTAATAGGCCCTGCTGGATGCATCACATGCTGGCTGTTGTCTCTCTCTAACTCACGATCATCACCGCTGGTGCTACCCTCATCTGATGGACAAAAATTCACCATTGAATTAAACTGTAGTGAGTTTGTCAGGTGCACATCAATTAAGACTATCCTAATCATCATGTTTATTGGTGCAGAACGCAGTAACAGAAAGCTACAGAACGGGCTCTGTTAGCCTACTCTCCATTCTCCCCTCAACCAGCGAGGTTCATAATCTATAACTCTTGTTACACACATACTTCTCTTGTTAATTACCCAGGGCTGTGATAGGCTGTTTGATAAAAAAGTTGAACTATTAGCGGAAAGCGTAACAGCTTGCGAGTTTGAAAGCTTGCGGGTACGAAGCCTGCCAATGTACATTTATCTTTGGTTTTTAAAGCCCTACTCTGCAATCTGGGGTATTCCATATGGTTTTATCTCAATTTTTTAAATATATATATATATATTTTTTTTTTTTGGTGGGGGGGGGGTGGGAGTTTCCGGTTTAAAACGGAAAAATCACATCCCTGATTACCTTTTCCTTTGTCCTGTTTCATGATAAACCCTAGTCGTCGATGCTTCCCGTCTTGCTGCTTGTTCATCCCGTACCGTAGCTGTGCCAGCAGCTTGTGTTGTAAGATGTTACCGTGCTGAACTAGCGCCCCGAAGAAGTTACCCCCGTCGGGTACTGCCCCGGGTATGGCAGCTTGAAGAGCGCCCCCTTGGCCACGACGGTGCTCTTGCGACTCACCAGCGCATACTTTACAGCAGCCACATTTGGTACAGCCCGAGTCACCAGAGCCACAACCACAAACCCTGTAAAGGAAAATTAATAATCAATGACAATAATTCTTATTCATAAAAACCTTGGACAGTTTATCCTTTCTAATTGTCCAAGAAGAGATTCTTTTTAAACTTGCAATGAAAACAAGTGATTAAACATTAACTTGCCTTATTGAGTCAAACAAGGGTGCTGTCAGATGATTGGACAGAGCATGCAAACTTCATGACCCTATTCAATTTTGGAGGTTACATTTCAGGCTTGCATAAGTTTGAAACTTGTGTGCAATTTTTTGATACTTAAGCATGAGAGATCGATTCAAAGCAGAATTGAGTAAATAGCAACATGGTCTCTAATTTTATTTAACGTTATTTTTTCAGCGTCTTGTTGCATTTGGTATGATGCGGGTGCAAGTTTTGTCTGAAGGTTAAATTAATACATAACAATAATAATAATAATAATAATAATAATAATAATAATAATAATAATAATAATAATAATAATAATAATAATAATAATAATAATAATAATAATAATAATAATAATAATAATAATAGTAATAATAATAATAATAATAATAATAATAATAATAATAATAATAATAACAATAATAATAATAATAGTAATAATAATAATAATAATAATAATAATAATAATAATAATAATAATAATAATAATAATAATAATAATAATAATAATAATAATAATAATAATAATAATAATAATAATAATAATAACGAGGTCTTATAGAGCGCACAAATCTACAAAAGTGCTCAGGGCGCTATTGCAGAGAAACTTCAAACAAAGAACAGATGTTGAGCATGTCATGGATGTAAGCAGGTGCTTGCCCATTTAGAGATTTGAAGACAATGAGCAAGAGTTTATAGATGATTCTAGAAGATACTGGGAGCCAGTGAAGATCTAAAAGAACAGGTTTGATATGAGAGTATTTTGTTGTTAAGGTGACCACACAAGCAGAAGTGTTTTGCATGCGTTGATATAGATGAAACATTTCTCACATTCCGGGATTCCTGCCTGGCTGGTAGGTATTGACGCATGCATCACCGTATCCCGTACACAGTCCACACAACGAACAGATCTTGCACTGATCCGCCTTCCATTCATGATCACACTGCTCATCATCTCTCTCATCTTCTTCTGCATCATCTTCAGCACCAGGAGCAAGAATGTCTGCTACTGCTTCACCTAAGATGGTTAAGAAAGAAAAATTCCAGTTATCATCAGTGAAAACGTCAACATTCCATTTATTAACGGTGGAGGTAGAAGGTAACAATTTACATCTTAGATACTTCTAGCAAATCTATCTTATCTTATGGATTTTACACATGAGATCACTTCCAGTGATTGTAGGCCAGTTAGAATTCAGTAAATAGCAGCAGTTACCGCAAACAATTTAATGTGTACATAATTGCTTTGGGGATAACAGATTTATTTTTAATTCCCCAACACTCAGAAAGAATTTTTTTTTCACATGTTCTGTATGTTGGGGAAAACAATATAAAAAGAATATTGAGCAACTAGCATGATAGCTCCTCTGTTACTTGCCTTCTGTGACGAGTCTCCCCATGAACTGCGCAACCGCTGATTCACCGCCCTGTGGCTGTACACCATTACCGCATACATCGTCCGGACTCACAGCCTCCTTCCCAGAGATGTTTGCGTTCTTACCGTCCTTCCCAGTGCCCTGCCCAAGCGAGGGGCCCCTGCCACACTGCCCCTTGTTGTTGATGCCCATGGTGTAGACGATGCCGTTATTGGTCAGGATGCAGGTGTGTGCCTTGCCGAGGGCAACCCCTGTTACCCTCACATTCTTCAGATCAGTTAACAAACCTATAGAGATGTTTCAAGGAGTTTACGGAATAAGTAACATTGTAACACTAAACAGACATGCAACGTTCTAATTGCAAAAAAAAGACGAAATGGCCGATTACACTTAACTTTTGTACAGTGTTTTTCAGTTTCCTATGGCACTGTTTTGAAAAGATAAAGGGGAAATCTTATTCTTGATAATTAATAAATTTCAAAGGCAAAGAGCTGTTTGTCCATAATTTGTCCTTGTTTTTTATTTCCATTTTGAGGCCAAGATGGTTTTGTTTCTGTTGCTGCTTGGGGCTGGAGATGAAGCGAGGACTTCCGATGTATGGGAAGATGAATAAGACAGTCCAGAAGTTTCAGATAATATGTCGAATGACCTGGATTTCTTTCTTTTTTCTCTGCCGAGAATATGGGGCTTATGTTCACTGTGAATCATCCAAACATTTGGCAATATTCGACAGCCGATTATCGGCAGCGGCATTCTGGAACTCTCAGACTTAACTTCCCCATCATAATATTTCAACAGTAGTCCAAACAGAATTGTGGTTGTCATTGAATGACATGATTGGATCTTTTCTCACCTGTGCTGTTGTCAGCATTGTGGGTGTCCTTGCCAAACACATACAACTCTCCATCCTTCGTGACTACCGCTGTACTGCCGTTATTACACGCTATGTATACTGCACATTTCCCATCCATCTTCAACATCTTCTTGGGTTTGGAGGGTTTGAGTTGACGGCGACCCTTCACTGAAAACAGAAAAATGGAACAACAAAAATTTGTCACAATTTATTACGCTCCATGCATAAATCTTTTTCTAACAAAACTAAAATCTGGGTTTATTTGCTCAGCAAATAGATGAGAATAACAGCTTTCGAATGATACATACATGTGGCATGTCGTGGCCGAGCTGTGCCCAATTTCATAGCGCTGCTTAGCGGCCGATTTTGTGCTTACTGTGCAATTTCTATTTCATAGTGCTGCTAACCGTAAGCACAAGAAAAGGCATGCTAACCTTCCGGTGCTTACCGCACGAAAATAGATGACGTCACAATGTAAATCCACGGTAAATACGCAATATGGCCACCCAATTTTTCTGCTAACCTGTGAAATACGCTAAGGCTTAAGCAAATTGTTCTGCTACAGTAAGCACGCAAATTTGCTTACCGTTAAGCAGCGCTATGAAATTGGGCCCTGGTAAGAGTACCGGACTCTGGTGTTTCTGATGGGCAGGGTGTGGGTACGAGTCCCTGTCATGACACTTAGATGGGACTTAAAGCCACGGAGCCTGCGTGTTGTGTAATGCAGGTAAAAGAACTCAGTGCACTTATCATAAAGAGCAGGGGGTTGGCCTCGGTGTTCCTGGTTTGAGTGGCTGCATATTGCGCCACAGCACCTTGTAAATGGTACTATAAAGGAAAAAGGTATCATACCTCAAATCGTAGCTCCACATAACTTGCAGGAAAAAGACTGAATGTTTGGAGCACCCCAAGCGTCACCGAGTGACGGACTTAAACACCGTATAAAAAGCCACTATTATAGTTATTATTATGATGTAGATGTAGAAAGGGCCTATCAGGGGAAGTATTTCTTAACATCACTATTATTGGGGCCGTGGTCCGCTTTAAAATTGGAGCCCTGCAGAGCTTAACAAAAATGATAATGCCAAATTCTAATGCATACCCTGGTCACCATCTTCCCCTTTCCTGGCCGTCCCTGCAAAGTAAACACTTCCATCATCCCCAAGTAAGGCAGCATGGTATCCATCGTGTCCAACGCTGCATTGCACAATCTTAGGCGACTTCGTGATAGGGAGCTCCGACCACTTGGTGGTAGTTTGAGCACTCTGTTTAATGCCCAGACTCTGTGCTTTCCCTGCAAACAGCATCTAGGGGTGGGGGAGAATTGTATTATAAATCATGATAAATTCTGGTAATGAAGCCCCATTAGCCTGACAGTACGGCAGATAGGTGATAGGATTGTGCTTTTAATGATACACAGTCAGAGTATGTCATGAGCATAGAGCTATATATATTGACTAGAGCGCTAACATCCTGTTATACACGCACTAAGGTTTTGAAGCCGTGTGGGCGCATCCATGTTTATGTACAAACCAATGCAAAAGCTTGAAATTTTGTATGGGATTTGTACGGCTATTTGCATGATAGTGCGTTTGTTCTTTTTTATGTGTCATCGAAGCAAAAAAATGCAGCAAATGTGAACGCACAATCTACTGCTCAGCGTCACAAACTGCGAGCGTCATGTGCGTCATGTTTAAAAGGCGCATATTTTTTTTTAGTACGTCAATCAAGTCGAAGTTACAGTTTTCGTAGCGTGGACGTACGCGATTGGGCAGTCGCGTACGTAAGCGCACACGACGAATATTTAAAAAAATCGCTGCAATGTGTGTTCTCTTAAAAATTGAAATCGTTCCGAATTCATGCAACACATCAAACATGTCTGCACCTAGGGTGGCTTCAAAACGCAGAGCAAGTTAGCGCTCTAGGCAATATATATAGCTCTATGGTCATGAGAGAGATATTTTGCCTGAAGTCTTTTAATATTTGAGTGAGAAATGTCCTCTTTCTCAAACACTATGTTACTTCAGAGGGAGCCATATTTCACAATGTTTTATACTATCAACAGCTATCCAGTGCTCGCTACCAAGTAACTTTTTATGCCAACATTTATTTTGAGTAATTATCAATAGTGTCTAGTGCCTTTATTGGATGTTTTATAGCTTTGCATCGGGGATAAAGAATTTCTTGGAAAACGAACTCAGGAAGCACTCAGTATACTCAGTATACAGTGTTTTAAGCACGTCATTGTAAGGGTGTTAACAAATTATACACAGTATGAGTGTACTTAAACAGCTACCCTACCTGAGCGGAATGTTTTCAACAGAAATGGTATTTTTACTTGTTTATAATGCACTTGTTCACCATTTTAATGTAATTTTGATATGTGTACACTTCTGAACTTTTCGTAATTATCGAGTAAAAAATCAGGCCCCTACCTAAAGGTTTTTTGAAAAACTAAAAACACTTCTGCCATTGAGAGCGGGCGTCAAAGGACAATGCCGCTGACGTCATTTGTGGGAGTTTGCTTTGTTATACATCCACGCTGCAACAAAGCGGCTTTATCTACTTATGACGTTTTTAGAGTGATTACGTAACAGGGCTTTTCGCAAATCTCGCAGAAAAGCTCTGGACAAGGGCATACAAAATGATTTTTTTTTTACCCAATTGAAACCTATTTATAATCATATGACTCGATTTCCTTATTCATCGAAAACATTTTAAGTGGAATTCAGCAAAGTTCACGACTTGACATTTTCGTTCAAGCAGGTCTTTAATTGCCATTATCTGTTAAAGCTCCTGCTTACCTTTCCAGAGACAGTCCGGATGAGAGTGAATTCTTTACCAGCTGCTATATACATGCATTCATCGCTTACTCCAGTTTCTACACAGTCAAAACATACAGAAATTACCACATTGTATCAATGGAATGAACAGAGCTTGGCCTACTTTCATTAAGACAGTAAGCACAAAAAAACTTGCTAAGCACAGGAATATAGTGCTTAACAGAAATGGGTTACCAGCCAAAATCACAGGAGTTTACATTGTTGTGACTCGTGTCCCACTCATTTTTTGCTTAACAAAGAAATTTGTCATGCAGTATTTTCTGCTCAACAGCTTCATGGAATTGGGCCAAGGTTACCCTGTGAGACAGTACCATGAAACCCTTTAGAGACCATGTAGATAAGAAGGGTTTGAAACTTTGCATGGTGCAAATAAGAGTTGGTTTCAACTCAACTCAAGAGTTGAAACCAACGGTTCTTTTCAGAACCACCCCAACTCATTTAGAGATAGTCATTACATAGTGTTACTGCAAACCTTTGCATACATGTAGATAGATAAACGGTCTATTCACAATAATCCTCGGCATAAAAACTGATTTATAGTATCATGATGAAAGAGCAGGGAGGCTTCAAGACGCTTCGGTAACTAGATACATGTAGTTAAATGGTCTATTGACAATAGTCATCATATCAATACCATTACTATCCCCAACACCCGCATCGATCAATTATATTCAACTTCCTTTTGACTGACTTAATAACTCCATTCAGTGATAACAAACAAAATGATTTAATTTTACTTAAAATGTTTACTTGTATTGCCTGAAAGAAAAGACATACAATCCTTTGAATTCTTTTAAAGAATCTACTTATCTTTGCCCAGAAGCAACAAACAAATGATATTTTTGTCAATACTTACCAATTTCTTGTTTCTCGGTGTTGGACTCTTTTCCATTGCCATTCATTGAAGGGCCGTAAGCGAGTAATGATTTTCTGGCAAGTTTCACTGGGAGTTCTCCAATCTTAGACATCGGTGAACTTTGAGGGTTGAAACTCTGAACTACAAAGGAATCCTAGAATGACAAATCATAACAATAATAATACTGGGTTCTTATACTATGAGTTATCAAACCAGAGCGAGTGGAATGCCAAAAAATATAGCACTTCTGCGTATCATATCAATATCGGATAGCAGGTGATAACGGATTTGTCTTCAAGCACACTTCAAGCAACGCATGTGACGATCAGCATTTGGCGCAAACGCGCCACTTTTGAATCAACAATAACTTGTTATATAAGCTGTAGGCCTACGTCTTGTGTAAAGCTCACAGAAGCCCAATACGCGTAGTTAGAATACACAATACGCAGGGTGTGATGTGGGTCATGCAATATGTTTATAATACACTCATGTTGCTATGGATCCACCAATTAGAATCAAGGACTCAAGCCTGCTCGAAGACAAAGCATTTTATCAAACCTCTCTGGGCTTATGAAAGCGTTTATTGTTGTTTTACAACAGGATATTAAAGGGAAAGTACATGTTAGGTAATCACTCTTAAATTTAATGGCAATAACAACTTTTAGTGTGAGGCCTTCAGCAGCTTTCGATATCGCGTTTAACAAAAGCATTTTACTTTTAAGTAATTTAGTTAGGTAAAAAGGTCAGTTTTAATGCCCCATTGCCATGCAAATGCGCCTTTAACTTCTTGGGCCTCTTAGTCATGGGTGATGTCTTTCATATGGTATCACTTAAAGCCATTACTGTGTATTCCACCCTTAAGGGACTTACATCATTTAACGCTGATACACATCCAAAGTTTTCACCGTCGCTGAAGAGTAGAGATGCAGAGGTGCTCCCTAAAGAGAAACAAATTAAATCAGGATGAATCTTGGATTGATACATTTGATGATAACAATAATAATAATAATAATAATAATAATAATAATAATAATAATAATAATAATAACAACTCTTATATAGCGCATTTCACAATAACCGTATCAATGCACTTTACATTAGTGCCCTGGTCATTTTGATCTATATTTATTTTCGTTTTACCCTTACACCAATATGTGTAAGCACTGTACACCCCCCCCCCCCCTCCCCCCCCCCCCCCCCCCGAGTTCTGTGGAAAAAAAACACAGGCATGTACATGTAACTCAGATGGGATGCGAACCCACGACCTTTGCAATTCTAGAGCAGTGTCTTCCGAACTAGACCACCAAGATTGCCCGTAGCTAGAGGTAGTTTGAATCCTTTATTTTCGCAGCGGGTACCACAACGCTTTATTCAAATCAAAATAGTTCGCTGCATGCTTCAGGTATTTTTTCCCTCCTTCACAATGAAGTCCATAACCACTGCAACAGTTTGTCCATCTTACAACTGCACTAGGCTAATAAATGATGGATAAATCATTGATAAAGCAGACGTACCGGTGGCAGGAATGTCAACTGATCCAGTCTCCACCAGGGTCTCTGTGTTGACTGTGACCACCGTGTTGACTGATGATGACGACCCACTGAGATCAAATGTGGTTGGTTTGTAAAGAAGCTGCCCCCTCGCTACCCCAAGCCAACCTCGCTCATGAAGATGAAAATCTCTGTTGACCGCATAGATGTGACCCTTCAATAAAAACGGAGCAAACTTGTATAAAACCAACAAAAACTTTCAAGTTATCTTGATCTGGGGAAACATGTACTTAACAAGTACATTTGGCATGTTTTGAGGAAATCAGACAGAACTGGGCATACATTAGTAGCTTTCAAGTAAACAAGTAGACAAATTTGGTTTTGATGCTTAAACTGTACATGCTCTCATTTAATAATAACCAAATAACCAATTCTTATATAGCGCATTTCACAATAACCGTATCAATGCGCTTTACATTAGTGCCCTGGTCATAGGGCCAATAACATCACTTTTTAATGTTTCTCAGCTCCCTTGGGAGTATACAACCTGGGCAACAGTTTATATCGCTCCAAAGGCTTTTTCATTCACAATATCAACCTCTACCCTCGCAGGTACTAATTTATACCTCTGGGTGAAGAGAAGCAATTTTAGTAAAGAATCTGGCTCAAGGACACAAGTGTCACGACCGGGATTCGAACCCACACTCCGGTGAATTATCACCAGAACTTGAGTTCGATGCTCTTAACCACTCGACCATGACACTCTACACTCTAACAATTTCCTCCGGTATTGTTTAATAAACTTGAACAGCTGCTTTCATCACAATGTTCACCCATCCACAATCTGCAAGCAGAGACTGTTCTCAGAACTGACAGGTACATGTATCTGTTCTAGTAACAATTTGTCATCGAGTGAGATTTTAAAAACTTTTTCCCAAAACGTGCATCCTGCGTAAAACCCCCAGGGATATAAAATTTCAATCATCATTGGAAATTTGTTACACTTTAACCTTCTCCTCGCCCAACTATTTGGACAAAAATAACCGCTACGCTGGTGACTGAATGGTTGTGCCACTTCAAAGGTAGAGTATTGGTAACTGTCAATGTTACATACCAATTTATAACCAAGGTTGTAAAGTTACTAATAAAGTCACATGCTAAAGTTTCAGCAGAATACAGTGCTGCTTGCTGAGAAAACCGAAAAAAACTGTCATGGTATTTTCACAAGAAAAGAGGTAACTTCTCAATCAAATATAAGACTTCAGGCTAGAAGCCTTTTATTAGGCATCTGAAAGCACACAATTTTGTGCAACAATGGTGTTTTTTTTCTGTCATTGTTCCCTTACAACTGTGATGACAAACTAAGTCAAAATGTTCACAAGTTGGTTATTTCATAAATATGTTGTGATACACTAAGTGAGAATACTGGTCTTTGACAATTACCACAGGTGTCCAGTGCCTTTAACCATTGCAACCTTGGCAAAGGAGGTTGAACATCCTTGGCAAAGGAGGTTGAACATCCTTGGCAAAGGAGGTTGAACATCCTTGGCAAAGGAGCTTGAACATCCTTGGCAAAGGAGGTTGAACATCCTTGGCAAAGGAGGTTGAACATCCTTGGCAAAGGAGGTTGAACATCCTTGGCAAAGGAGGTTGAACATCCTTGGCAAAGGAGGTTGAACATGGACAAAACTTTATCTTTATAAAAAATGGCCTTTGTACTCTGATCTTGATCTTGATCCAATTATTGAACAGCTCCTTACTAGGAACAACACTTAATGAGGTCAGGTCAGGAGCGAGGAACTCCTAGTCGCTTTTATGCGCACCTATGAGTATACGCCAAAATCTTGATATGCTTGCATGTGTGATCTTTGCAGCCCTGATACTTCGGCTTTTAAGGGGCACGGCAGTTTTGCCTTGACTTTTTGTAAAAATTTAGGGCACCAAGGCAATTTTCAAAAATTTGGAAGGGCATCACGGCAATCATAAAAAGTTGCGAAGGGCACGACGGCAGTTTGAAAAAAAGTTGTTGCCTGTAAAAAATAGTTCTTCCAATTTTTCCATTTTCTAACTGTTACCCAATAAAAAAAGAAAGCATTCATCTAATTCAACAAAATAAAGAACTACTTACAATACACAATAAATAATTTTTGTTCATACGTAATCCTACTATTGGTCATGCACGTTGTGTAGTTTTTCGTAGAGACGCTAAAATTCCCACGTAACTGCTCCATTTTGACACGATGTTGACAGAATAAATGCATGCGGTGCGCGACGACTATGCTGTACATGATGGTACATCACATGTACCAAGCATGGGGAAAACCACTATCCCAGCATGCACAGACACGTCGAGTCTTTGTCTCAAGGCGTTTAGCGTTGGTTCGCGTAATGTTACCTCTAGAGGGCGTTAAACCTCACGCTATCGCTTTGTTTCGAAACGCCCTCTAGCGTTCGATGTTTCGAGTATTTTTTTGTCGCACGCAAAGAACAACGACTAACGGGCCTGAAATCTGCTGTTGTGCCTTACGTGCGTGAAATTGGGATCTATTTCGTTGCGTGAAATTTACACAGACATCGGGACTTTTTGGCTTATTTTCGAACTTTGACAACGTTGAATATAATTTGTTTTCGGGAGGAAGGGCACGGCGGCAATGATGAGAAAAGGGCCCGGCAATCATTACCGTGAAAAATTGGGTTTTTGAAGGGCATTGCGGCAATCGGTAGGGGCCGTCGTTGCCGTCGTGAAGTATCAGGGCTGTCTTTGCAAGTTGAAATGTTAGTGCCAATCTTACCTTAATCGTACTGGAATATCCAGAGCCAATCTTATACAGGCCAGTGCCAGTATGTATGTAGAGATAAGAACCATCGCTGGCTATTGCACTGTTATTATCACAGCAAGCATCTGCAACAAAGTAGAAAGTTTAAGGAATGCTGTTACTTAAAAGTCATAAACACCTGGAACTGTTGAATTCCTTCTGATTGGTCAAGAGGAGATCACGTGGCCATGTTTAAACATGCAATATAAGTACAATAAGGCCATGTCCGAAACAGCGACTTCGGCTACGGCTACAGCTACAAGTAGATCAGCACCTCTGACAGTGTTGGCAAATAGGCAGACGCGCGAATTCTAGCCATAGCTGTAGCCGAAGTCGTCGTTTCAGACAAGGCCTAAGGAATGTTTAAACATGACCTGAGGAAATTGAGTCAAAAGAGGGAGCTATCCGATGAGTGCATATTGATTAGTTCATATACAATTTGGTAATTGCAAATAATTTAAAAAAACTATCCTGGACGACATTATTTGTACAATGTGGTACAGTTGTCTTTGGCACACAAATACAAGTCCGATTTATGTCTGAAGAGAGCAGTTTGCTTCAACTTCACATCCACATAACAATTCAAACTTGGCATACCAAGCTAGATGCGGAGGCAACAGCAAGGGCGTGACCTTGCCAAGCTATATTAGACTTTCTATAATGCTTCCACCAACATCATCATGTTCCTCATGTACAATAGCAGAAACGCACACCGACTTGTAATCAATAAGTAGCACGCCGGGCTGGTCTTTTTTCAAGCCTTCATTTAGTTTATTTTGACTTGAGTGACATTAAAATGACATCTGTGCGTAATAACCAGCCAACTGGCGGTGTTTGCACAGTATCAAACAGAAGCAGATGAAGCACAAGGAAAGACTGCACTATGAAATAAACACAGACTTTCCCCTTACCTGCCATTGTTACAGCCTTCCTGGAAGAAGTTATTTGAGGCTAAAGAGGGAACCCAAGACATAAAAAGCCACTCACCGATCTCGATTTCCTTGACTTGCCAAGAGTCGAGCTGCGATTGATTAGGGATTCCCGACGTCAGCCAATCAGGAAAGTGGGTTTTGCCAAGGAGTACAGCGAGCACGCTTCGCTGTAGAGCCGACAGGATGGAGGGGACCTGGAGAATTGGGTATTGAATTATGAAGCAAGATGAAATTCCATTACCTGGAAATATTCTCCTTATCAGACAGAATGAAACTGAGACCCGACTGGGTCATCTCTTAACTTCCCCTCTTTGCCAAGTCTACCATAGCTGCATTGCAAATATGCTTGGGTCTTTTTTACAGGAATGTAATCGGCCCATTCATCAGGGCAGTCAATGGAAAGTGCATTTGTAAAATGAACTGTGTAAGAACTAGTTGTTTTTTATTATAAAAAGAATTAGGTACTGAGAAGTTTACTGGGCGACTAGTGCGACTAGTGTCAAAGTCTTGACTATTGATTGCTAAGTCGAGTCGTGACTATTAAACTACTCGGTTTATAACAACAACATAATTTACAAACGAAACACAATCAGACATCAATGACACAATCCTTCAATTCTTTCAGCACGAATTTAACTATATTGCGCCTGTGGCAAACAATATGCCGCTATGCATCTTGGGAATTAAAAATTAGTTGCGACTAGTGTCAAAGTCGCACATATTTGAGGTGGGACTAGTCTAGTAGTAAAAGTCGCCCAGGCTTATAAAGCACGCACAGCCACAAGCGCAACCTCGGCTTTAATGACTTGACTAACCTTGAATGCTTGTTGGGAGAGCCTGCCAGTACCCATAAGGATTGCAGCGATCCCAGAGAGCATCTTGCCTGTATTGCCGCTGGCAATGATGAGACTGAGTAGGCAGGCACAGCTCAAGGAGGAGATGGACAGAGTGCCTGGGGGCTCTTGGCTTTCCAATCTGTGGTCGATCGACAGGTCTAACAGCAACTCAAACAAAGAATCTGGAAGGGAATTGTGCAAAGCTTTGTTTTAAAAAGTAGCGGTGATTTTTTACGAAATGGTTTCAGGAGAAGTGACTCCAACTCTGATGGGAAAAAAATGCACCAAGGCATTATTTTCTGCTTGGTAAAGGGCACCCTATGAAGAAACTGTAAGGAGCATTTCAAGGACACCAAGGCAATGACTAGAGGGCATGGAGGCAAGCGCCTTCATTACCTCCGTGAAGTATCAGGCTTCTTCAAAGGTTTGTTAAAACAAAAATTGACGAAACAGTTTTTAAGGAGAAGTGATTCCAACTGTGATTTAAAAAAAAAATGGTCTTAACATCCAATAAAATAATAAATGTTCCGCAAGCCAAATATATAATAAATGTTCCCTCTGCTCATACTTTTCAATAAGCATAGTCAGAAATTGGGGGGAATGTTTATAAGCCAATTACATCTTACAGGCAAAGTATACCTTTTAGAACCGAAAGCACTCAGCCAGTTTACTGTAAAAGTCTGTGTAATTTTTAATGTTTTTTGCGAACTTATTAAACCACAGTACATGTACTCAAATTACCCCAACCTCCAGCTTCCCCACACCCACCCCTTAAAAAAAAGTTATCACCCAAAGTAGTACATTGCAGATTTTTACACAAAATGAAGTTGAACATGTACATGAAATCTTAACTGTGGTACTTTAAATTTGAACCCCACCCTCATCCCTCACCCCGCCCTTAAAAGGTAAGATATTAACCAAAGCAGCAACTTGCAGAACTTTACACAAATAAATAGAGATCCGGCAACCGGTGTGCTGTAAAGCGCAGACAGACAATTTGGCAAATGGCTTGAAATCTGAATCAGACTTGACCCAGATTTACAAAAATCTTAAGCATTCTTGAACCTAACACCACGTGGGTGTACTAGTGAGTGAACCAGCTGATCGCTGAAGACAAGCGACTTGATTTTCTTCAAAATGTTCTAAATCCACTATAAAGTTTAAAGACACTGGACACCTTGGGTAATTGTCAAGGACCAGTATTCTTACTTGGAGTATCCCAACATATGCATAAAATAACAAATCTTAGAAAATTTTGACTCAAATGGTCATCGAAGTTGCACGAGAATAATGAAAAAACACAATTTTGCACAATTTTGTGTGCCTACAGAAGCCTAATAAAATGCGTCAGCCCTGAAGTCTTTTAATAGTTGAGTGAGAAATTACCTCTTTCTCAAATCCTACGTTACTTCAAAGGGAGCCGTTTCTCACAATGTTTTATACTACATATATCAACAGCTCTACATTGCTCATTACCAAATGAGTCTGTATGCTAACAACTATTTTGAGTAAATACCAAACGGTCCAGTGCCTTTGAGGAGTACAACGCGTTGCGATGCTCATTTAAGGTTAAACAGTGTGCAGGAGTGCGATTGCAAGGTGCTCAGCTTATTTTTGTTTTCAGAGCTTTTATTTCAATAAGCTTTTGATTAAGGAAAAGGTTATCAGGTGAGGAAATTACATTCAAGCCTTTCTTGTTGATTTCCCGCCACACCCCTCTTATTTCTGGATTCTAGCTCAACGTAAATCCCAGTGGCATTATCTCTGCTGACCTTTTTGATTGTGAAAGGGTACAATAAATTAAAGAATAGATGCATGCATTTAGGTTTATTTTCTTTTTTTAATTGAGTGTTTCAAAGAACATTTTCGAGTACGATTTGAAGCTTGTCAATCAGCAGGAAGTAAGCGCCCTAACGTTATATGGATGGCGAGTAATATTTATCTAGGAAGAAACTATAAATAGTAAACTTGCGGGTACAACCATATGTAAATCTTTCAGAGTGTTGGCTCTGAAAAAAGCCGGTGTGGTCTCATTGTTTCAAACAGTATACTCTGCTTGTCTTCTTTTCTCCTGAAGACGATCAGAGTATAATGTTTGAAACATCGAGACCAAACCCTCCCACAAAAGAGATTTAAATATGGTTGTACCCAAAAGGTCACTATTTATTTATAGTTGCTTCTTATTTATCCACACCATGCGAAGCTTTAAACATTACTAAATAATTATCTAAATTACCGATCATATCATCTGGCTCCTTGGCTAGCCCCTCGGGTGTCTGTCCCTGTAGCATATCCAAGAGAGCTTGAAGTGCCCTAGCGCACAATATCGGATGAGAGCTGTGGGTATCTCGGATCAGAACAAACACACTCCGTAATCCAATACCAACCACCTGTGGAATAGATAGAAGAAATATTGGACATAGAGCTTGAATAGCTGAACAAGATCAATATAAATGTAGGTCATGTATCGGGCATTCCTTTAAACATTCTACAGATCTAGGTTTTGCAAATGTAGACTGTGTTTATTTAGAGAGAAATTCAAATCCAAACCAAGAAGTGTACATGTATGTACATGTATCTATTCTAGGGAACTGTTGTAAAAAAAAAAAAAAAGATTCATGAAACACTCCATGAACAAAAAACGGCTTAAGATGAATGCATTTACTTGTAACTTTCGACCACTTCTGCCTAAAGCAGTCTAAAGCCAGATTCATACTTCCTGCGAATGCAAAGCGAATTTTGACGTCACATGGCTGCATTTGCAGCAAATGTTTCGCAGGAGTTGAACACATTTCAGCTGTTGCGAGTTATTCGTTGCATATTTGTGTCAAAATTTGTATCACATTCGCATTTGGAGGAAGTATGCGCAGAGCATTACATGAGCGTAAAATTGAAAGTTTACATTTTCATTTTCTTAGCACATGTGTAGAGAACTTGATCGAAAAGACTTTATGCATTGACGTCACCATGCTGCCATCTCGGAGGTAAATTTATGATGAAACAATAGAAAACTATGTTTACGTGGTAGACAGAATGGGCCAATGAAGAACCTGCTGCTGACCTCTACATGTAGTTGAGGGCGCCCTTCAGCTTTATGAAATTGGGCCCTAAACATTTCTCTTCACAAGTATCTTCAAACTTCATGCCAAGCGTTAAATCCAAGACATTTTTAAGGGCTTCTTGGTTTTATTACCAGAAAGATATCAACAATAACAAAAAAATAACCTTTGGTAACCGGAAAGCGTCTTCCATCTTGCCGATGTCTTCATCTTCGTGTCCCGCCTCGTCGCTCTTACTAGCAGCAGAGTTTGCTCGTATCAGGATAAGCGCCCTCTCCATCATGTCCCTCTCCAGGACGTACTCCCGTACCGTGGCGTAGATGCTGAAGGCAGACGCATTGCCCTGGAGCTCGATGTTGGGTGGCTGGAATCGTACAGAGTCTGGACTAATCTCCTTCTGCAGGGAAATGGAGAAAGACAAACAAATTATTGATTGTTAAGAAGTAGTATAAAGGGTACATGTATTTACCAAACTCAGGCATGTATGCTTCATCTTTGGAAAGGCAAGGGCAACAAGGCACTTTCTCCTTAGTAAAGGGCACCGTAAGACATTTCTTCTAAAAGGATTTCAAGGGCACCAAGGCAATAACCAGGGGGCATGGAGGCAATCGCCTTCGTAGCTTCTGTGAAGTATCAGGCCTGCTCCAACTAATACTTTCTTACATGTACATCTGTGACCTTTTTGGGTGTCAGTGTCCACTTTTGACTCATACTCTAAACTTATCTTACATTTCATGGGACCAATTTAAAAAGCTGGTTTCTGACGAAGTTTTGGAGTTTTATGTTCTTTGAAAAAGTTCTAAGATAACACAGAGTGTTTGCACAAACATTTCCTCTACCAATCTAAATGATCTCTGAAGCTAATGTTTATGTTTACATTGGTTGACTCAGCAAGATCCATAAGTTTGGACGTAATGTTAAGGGTACATGTGGGGTGAAGGCAAATGCCTTCATCATGGTACCGATTTTTGTTACAAACACTAATACAGAGATTCAGGCAACTATCACAAAATGTGCTCCCAGTTTATAAACGATGATAGCCAAGTGCCATTACGGTATAATGGCATTAATGGTAGGATGTAACACATGGCCTAAACTCATCTGCAAGTAATTGGACTTTGTCTATTTTCCCCCAAGCCTCATTTTCATCCCATATACAGTGTGTGTTTAAATTACATTATAAGCATAACAGTCAAAAGCTCATTCTCTGTCTGGTAACCGAACTACAGGCTTAAAGGCTAGTGATATGTCACCACATGTGGACGTATAAATGTCACCTCTGACTCACTGCGTCCGCTCTTCTGTCATACTGATCTTATCACGGCCATACTGACCGAAACTACCTGGTTACATAGACGTAATATTCCCCATCTCCACTATCTATTAATAACCAATAGATCTTCACCAGGGCCTAAATTCATAGAGCTGCTGCTTCAAGCAGAAAATGTAGCTAAGTACAACACAAATTTAGCTTTCCCGAGTAAGGTTAACAGCCAAACTACCATGTAATGCCTACAATTTGTTACTGGTATCCTGCTCATTTCTGCTTATCAGGAAATTGTTAATCAATATTTTTTGCTTAAGCAGCTCTATGAAATTGACCCCTGGTGTCGGGTGTTTTTCTTCTTTTCTTAAGCCCATGGTTTAGTGTTGCAGGACTTTTCTCACCCAACGTCCATCTGATCCTTTCGAAGTCAAATACAAGTTTTGAGCGCTAAACTTATCTCTTTTGATTGTTTCACTTTTGACACAAATCCATAGTCTGTACATGGAATGAAAATGGGCATTATTTTTAAATTTCAAGCTCGCCCCAAACAAGCCGTAAAGCCACTCTTGGTTATGGGCTACAAGAAGAAAAATTAGTGGAAAGACCTCGGGAGCTGAAGGTATGAATACGCCTCTCTTAATATTAAATGCATGAGGTACGTCACAATGCTAACCAAAAACGAGGCGATGGGCTCAGCCACTGCAAGTGATGGGAAACGTGCGCCCACAGCCTAATTTTGGGTAGGAATTATGACGTCATGCATTTGTATTAAGAGAGGCATATTGATATTCCTCTTAAAACAGTTGGAATAGCTCCTTGTTCTACATCTCAGCAGATCAAGAGTGCATGGGTGAGAAGAAGCAGAAACTCTGGATTCATGCTCAAAAACTCTGATAGGTGGAACTAGGTCAGACACACTGGTGGCATATTTACCAAGAAAATATTTAAGTAGGATTTGAAACTTTGCATGGTGGAAATACGATATAGAAAGGTTTGCGGTAACACCATGTAATGACTATCTCTAATGAGTTGGGGGTGGTTCTGAAAAGAACCGTTGGTTTATCTGTAAGAAGAACAGAGGCAGGCTATAATGTAGGTCTACAGCGGGAAAGAGGTTGGAACGTTGATCCCAACACTTCACCAACAAGGAAGAAATAGACCAAATCTTGTGAATAAGGCCAGCTTATACTATACATTGTACATGTACAAGCCCAGCAGACAGATCTTTAATCCACTACAATACTGTACATCAACTCTTTGTGGAAGAATGTTGGTGCAAAACTCAACCAGCACTATGCATGAACAATTATAGCATGAGTGAATGAAAAAACACAAATTAATTTTCTTATGTTAAGTACTGAAAGCTGATTTTAAATATTTAAATAACCACTCAAAAATTGTTTGTGAGGTATGTTATGTACCCTCACTTTAGAAAAAATAATCACATTGAAGATGATGTCCCAGTGCAAATAATACTTTTATGATAATGAGTTCACTAAACCATGAAGATTGACAGCATTGTCATCTAATCCATGTTTGCATCCACACCTGTAAAAGCTGGACATTTGTACAGCTATTTGCATACTAGTGCGATTATTCTTTTCTATGCGTCATCGAATGACATTTTCTTTTAGGGTTAATGCACAGTTTGTTAATGTAAGTACGAGACTGTGAGCTACAATGTACATGTACACGTTACCCACCCTTGTGCGACAGGGAGCTGATTTGACAACGCTCATACTCCTGCCATTTGTCTGTACAACGGTGTAGTGACTTTTGAAAATAAATGTATTCTAGTGCCATCTTTTGTAAAGCAGATTTTGCTCCCCATTGACAAAAAATGAACTTGTCGAGTAAAAAGCACTACGATCATTTATCATTTGATAGCTTTAATAGCCCCACACAGGACAGTGCAGTAACACACAGGCAATCTCAGGCCCAAATAAGATTTATCATGGGTGATTACGCGCATTAGTAGAGCGTGCCTAATGCAAAACATCTCACTGTCAAAAAAGTTCTCGAAATTAAAACCGTTCTGTTGTCACACACACGTACACATGAAACATGTCTGCACCCACAAGGCTTTTTAAAAACTTTGTGGATAACAGGGAGTAGGAAGGGAGTTAGTATACATGTAACAGGCAGGTAAAGGCCCGGTCACACAGGCCTCGATACGAGAACAACAATGAGAATGTTAACAATGCACGCCCTCGATTGGTTGAATGAGCGTAGGCATATTCTGCGTGGAGCAATTCAACCAATAGAATGCGTTCTCTTTGCTTCGCTATCGTTATCGTTTTCGATATCGCTGCAGTGCGACTCGGCCCTAAGTGCTGTAGTAAATGTAGGTCTTTGACATAATAGACTGATTCATTAAGCCCCGCCCCATTACGTATTGACCAATCAAAACCAACCGATAACCAAAAGTCCAACTAATTAAGGTCCGACACGTGTGCGCATGCTTGGCGCACACGGCAGAGTTGTGCAGAATGGCATGGAGAGGCTCACGTGTACTTGCTCACACCTGCGCCATGGGCGAAGCCTAATGGATCGGTCTATTATACACAAAGATTGAACTGTAATCATGTTGGTGCTTTACATGTTCATCAATGTAGTTGTTGGGTATGAAGGTTTTTATAATTTGTCCCAAATCTGGCATCTGTAGGTTTGTGTGTGACTGTGTCAATAATTGCCAGCTCAAGAGTAAGAACAGCTTACTGTCATAGTTTGAGATCAAGAATCTTTGAAGCACGATGCGATAGGGGAGTCTAGGGCACGGTTTTACAGAGCAGACAATGTTGCTTAACATTTTTCTGCTAAGAAACTATGAGCAAGATGCCAGTCAGAAAACGTACATGTGGCATGGTCTTTTGGCTGGTAACCTTATTCTGCTAAGCATAGTTTTCTTGTGCATAGCTATTTTTTATGCATTAAGCAGCTCCATAAAATTGGGCCAAGATATTGACATGTTACTAGTTAACATTATGAGCACGTGCAGTGTTGTTCCATATGGGACTGTGATAGTTGTTTGTGCCAGTCGGAATGATCCTAGACGTGGTTTATTGAAGTGGACTAATGTAAAATTTGACCAGAAGGTAATCCAGTTTTCTCAAAATGTGAGCAAGACTGCGAAAACTTAAGACAATTGGCTTGTTTAATAGATGGAAATTTGCATCGTGGATAAAGAATTTTAATTTTGGTTTACCCATACACCGATGTGTATTAGCACTGTACATTGTATACTCAGTACTTTCCTGAGTTCTGTGAAGAAAAAAAATCACCCGTAGGGTTGGATTCGAACCCACAACCTTTGCTATTCTAGAGCAGTGTTTTACCAACTAGACCAGCGAGATTGCCCAGTAGCTAGAAGCATTTCGAATTTATGTAGCAACGGGTATCGCAACGATTTGATAGATGGATTTGCTTATTGTAATAAACTGAATAATATGATATTGTCCAAAAGCTAGCGTTGTACGTGCACGATTGTACTTGCTTCACCATGCTATTAAAGAGAACACAACTGTACATGTTGGTGAATGTTCACGATAAAGAAGCCGACTTTAATCCCGAATTGAATCCATGCTTTAATTGGCAGACACTTTTAAGCAGGGCAGTTAGATGGAGACAAGTTTGTAGTCGGGCAGCACACTTCAACTGCCTGGCTTTATATTCAGAATGAGTCAGCTAGCGGCATTGTTGCTGTACACACGCTGAAGCGTACTATGTATGTAATATGAACTCCTTCATAAATCATACTGAATAAATTAAGTCTTGTAAAGGTCACTCTCAGTCAAATATCTCCCATCTTGGAAAACCGATGACGTCTCAGAACGACCTCTTCTTTTGTACTCTCGCATTTCTTGACTCCAAAGGACAAAGTACATTTCTTTCTTATTGTGTTCATGCGTTAAGAATGTGGGACACATTCACTAACAATGTAACTACAGACTTGTAGTTTTTTCTTTTCCCTTGCTAGATGAGTTTCAAACTTGAATTGATACATGTAATTGGAACTACATTGTATATCTTTCTTAGCGTTAGATTCTGACTATCTGATTGGAAGGAAAATTATTTAGTTGTAGACAGATAGGCCTATCCTCTGAGAAAGGTTGACTTAGCACAATGCTTCATTGAAGTCAATGGAGAGGGACAATTTTGGAGTGCAGGAGTGATAATTTCATGACCATTTTTCCCTATCCGAAAGCTTATAAAGATGCCCTGAAGGTAAGTAGTAAGGACATTAGGACAAGTGTACATGTCAGACCTCTTTCTTAGTAAAGAGCAACTCTATAGACTGGTTTATAGTCGGTTGTGCGATGGTCACGCGATGGTCATCTGCCTGATGGAAGTCTTGACGCAACGATCATAAAAACACAGTTTAAAGGCCTCACCGATGACTGTAAACTGTGTTTTTTAAGATCGCACGTCAAGGTTTCCATCGCGAGACCATCGCGACTATAAACCAGCCTTTAGACAGAATTTTCTTTGGGTACCGGAACATTTAATTTCAAGGGGGCATCAAGGCCTTGTACATGTACATGTACATTGTATGTGAAGAAGCAGACCTTAAAGTGATCACTGTTCTGCCGCTTTTCTGTCTTGCTTTCCTGTCTTGCATCGTAAACGAGGGTGTGATCCCAAGCTAACAGGTTGATTGGCTTCTAGTTGGCAACCCCGATTAAACATATTGACAACATTGAGAGACCACCCACATTAGGAATAGATGGATATGCCGGGACATTAACCAGAGGACCCAAGTTCAAATCCTACTCTGGTAAATTTTTCTTCATTCAACTCAAAATAGAAGGATCCTGCCCAAGTGTAAACCTCATACTTTATACATACTTTGTGTATGTATGCCAAAGCAAACCAACTGAATCGCCATCATCATCATCAACTTGATCATCAATCAACTACACTCAAGTAATATCCACCCGGTGCTTAAAGATAAAAAACCTCATTATAGGATGAATCCACTCAGTATCTTGCTATGCTGTCTCAGGGCTCGAAAATGACACTGGACAGCAGACCTGAGGCCAGTGATTACAACCTTAGGCTGCTAAACTCATGACCGGACAAGTTTGTGTGTTTTTCAATTGTGTGAAGTACTATATTTAAGAACTTTTACTAAGGGAATCAATGTGTGGTGGAGCGATTTTCAACTAGTGGTTTAATCCCAACAGGCCTGGTCCTTGATAATTTTACCGAGACGAAGTCGAGGTAAATTATCAAGAACCAGGCCTCGGCGGGTTTAAACCACTAGTTGAAAACCGATTAAACACATTTTGATTCCCATTCATAAAAATCTTTTTGGTTAAAAGGCGTAATAAAGTAAGAAACTCTGTATAACTAATCCGTTTTCGAGTGCTTGAGCTCTGTATGTTTCCACCTCCATGGTAAGTTCAGTATACATGTTGAATGTACATGTACGACGACGTCCGTACACGTGTGTTTTCCGGTTCCGTTCGTGCGCATGCGCATATAGTCTTGGTGCATATTCGCTGGTTTTCCTTTCACACACAGCTCGGCTAACTCACCAACAGCACCTGCATCGCCCGTAACAAGAAACGGCTTGTATCAAGACTAGCGCGGAGTCTCCGCTCACAATCGGTTATAAACACTGGTCATTATCAACGGTTTAAACACCCCCACGTGACGTGCTCTCCGCCAATAGGAATAGTGAAACTGTCCGAGGTATTTATGAATACTATTTTATTATTAAAAGTACCTCACTGTGTAATAACATCTTTAAATATCTTTCAATGTTGTGGAGTATTGAAGCATCGATATTATCTTAGCGCTTGTTCAAATAAAAACAGTACAATAACGGAACATTTTAAACTGTGTAGAAAGTTCTCTATCTCATTACATTCTGGTCATTGTGAAATAAATGCTGGTCTAGTCAATATTGTAACCTAATGTACAAGCCCAGTGGATTTTCCCCCTGAATTGGAGCCCTGTGTCTTCCAACTACACAACTGAATAGATCCTTGTCATTTACAAATGTAAAGAACATGCATAACATGTCATACTTTATTTTGTCACGACTGTTCCAACACCCATCAATTTAATACTCAGTCCTATATTGATAATAATATGACGTTAGTATATTGATACATGTAAATATAGGACGTTTGGGACGCTCTACAGCTAACCTTCACACATATTTATAGATCTTTATAACATTGAGTATCATGTATTGATTGCGCTACACATTACACTCACCCATAAGCTTGCGCACCAACACGCCTTTGGCTATGAACACCGAGCGCGCTTTAGCCAATCGGTCTTAAACAGCTCCTTCTATGTAGTTATCAGCTGTTTTTAATACAGGAATTGTATCAAAAAGTGTAAAATTTATTTTGGAAATAGTAACTATGAATTATATATGAATTAATATGAAATGACATGAGGGAATATAAAACAGGATGCATAATATTTGTACAATACAGTAGAATCAAAATCACTTGTTCGGACCATTCCATTCAACAATGTGTGAACAGTCCAGATTTCATCTTGAAATTATATTATGCTGTATTGTATTCCATACATCCCATATTTGTATAGTACAAGTAAACATGTGAGATCCCTGTTTGCTTTGATAGTAAAAACACTGCATACCCCAAACTCAAATAGTCTCAGTACACTGTGTTCATACGCAGTACCAAGAGGCCAGGGGCCAACTTCATTCAGCTATTTTAAAGCAAGTAAAGTAGCTTAGCATGAAACGATTTTGCTTGCAGAAATAAGATTACCATGAGTAACATGAAACTATTGCAACCGGGTTCCTGCTAACTTGTGCTCAGCAGAAGTGTTTTAACCATTATTGTTTTTGCATCAGGGGTAAAGAATGTAATTTTGTTACACCAAATTATTTTCTTTATCCCGATGCAAAAATAAACCTGTTAATTAGTTGCGGTACACGCTGTTAAGGATTCAAACTGTCTCTGGCCAATTCAATTGGCTAGCTCCGTAGGTCTAGTGGTAAGACATCTGCTCTAGCAATGCAAAGGTCATGGATTCGAATCCCACCCAAGTGATTTGCTTGTGTGGGGTTTTTTTTTCCGAGGAGCTCAGGAAAATACTGAGTATTGCTTTTAACACACACTGTAAGGGTATGTCAAAATGATATTCATTATCCCAGATGCAAAACTAACAACCAAAACAGAGCTATAAAATTGGGCCCAGTTGGCAGCTGGGCACTCCCTTTTCTCAGAGTAAAACTGTATTGATGATACATGTTTGTACAGTAAGTACGTTTTT
Organism: Asterias rubens; assembly: GCF_902459465.1. Lineage (NCBI taxonomy): Eukaryota > Metazoa > Echinodermata > Asteroidea > Forcipulatida > Asteriidae > Asterias > Asterias rubens. The sequence goes on along the minus strand of NC_047069.1, from coordinate 9,289,621 downwards.
CTGTTGATTGGATATGGGAGTAAAGTGCTACGTGACATATTTCCATAATCCACTGGCACTTGTGTGATAAATTATAGTATGTATTTCTCAACAATACATCACATCACATTAAGATCAAGGCTGATGTCATGGTTGGCTTCACTTCTAATGCCATAATGCCAGAAGTGCCAGATTTTGCTGCTGGGCATCACATTTTCATCTGAATTCAATTGTTTAAACTCATTAATACAAGTGGTTCTAATGACCGAGGGCAACACAAAACTTTGGGGATTTTGCGAAGCATTTATTATATATGCAGTCTGCAACTCTGCAGATTCTTGCATAAATGTGGGGAGGCAGGTGTACATGAGGAGAGGCAGGTCTACAGACCACAGTAATTACTTTGCTTTTGTTTCTCCTAGCCCATCTGGAAGTATTTTTGTATTGTCTTGTATCGTTCAAATGGCTGAATAAATAATAATAATAATCAATCCTAATTTCTTAAGGGCTTCTAATAGTTGATGGAACTGAACTGTGAAACGGTGAATTGCAGAATCACATCACACTTTACAACATACTCAAGATGATTAAAGAATGGCAGACGTCCTTTTCATCAATGTGAATTGTCCCTCCTGAATTGCAACTCTGCAGATTCTTGCATAAATGTGGGGAGGCAGGTGTACATGAGGAGAGGCAGGTCTACAGACCACAGTAATTACTTTGCTTTTGTTTCTCCTAGCCCATCTGGAAGTATTTTTGTATTGTCTTGTATCGTTCAAATGGCTGAATAAATAATAATAATAATCAATCCTAATTTCTTAAGGGCTTCTAATAGTTGATGGAACTGAACTGTGAAACGGTGAATTGCAGAATCACATCACACTTTACAACATACTCAAGATGATTAAAGAATGGCAGACGTCCTTTTCATCAATGTGAATTGTCCCTCCTTTATACCCCTCAGGATGTAGAGGTTCCCAGACAGTACGACGATACAGTGTGGCGCAAGGAAACTAATGGCGCTATAATATTTAAGATGGTTCAATTTATATTATCCAAATCATATGAACACTGCATAGTTTATTTCACCATAGCGTGACGCAAGGAAACTAATGGTGCTATAATATTAAAGATGGCTCAAGTTTTAGTATCCAAATCATATGAACATTACATAGTTCATTTCACCTTAGTGTGACGCAAGGAAACTACATTAATGGTGCTATAATATGGTTCAATTTATACGTAATATCAGAATCATATCAACGCTGCATAGTGCTTTTCATCATAGTGTGATGCAAGGAAACTAATGGTGCTATAATATTAAAGATGGTTCAATTTATGTATTAAAATCAAACCAACACCGCATAGTAGTTTTCACCACTATCACCGTCAGCCACTTTTATAAATGGCGTTCAGGGTTCAATGGGAGGGCAGAGGGAAATTGCACAGTGCAGTCATTCCTCACACAGTGCCATCTCAGGTGGAAATACACCAAGTTCAGTTCTGTAAATCAATGATGTGGTTTTTCCCCGCTTCGTTCCTTCAGGTGAAAATGCATGCCCCATTACCAAGGCAGCCTGCTGTTCATTCATCATTCTACCACGGCAAATAAACCACATTCAGGCATGAACACAACAATCACATTAGGCCGAGTAAAAAAAGAAACATGTTTAGCGTCTGGGTTTCTCAAAAAAAAGGATGGAGGAGGGGCTTTTTATTTTTTATTTCAAGATGGCCGCCATGCTTTGAAAATGTCAAATATCCATTGTTTTTTCTACTGCTCAAACACACAATACATAAATGAAACATTTTGGACAAGACATTCAGATTTTTTTTTTTTTTTAATGTGCATAAAAAAATAAAATAACAAATAAAATAAAAAAGGAGGCGGCCTATAAAAAGGAAGCGGGCGGGGACTCTAAACATGTTTCTTTTTTTACTCGGCCTTACATGTACATGGAATGTACACTATACATGGATTATTTGCACGGTGTAAGTCCATTCTTTTCTAGTTGTACATGTACGTACAAGAATTGCCACAATATTTCAGCAATGAGGTAAAACCACCAAGCAAGCAAGAATACATTCAGGGCGTTCACATTTGTGAACTGCACAGCATTACTTACACATATTGTGCAAGAAATGTGTACAAGAGTGGCTTAAAAAAAAACCAGTTCAGCAGTGTGTGTACGCGAAAATGCATTTATTATCATACTACATGTACTTCTTCAATATCATGTCCACACATAATATTGTAGATGTAGTGTTTCTTCAGCTAAAACTGAACGCAGTCTTGGAGACTTTCGTTGAATTTAGCGAGGTCTCCAGTGTGTCACTTACGCACACATAAATGTCCATACAGTATGCACACATGGGTACCTTAAGTGCACTTACATACTTATTATACATTACACATAAGAAATATTACATAGGCCTAGTAGTAATAGCCAATTTTATAGGGCTACACATGCTCGCTTGTACTAAAAAATAATTAAAATAATGCATATGTATGTGACATTATTTGTTACATTATTTGTTGTACAATGACCAATGTAGTAATAATTTAATGTACTCAATATGTCTGTCTTTAACAGCAAAGAATTTATGGAGCACGTATACATTGTAAAAGCAACATTCAAGCTTGAATTTTCAGCATCAATTCACATACACTGTTCAGTACATAGTCACATAGTGTATTTAAATGTTTACACATATCCGTACAGCATGAGTTTCAGTGACATAACGTGTACATGTGAATACACCTGAAGTACGTGTAAGGTCCGGCTTGGGTGATATTACATACTGATTACTGTACATTTTGTGTTTGTGGACAAATACATAATGTGTACATTCCTAGTGCATCCAGTGTAACAGAATTGGGTCACTTTGTTTTCCTTAATAATATTTGAGTTTATATAGCGCTTTTTCACTCCCGAATGTGTGTCTCAAAGCGCTTCAAATTATTACCCCTGGTCACTGGGCCTTAGTTCACTCCTTAAACCATCTCAACTCCCTGGGGAGTATACAGCCTCGTGCAACAAATGCGCTACTCGGCTAAATCAATCACAAGAACCATCTCTGCCCTCACAGGTCCCCATTTACCCCTGGGTGGAGAGAAGCAATAATAGTTAAGTGTCTTGCTCAGGGACACAAGTGTCACGACCGGGATTCGAACCCACACACTGCTGAACAGAATTAGCAGAGCTTGAATTCAGTGCTCTTAACAGCTCGGCCACGACACCCCGTCACCATCTCATCCCTATACAACCAATACTAAAACTAGGCAAGTACTCGTAATCACAAATTAACCAAATTTAAGCATTTTCCCCTATTATTCCCCTGACGGATAAATGACTTCCTTGATGGTATGACATCTCATGCACTCCTCACTCAGGCTAGTAGGTGAGGTCACTCTATCATTACCACTGTGTCACACTCACTCAATGTTGCTACTATGTACACGCCACTTCACCATGAGATTTGTTCAATGATGCAGGGGCAAATAAAAAACAATTTATGTTTATAGCGTTCCCGCCCATTTCCTTTTTAGAGGCCACCTCTTTTTTTTTCTTTTTTCTTTTACAAATAAAGGATATATTTTAACGATCTCAGACAACAACAAATAATTTTTGAAAAAAAGCCCAGCCTTTAAAATCTTTTCAAATGTGTCGGACGGCCATTATTGTGTAGAGGAAAAAAAAAGGGAAAAAGGGTCCTCCTCCTTCCATGTTTTCTTTTCCATTTGGCCCTATTAATATTAAAGGGCATTACCAAATGGGCCATGACAATAGTGAAGTATTTTATCCAATACAAGATTGTGTGGTACAATACAGGTTCTTTTGACTGCGATGTAATAGCCCATCTGCGCAAGCACCACCCTTAAAATATACTGCTGCAAAGCGTCCTGAAAAACTCGGTACAGTTTAACAAAATCGAGCTGCCAAGATGGATGTTCTACATGTGCACGTATGTAAGGTTTTATATTTTTGTACCACATTGTATCAAAATCAGTTCGCCATATTTGAACTTGGATTTTACCCACAATCCTTTGCATGCCATTAATGCGCATTGGGACAAGCAAAGTCCCAACCATTTGTGACTGGTATCCTCCTCATTGTTGCTTAGCAGAAATTTCGCATAGGAACAATTTGTTTCTGCTTAAGCAGCGTTTTTGAAATTGGGCCCCGGTAAACAGCTTTGTAAAAGTGCTCGCCCCACACTTAAACCAAGAATGGCCGGAATCTTAGTCAACCTGAACCATCCAAACGTACATTGTAAAAGTTGTTTTCCTTAGAAATTTAGCTGAGCAATATTTCTGCTTTAATACATGTAAGCAGCATTCTGAAATTGGGCCTAGGTAAACAGCTTAGTGCAAGTGGGCCCTGCACCCAAGGCTGGCCTGAATCCAAGTCAACCTCAACCATCCAAACGTACGTTGTACACGTTGTTTTCCTCATAAATTTTGCTTAGGAGCATTATTTTCTGCTTATAAGGAGCATTCTGAAATTTGGCCCAGGTAAACAAACAGCTTTGTGCAAGTGGGCCCTACACCCAAGACTGGCCTGAATCCAAGTCAACCAATCCGAACGTACAAGTTGTTTTCCTCTTTGATTCCCAGGGTGACATGTGACATGCCACTGCGATGATGATCAGAGCCAAACAGGGCGAGGCTACCCTCTCATTATCACTGTATCACAATCACTGACTGACGGACTCGTAGCTCTCTGACTGCAGTCCAGGCAAACACATTCTGGTCAGTCACACGAGAGGCTTCTTTCCCCCCAACAAACATGACTAAATGAATCACTCTAGATCACTCATCTGCAGTGTTGGACAGGGTGCCAGTTATATTAACATGCAGTTACCTTTAAATAAGCTAGCCTTAATTCAAGCTTCCAGCAACAATCATGAACAGTGTGTTCACTTCTTTGTTTTTGTCTTTGGATTTGGGTACTTTTTGTAACACAAAACACAATGTCACAGATTTACATTAAACTTACACCGTTTGAAAATAATGATAGTAGGAAGCGTTCCTTATTATTAGTTGCTGAGGTGCTGTGGTTTTTGAGAAATGAGTAAAACAATGTCATGAAAATACGTTTTTACAGGTTAAAATATTTTTCGCCTCACGATCATTGACATTGTTTTACTCATTTCTCAAAAACAACAGCACCTCAGCATGTAATATTTTCAGGGAAGCTTTCTACCATCATTATCTTCAAACTGTGTAAGTTTAATGTAATTCTGTGGACATTGTGTTTTTTGTCCTACAAAAAGTACCCAGACCCTTTAACATGAAAAGCAAAATATTTTGGGGGTTTTATTTCTTGGTTTATTTATGTTCTGCAATATGAAGTTGAAGAAAAAAATTAAATGATTGCAGTTCTGCAAAATTAATCTATTTCATATGTAATAGTCATATTTAAAATGGTAACTTTGTAACAAAACAATACAATTTGTAGGGTGTTAAGTTTGAAGATCAATTTAAGTCAACATTTTTGGGGAATACCTTGAATCTCATCTTTGAAGGGGCAAGGCCAATTCCATTTGGCAGTGGCACTTCCACTAGTCAATCCATAACACATTGGGGACACTCTGAATGGGACAGGAAGGTCATTATAAGAGGACAATAGCAGGAAGGTCGAAACCCAGGAAGGCAAGAGGCAACAGCAAAGGAAGCAACAGCCTTATACATGTATATAGAGCAAGAAGGGCAAGACAAGGGCAATAGATGTAATGGCCTTAAGGGCGGTAAGGCCAAGACAAGGGCAATAAAAGCAATAGCCTTATGGGGCAGGGAGACCAAGTCAAATAGTCAAGACAAGGACAAACAGATGAATGGACTTAAGGACTCAGAGCAAGAAGGGCAATACAAGGGCAATAGAAGCAATGGTATTAGAGTCAGGGCCAAAACTACAGCATTAGAAGCAATGATCTTATGAAGCAAGAAAGCCAAGACAAAGGCCAAGACAATGACAACAGATGTATTATGAGCAGTAAGGCCAAGACAATGGCAATAAAAGCAATGGCCTTATGGGGCAGGGAGACCAAAACAAAGGCCAAAATGAGGACAACAAATGTAATGAGGTCACAAGTATGGGCAGTAAGGCCAGGACAAAGGCAAGATCTTTTGTACATTGTAATCTGTATCAACCAGTGCCTTCAGGTAAGGGTATTATCCAGTTACATTAGCCATGATAATAATAAGATAGATCAGTGATTAACACACATACATGTACTGTAGTATTGTTTTACATCATGCCACTCGGAACTGTTCGGGACGATGACTCAACAAAAAAATTGGAATTCTAATTATCAAGAGTGTACACGCCCTTTAGTTTCAAGATGGAGCATGTGTACGTTGTAAAGTGCATGTTTTTAATGACAGTGATTGATAAAGTTATAAGACCTCCACTACACTCCAAGTCCCTTAGTCTCCTGATGACTAGAGCACATATTTGGTAAAAAGGTTTCTATGATAACTTAATATTCGATCTGAAATATTTAAAGCAAAAAAATAGTTAATGGCCTGGCAAGTCGACCCTACATGTAGCAGAGTCTTTCTCAAATGCCTTCAAGAAAACCTCTGCCACAAAGTGCCAGGGTCAAAATGTGGGGGCCATTTAATTCAGATTGGTTTGCATTGATACCATTGGTCCTTTTTATTGAAAAGCAGTTTGCTAACAGCTAATTCAATTTTCACTAAAACATTTAACTGATAAATTGCTACATTCACTACAGAGATTATTTGCCATGCAGAACTGACAACATTTGCATATTGCAATCGAGGAGATTTTGTACAGCCACATGTACAGTAGGAGGGAGATAATTTATTAGAATTTCTTTCACCAAAATCTTTCTCAGCTCCCTCGGGAGTATACAGCCCTGAGCTGCCTGTAAGACTCTTGTGGCTTTTCATACACAATATCAACCTCTACCCTCGCAGGTACCGATTTGGGAAACTGCCCCTTGCAAATGAAAATGGCCTTGCCCTTTCGCGAATAGAACTCTAGGCCTCCATACCAAGTAATCTTGAATAATTTGTTAGGATGTTTTTAATTTGTACAATAAATAGCACATGAAACAGATCACCCAAATTTGTGTGTGTGACAACTGTATAATTCTAGAGGCCTAGAATAACCCATGGTACCCACAGCAATTGACGTGGTGCCCTGTGTTTTTGCTAAGTTCCAATTTTTCCAAAGTAACATTTTGCTCAAACTACGAAGAAGTGTCTGTAACAGATGAAAATTGCTATGTCCCTTCACGAATGAAATTCAAGGCCTGTTAATGCAATAATTAAGGCACACCAATTAACTTTTCCATAACTTTCCATTCATCCATGGTATTTTAACTTCTCGCTTGTTCTCTTTCATTCGGGGTGAGAAGATGACACAGACAAACAATTACGCTGATTACTCAAAAGGGAAATGGACATTAAGCTCGGCGTGCAAGGCTTGTCACTCTTATCATGCTTCGCCTCTGTAACTCGCAGCTTAGTCACCCATTCTGGAGGTTTCCCCCCTTCACTGAAAAACGGAGGTGGAAACAGACTTGAGAGATCCTAATACACTTTGGTTTATTGTAAATTGATTGCCAATAAAACCATTACGCTGAAGGGAGGGAATACCAGGCAAGCTGACAGGAAACATAGGGAATTTCAGGCAATTTTATCAGAAGAAAGACATTTGTTTTAAAAACCTTTGAAAAATAAATGTTATACAAATTACCAAAACAGTGTGTAAACATTTGTTCCATTATGTACCTTGGAGGATCTACAATAAGGCGTAGACCTACAATATAAGCCCAATTTCATATAGCAGATATTTCATAAGCAGAAAATATTTCTTAGCATCTCTTTGACTGTGCAAATATACACTACATGTATTGCACATTTGTATTGGTGATCTTCTCTACACCATGTACGCGTGTGCTCAAGCGCAGTCTACATGTACGACAAAAAAGGCATCAAGTCACAGAGCAACTGGGCCCAACTTCATAGAGCTGCTAAGCACAAAAATTTGCTTAGCATGATATTTCTTCCTTGATAAAAACAGGATTACCAACCAAATTTCCACGTGATTTTCAAGATAAGCAAACATCAGCTGAATGCCAGTAACAAGCAATATGCAACAAATAAAAACTTGCAAGTTGGCAATCCTGTTTTTATCAAGGAAGAAATTTCATGCTAAGCACATTTTTGTGCTTAGCAGCACTATGAAACTGGGCCCTGGTATCCTCCCATTCCTCTTTGAACCTACTACATGTTTTACCGATGCAGTAGGGCGACTGCATATAAACACGATTTGACGTGTGATCGCATTACTTGCATGTTGACATACAGGTACTACATTATGTACAGTATGTATGTACAGTAAGTGCCCTTAAGCCTTCCTACATAAGCACTCAAAAGTTTTTAACAAGCACTACTGCTAATCAGTCACTTTCTGGAGCCACATGTATTCAGTGTTGTTTGTCAGTTGTTCCCTTACAGCAGTTAGTGATGATATAGCCTGCCTAGGAAAATCTGATGTCACACTTCTAGGCTTGTGAATAGACCGATCCAATAAGCTCCGCCCCATTGCGTATTGACCAATCACAACCCATTACGCAACCAAAAGTCTGATAAAATAAGGTCCGACATGCATGTGCGTATGCTTGGCGCGCGCGACAGAGTTGTGCAGAACGGCATTGGAGAGGCTCACGTGTTCTTGCTCACCCGTGTGCAGTTGGCGGAGCCTGATGGATCGGTCTATTACACCAGAGAGTGACCTCAAGCCTAGGTCAATTCCCTGTCCATAATCACCTTTCACCTTTGACCAAAAGTGCAGCTGCCAAACGTCACCTCGAACCAATCAAAACACTAAATGAAATCATTTTATCCAATGAAATCACTGGTTCTTAAGAGCAAGTACCTGTCTTTATCCTTGTCCTTTATGAAGACAGGGTACCAGTCTAGTGACAGTAGGGATCCATACAATGCACTGCCCACGGTAGCGAAGCTGGTCAATCACTGTACATAAAGTTCAAAGGTCAAAGTTCATTCAAATTACCTTGGTCTTTTCAGTATTTTTCGCCTTGTCACCTCCATCCTTCTTATTCTTCTTGGCTTGTGTTGGCTTTTTCCTTCAGAAGAAAAACAAAACGGAAAAACACTTAAATTTCGAAAGTTCACAAAACAGTTTTTAAAGAATCAATTATTTTCCATTGCTAAATAAAGTGCTTTCCATGTTAAAAATATCGTCAAATGTGACCCTGATTCCCCTGAATCCATCCCTATTACATTAGAAGTTTAAGCAACCAGCCTGATATAATAATCACACTTTTCACATCCAAAGCACATCCCAAGACACCCATTATTTTTGTATTACAGTTTGCAGAGCTACGCTTGAATGACCCATTTTACGTACATGTACATGGACATGTTTCATTTTACAAGGTGGTTCAAACTGAATGCAGCCTACAAGCCAGACACAACAGTTTGAACCCCTTCTATTGACAAAACAAAAAGTGTACTGCAGCCGATTTCGCGAAACGCTAGGATTAATCCTATCACGAGTTAGGACGAGTAACCCGTCCTAACTTAAGATGGGTTAAATGTGTCCTAACGTCTTCGGATACGGAACTGAACTCCTACCAAGTCCTTAAGATTAATCCTAAGTTAGGAAGAGTTTGGTGAAATCGACGGCTGGTACATTGCACAACGCTTGTGACCAACAGCTTTTCGTCCCAACCGAAGGAGGAATACAATATTGGTTACGTGTTTGGCCAAAGGACACTAGTGTCAAGACCAGGACTCGAACCCACACTCTACTGATCAGAAACATCAGACTTGAGTTCAGTGCGCTTGACTGCTCGGTCACGACACACCACAACAGTAAATTTTATCAGTGAAAATAGATCGTTGACAAATCAGAGAGATGTGTCAACTAACCATCATCGAGGCGAGAAATAGATCACTGCTTTTCCTTTTCCAATTGATCTCCACCGGTTTGTAGGTTTTTAATTAGTAAATCTCAATAACAACAAAACAGGGATAGAACAAAATTTTTAATTTACTGTAAGCGGGAAAAAGGGGATCTGGTGGATTCAAAGCAAAATATCAACATTTCAGGGGAAATCAAAAATATCTTGGATGGAAATTTGAGCTGGGGCTATGGTTTACTCTTTCTGGAAGTCAAATTGCTTCCTTCCCAAGGAAATTGGTTAAGCCCAGGGTGGAACACCATCAACAAATACGTGGTCTGTCAAAAGATCTCCCCACGCTGCAATCATACCATAGGAATTTTATGACACGGTCCTCTGAGAATTCGGGCCAAATCGTGACATTTTGACATGTGTGTAGTTTAAAGAGTAAAAATAAATTGAATTCAAAGAAAATAAACCTCTTGACATTTATTATATCTAGTCTAGACAATTTGTTTCAGTTTGGGTTATTGTATAATGATGAAAGTAAATTATTGAGTGTTCATGTTTGTTTTAAACTTCAAACAGATCTTCATGCACTCCATCAAGACACCATCTAAACAATGGAAAACGCATGTATGCGCAATGCACAGAGTCGGCCAATGAGCTACCTTCTTTTGTCCTTACTTAAATGATGTCATGTGCATAAAGGCCTCTTATAGACCGCACTGAATATGACATCACCGTTCAAAAATCTGCCCTGCAACATGGCATCTGTGCGCGTGTGCGTGTGTGTGTGTGTGCATGCATGTGCCGTTGAAATCAAACCAGGAATGCTGCGTGCTGTGTGTTTCATTGATGTATGCGTTTGGACGCGCAAACGGTTTGCCCTACAAGATGGCGACTTTCATAGCAACAAAGGGGTTATTCAATATGGTCTATTAGTGTACAACATGCAATACTGTACAACGCACAGGATTGGGCTAAATAGTTTTCATTACTGACAAACTCCCGGTTAAATTTTATTTAATTTTGGGTTGAACAAAGACAACTTTACTAGAATGGAACTGTGAACCTCTGACCTCCAGATTAATGAGCTGGTGCTCTACCAACTGAGCTGTCTAGACCTAATAGGCTGTTACAATTTAAAAGGCTTCTGAGTGACTGGCACCCATCAACAAAATATTGACAAAACAAGGAGACCACCAACATTAGTGCTACATGTAATGTAGATATAAGTAGATTAGTTGCTAGAGCGCCTGCACATTAATTCGGAGCCTGTCGTATCTATTCAATAGACCGATCCACTATGCTCTGCCCCATTGCGTATTGCCGGATCACAACGCAACAAAGGTCCGACATGCGTGCGCGTATGCTTGGTGCGCGCGCGACAGAGTTGTGCAGAAAGGCATCGGAGAGCCCCACGTGTTCGGAGCCTACGTGGGCGGAGCCTACTGGATCGGTCTATTCTGACCACAGTCAATTTTTCTTTGTTTTTAAAACTCAAAAAAAAAAATTAACAGCTGGTTGCATCCAAAGGCCACTCAAAAGGCCATTCAAATATACTCTCTTAATAACTGGTTCCCTGCAAAGTTGTTCCGGGTAATTTGTCAAGCAATTTAAATTTCCTTAGCAAATTGCAGCTCTATATACATGTACAGGTGTATGAAGTTGGGCAAAGAAACAACGCACACCTGTCTCCAATTATATGTAGTGTATTGTGATGTGTCAGACTGTTGATTGTGCAGTAAACATGGTAAATTCTTGTTATCAAAGAACCATTATAAAAAGGTTCCTGCTTACAAAAAGAACAATGTTTACTCCAAAACCTCAGTTATGCTTTGTGTTTCTTTATTCTGCTATCCTCTTTATGATATTGTTCCTTTTAAAAAGTGGTAATTTGGCCAGTCACAGGAACCTTGCAATAATGAGGGTCAACTGTATTCAACAAGTGCTGTCCAAACAAATTTTCATGTAGTACCTTTATGAACAAGTGCCCATACTACATGTACATCAATGTTAATGTAGACGAATATGAATCTTGACTGAGCAAATTGCACTAAGTGAAAAAACCTGCAAATTATCACAAACCACAAATTGCCTTCAGTCAGAAACCAACTGGATCTGCACCAGTTGCGGTCCCCGATCAGAAGGGCATTGACTAATTATGACTTGTCATTTTGCCTGGACTTAGCCAGGCTCATGGACGGCACCAACTGTTTCAGGGGTTTCTGTATAGATGCTTGTCACATAATCCCATTGCCGCAGCATAGACGAAGAGAGGACGTGGGGATCTTTCATGTTTCGCTTCGTTGCCAGTTGTTTCCAACAATAACGTCATCATGGAAGTACTTGAATATGACTGGTTAAAGCGAGGGGATGGATTCAAGCTATCACTTTGATACTTTGGTTGTGGCTTTTTGATCGGTATATCATTCATGTGGTGGTGGTGGTGGTGGTTGGGGTGGGGGGACTTGGTTAAAGGTGGTTAATGTTCATCATGTTCCTGATGTTACATGTATAATTAGTCAGGCTGACTTGACTCAGCACTAAGCAGCAGACATATAGATGTATATTTTTTTTTGAGACTCTGAGCGTGCACGCACATGTTCAGTATTACGCAAGTACAGTACATGTAGTCTATGTACATGTAGGTCTGAACTGTGAAAAAGAACTGTCCAAAAGTAAGGAGTCTCTTTTTTTATTCCAATCAACATGACAAAACGTTACAAAAAGATAATGATTGATTGACAGTTAAATTGCAAAGTATACCTGTACATTGTGCTTTGAACTTTAACCATACTTTCAATAGGTAAAACTCTATTACTTAAATTCATAAATACCTCAGACAGTTTCGCTACTCCTATTGGTGGAAAGCACGTCACGACAATGAAAAGGGGATTGTGAGAAATTCAATTGATAAGAAACTAAAGAAATAATTGACCAGTGGAGCCAATTAGAAAAATTGGTGAATCCCCTTGTGCCTCTGCTGGATTTTGCAATGCAAATTGCTGTCGATGAAATCTTACCTTGCAATATTAGTAATTGTTTACATAATGAGGGTGATACAAGATAACAAAATGCATGGTTTTATAATGTTTTCACAGAACTCCCTGCACTTCAAATACGATGGAGACACATCATTGATTGAAATTGTTTGGGGGGGGTTTCCCCCCCCCCAAAACCTGAGGTCTTTCAGTCAGGAAGTATCAAAATACTATGGTAACTCAAAAAGATAAGATGTTTGTACTCTTTGTAAAATTGATATCCTCTGGCCTAATGCTGAGAGTCGTTGACTTGTATAGATTTCATACAAAGTGATGGATTAGAAAAACAATGCATAAGTGAACCACCTTGTATAATATGTAGGTTGAAAGCATAGCTTTAGAAGAGGTGTTCACATGAGGCCAAGTAAAACAAAATTGAGGGCCTTTTTTATTTTGTTTTCTCTCTCAAAGGTGGCTGCCAAGCATTTTAATTCAAACTGGCCGAAAATTCTTCATTTTAAAGTCACACTTACTTTATGTAGTTAGCAAGTTCGTAAAGAGTTTATAAATAAGTTCAACGAGAAATACACTGACAATTTTTTTTTTTTTTTTTTAACAAAAAGTAAAACAAAAAAAGTTGAAAAAAAGGTGCGGCCTCAAAAAAGTATTTTTTTTTTATTTGGCTTTATGAGAATAGACCAAACATTTTGGGGAACCCTGGGTTTCCAGGTAAATTGGCTCATCGTGTTAAAGAAAACAAAATCACATGCTCGAACAGGTCTCAATAATTGAATAAGTGCAATAGACACAACCCAACAGTAAACAATACTATAATAGACATGTTTTGTTATGGGTCTGTCTTCTGGTCATAATTGACAATCTCTTGACAGGGCCTTGAACTTTGCTCTTGGAGAAGCCCACTCGTTTTCCGTACATCATCATTGTACATGTAGTATAGAAAAACAAATATAAAAGGAGCGAATAAATAGAAAGTTAACTAATTGAAATTGATAATCATATCCCTGAATGTCCTACTTGATGATTTATATGTGTGAATAGTTGATGTTGTGCCAATAATAGTTCCTGTTGTACTTCACCATTCCCCTTTGAGCCGTTATTTCTTTTATCGAACTCTGTGAGTCACTCATGCCTTGAGTACATGTAATTCAAATATTTCAATGTAAACATTAAGAAGGATTAGGCCTACAGTAGGCCCTACAGTGCACACATGTAGTATTTTCAGCAACAAGCTGTGGCATGATGTGGCCAGGAGTAGGCCTGATACTTCACGGAGGCAATGAAGGCGATTGCCTCCATGCCCCTGGTCATTACCTTGGTGCCCTTGAAATGCTACAGTAGAAGTTTACAATTTCCTCATAGGGTGCCCTTTACCAGGAAGAACATGCCTTGGTGCCCTTGCCCTTTCAAAAACGAAGCATGCAGGCCTGGCAACATTGCCTGGCAAACACGTTGCCTTGGATCGGTCGAGTTGGTCTTTCAAAAACGTTTGTAACCGTTTGTTATAAAATGCATGGTTAGAAAGATATTGTAAAAGTAGAATACATTGATTCACACAAACATGCCTCGAAATTGCACGGTTTTCCTTTTACTTTGTCGACTAACACGGTCGGCCATTTATGGCCAACTCGTCCGATCCAAGGCAACGTGTTCCTTTAAGAACAGTAATACAGTATAGTATGGTACATGTACATGTGCAAATGTATGCAGACTATGTGAGTGCGGTTTATTGTATTTTCAGTATCATGCATGCTGTGGCCAAACGGTTAGTGTTTGTTTATTTGTTTGTTTGTTTGTTCGTTCGTTTGTTTGTTTGTTTGTTTGCTTGTTTGGGTATTTGTTTGTTTGTTTGTTTGTCTGTTTGTTAACCCATATCCGCCTAACAATTATTTGCAAAAAAGGCCGTATTTGCCTAAGCACCTGCACATACACTTATTGGCAAAACATTGATTAAAATCGTCATGAAACTCAGCGAAACGTGTGTGTTACTATAGTGTGTATTGAAGCAAAGGATTGTGGGATACATTTCTGGTCTATAGACGGCCAAAGAGGTTAAACTATGAAGAACCAAAGAGGCATAAATCAAGTACGGAAAAATCTGTACGTCAGCGTTTGTAGCAGGTTTTTTTCTGGTACGGATTTTGACGTAGGTCGGCGGATACACACACTATTCAAGGGTCAAAAACACACTTACATAATGTACCCAAAAAATATAAAATATACAAATAATAATCGGATGGGTATGAAAATTGTTTTGGGCGGTATGTCTAATCAAATGAAAATCTACACAAACATTTAGTTTAAATAACTGGTCTTTGTTTAGTGGTTTGTTACTACAGTAGCACCTTCCATGGTGTTCAGACAACTCGTCCGTCGGGCAAGGGTCATTCCGTGTCAAATCACCCTTGTGGATCATGTGACTAGACTGTTCGGACAACTCAACGGTTGAGACAGCTCGACCATTCGGACAACTCGACCGCTGTTTTTTCAACTGTCAGACAACTCGACATAGGACCAAGACAAAACGACGGATGGCCGTCACGGGGGCCTCAGCACGGGGGCCTCAGCACGGGGCGCGCACGGGGCCATGAAGAGGGGAAGGGCGTTAGGGTTAGGGTTAGGATATTCAGGAAATTTGTGTAAACATGTCAGTAACGGAGGTCGACCGTTCAACTGTCGACGTGTCTTGGCCATCGGTCGAGTTGTCTCAAAGTCAAGTTGTCTGAACTGTCGAGCTACGTCCGAACGGTCGAGCTACGTCCGAACGGTCGAGTTGTCTCAACCGTCGAGTTGTCTGAACCGTCGAATGCAATGTTATCGACAGCTGTGTTGGATAACAGTTTTACATTCTTTGAATTTAAATGCACACTTCCAGTGCCAACTACATCACATAACTAAACTTTCTATAACAGCCACATGATTTTACCTAACTGAGTGCCACCATTTGACTCCCCGGCATTATCAAGTGATCCGGAACTGGGTACGGGTACGATGCCTCCCAAAAAACGATTTCGGTAATTTTATCTCATAAAAAAACAATACAACTGCTCATTAAAGGCAGTGGACACTATTGGTAACTGTCAAAGACTAGCCTTCACAGTTGGTGTATCTCAACATATGCATAAAATAACAAACCTTTGAGCTCAATCGGTCATCGAACTTGCGAGATAATAATCAAAGAAAAAAAAAATTCTTGTCACACAAAGTTGTGTGCGTTTGTTTAGATGGTTGATTTCGATACCCCAAGTTCTAAATCTGAGGTCTCGAAATCAAATTCGTGGAAAATTACTTCTTTCTCGAAAACTATGGCACTTCAGAGGGAGCTGTTTCGCACAATGTTTTATACTACTTCTAGAAACTACAAGGCTCCCCCGTGAGGTCTAATATTTTGGGCCTCCTTAACGCTATACGTTATTCAAATCAGCGTTGATAGGTGAAAGTTTGGAAAAGTTTCCGTATGGCGCCACCACTTTTTCATTCGATATGAAATAATATAGTATCTAATTTACCTCAAAAAGATATCCCTTTTTGTAAAAATGAGGGGAAAAGTGGTGGCGCCATACGGAAAGTTATCCGAAAGTTTTACGACCAGTAGCCAGCACTAACTGAAGGTTCTTTTGTACTACACTTCCAAAACTTTCCCCACATAATACATTCATAATGCTTGGTACTCACTGTTGTTTTTCTGTCGCATCGCACGTTTTTTTTACTTCTCAATATGCTCAACGCTTTACAAATCGGGCACCAGCCTACTAAATGTAGATCGACGAACTGCCGAGCCGCGGCCGAGTTGGACTAAACCACTCTGTGAAAGGGGTGTTACAAACCCGTGTGGCAGTGCGTGCACTGTTTGTTTACAATCATACCTGCCGTTCACGCATAAAGCGCCCATGCACTGCCGCACGGGTTTGTAGGCCTAATGCCCCTCTCACAGAATGGTGTAGTCTGACTCGGCCGCGGCTCTACATCTACATGTGGGTCCTACTAAAAGCCGACAACTCGCCGACAACGCCGACAACAAGTCCAGAGCGCCGACAACTCGCCGCCAACAAGTTTTAATTACCTCGAAAATTGCCAATATACCATAGATGTATTAGAACTATATGTGTTCTGTAATATAAACATAAATTTAATGGAAAAACTTCACGAAAAGTGTGAATTTTTAACCAGAAAAAAAACTGAACGTTCACGGAAAACGGTCGGACGCCATCTTGGCTTAAAATCGTGTTCGGACAAGTCCATTATGATGCGGGTGAGTCAGACTTAGCAATAGAGGGCGGGCGTCATGCACTGTGCACACTGCAGTGAAGGTCTTCACATGAAGCCCGCCCTCTGTTGTTGACAAGTGCTAAATCTACCCGTATCATAATGGTCTGGTCCAAACACGGTTTTTAAGCCAAGATGGCGTCCGACCGCTTTTCGTGCAAGTGAAGTTTTTTTCTGGTTAAAAATTCACACTTTTTGTGAAGTTTTTCCATTAACTTTATGTTTATATTACAGAACACATATAGTTCTAATACATCTATGGTTTATTGGCCATTTTTGAGGTAATTAAAACTTGCTGGCGGCGAGTTGTCGGCGCTCTGGACTTGTTGTCGGCGTTGTCGGCGAGTTGTCGGCTTTTAGTAGGACCGCTACATGTAGTAGGCTGCATATGAGAAGTCAAAAAACATGCGATGCGGCAGAAAAACAACAGTGAGTAATGAGGAGAAAATTGCATTTTTAGACAATGTTTTTTAATTTCACTCAACAAGAGGAACTGCAAGCATTAAATAGTGATCCGGAATTGGTCAACAGGTCAATGATCTGGAAGTGGTCAAATGCACCAGGAATTTTCCCTCTGAACTGATGATGATGCTGCTGGTGCGGTGGTCATGCTGATTATAAAGACTTGTGGAACATATTCTAAACATGTTCAGTATTAAAATGTATTTCCATTCTTAAAATATTCCTCAAAAAATCTTACTTTTCCTGGTCTTCGGGATGTGCGAACAACTGATGAAAGATCAAACCAGCAGAATCACGCCCATGCAAGAACTCCTGAACTCGGCCTCCCTGTTCCAAAACAACAGCCATGACTGACCTCTTTCCTGCCAAAATATCACCCTTTTGGAGGAGAAGAGGCTCAGATTTCAACCTTCAGACCTGTATCTTCTTGACGTTTTCGTTTTCCAAAAGAAATGGTTTTCACAAAATATGCAATCTAAGATATAATATTCCGAGTTATCGCAGTATTTTTTCCTCGACTCACTGTCGCCATGTTGGATCGCATTTAGGGCATTGTGGGTAAAATGTTAATGAAACGAAAGAGGGCGGGCGATTTAAAAGACGGGGCTCAAAAACGTCAGGGAGGGAATTTCCCTCCTGTGCAGGGCCGGGGTGTGGCGGCGCCCGGTAGGGGGAGGGGTTACCCAACGCACTGAACTTGACTACATCTTTACAGAGCAAAACTGAAATTAACGTACCTCTCTCTCCACCTTGTAATATATATTGAAGAAGCAAACATTTTATTTTATTTAATTGCTTCTTTTGCTTTCTTCAAGAGTTTGGAAAATATAAATAAATTCCATTTAGTCTGTTAGTGTTAGTTAGCACCTACATAGGGTCAGCAATACTACAAGCCCTTTTGGATTCTAGATGGCCCTCCGCTCAATATTAATGCATGGGTGTCAATCCTTGAAAGATGGGGGGACATCGTTAGTCATAAAATTTACGGCGTGGGGTCTGGGGCCCGCTTTAGGGCCCCCTGGAAAATTTGAGGCTGTTGATGCTCTCTGGCGAAATCCCCTCTCATGTTGGAATTTATGGCATATTTCAAGCTATGATGCACATTTTGGGGGCTATTGGTTATTGTATATATAAAAAACTCAATTACAGCTTTGTATCCATATTATTTCTGCATATTTTTTAAATAAGCAGAAATAATATGGATACAAAGCTGTAATTGATATGCCCAATCATCACCAGCATTGTCAAGGGTGGATCCAGTCACCCAGACAATAAATTTTAGGGGGGTGGGGGGAATAAAGATGGTTCAAGTGTGGAAACACGAAGCCTTTTATGGCGTGAGGCCCGCTTAATGACCCAGGACAATTTTGCATTTTAGGCCAATAAGAGGCATAATGAATTAAACAGAAAATAAAGCCTTTAAAATGTGAGCAGCAGTAGAACCTTATGGGTAAACAGCATCTTCAGGTGTGGATCTATTACACAAATTTTAGGGGGCAAATCTGTCAAAAAGTGAGCATGCCTTTACGCCGTGGGTCCTGGAAACATTTGCATTCTAGATGCACTCTGTGGTGCAATCTTAGGCCATTTAGAGGCCTAATTGGCGAACAAAACAGATCAATAGTATTGAGATAACACACTTGTGCTCTTATAAGTTAACTTGGGGAACATATGTGAACAATATTTAATATCAGAACCCTCTCGTAATCGCGAATTTCCATGATCACCAGTTTCGGACACCCCACCCGAGACTCTGTCATGCAACTTCCTAGTAGGCCTTCTCAGGACCTACGGCATAATGTCCCATATTAACAACAGGGCAATTACCGTCATGTATTTTGCTCAAGGACCCAAGTGTCACGACTGGGACTCGAACCCACAACCAGAGCTTGAGTCTGGTGCTGCTATAACCATTTGGCCACGACGGGCCGCAATCATTATGACAAGAATTTGAGACAAAAACAACATTTGTTTTTAGTAATTATCTTTTATTGTTGTTAATGTTCATCCAAGCATTGATGTCTAATTTATAGGTTTGTACACCCGAGTACACTGTGAATTACTTGTCTTTTTTTCACAGCACTTGGAAAGCACTGAGTATGCAGTGCTTAAATCACACATTGGTGCAAGTACTCGGTAAAACTCAAACTATTACAATAGTCATATTCTTTATGACTCTACAATTGTTTCACAAATGTATACATTTTTTAATCCAAAAATCTAGCCTGACATTTCATACAGTGAAGTGAATGCAAAATGGTATTGTGAATTAAGAATCTTTCTCATATAAATTTGAAAACACTCAGAAAACAAAAGATTATAATACATTTGTTATTAAGAAAACAAAAGATTATAATACATTTGTTATTAAGGCAAAAATCATAAATCACATTTTTTAAATAGTACGTCCTCATGAATGAGTGTCAATCATTGTAAGTGACATCATTATCAAGGTTCCTTTTAGGTTTGCTTCCGTCCGTTTTGGGGGGAGTTTATCCAAAGATTAGTTCCAGGTGATGGTGAGCGGTGACGTCACTCCCTGTCCAACATTCTCGATCCGCAATTCCTGTATTGGTTTTATAAAAAATGTAAACCAAGATTTAAAGATGCTATGTCAGATTTTTGGCCCCAAACATTAAAAATAGATTTTTTTGAGTGAATGGTATTTGAAAGAGTACCACCCGCTCTAACAAAAAAAGTTCTACTTTTAATGGTCATCACACAGGAACCTTGACAAAAATTTAAAACGTTTCTTATAAAACACATAAGAAATGGTCACGTGATATATTGTCGGGATCCCGACAAAAACTAATTTTGAGCACTTTATTTCACTGCTACTAATAATTGGCGGACTTTTTCGCAATGCCTCAAATGAAAGCTTGTAACTTTCTCGACCCCCATCAAAATACCCATCAAAATTTTTGGGTCAAACCGGCCGAAAATCTGACATAGCATCTTTAAGTAAAATAACCTTCTCCATAAAATAGAAATGAAGAGTGTTAGCATGACTGCTCTGATTATTTACAGTGTCCATCTGAGTATTGGCTAAAAGGCAAAGTATTACCCCCTCTTCTTTTTAGCGCTTGACTGTTCTAATCCTATACAAATTAAGATAGTTTCTTTGGGTTTTTTCCTTAATGTTCTATAACATCTGATTTTTGGGGTTGAACAAAGAATTGACTAGAGTGGGATTCAAACCAACGACCTCCGGATTAACGTGCCGTAACATCTGATCGACAGTTACTAGAACCACGGCCAGATGCTATTTATTGGCAAGCTTACGTTTCCAATAGCCTTTCTTGGCTCTTTGGTTGACATAAACAAGGTTTCCATTTATTAGACAAAACTCAAATTTGTTCTTCACCTTAGTGCTCGGATTAAAGATGAAACCGAGATGGTTAACTCCATTCACAGTGACACCCGATGCAGAGGATACCCCCAAAATGCGAAGAGTCCCCCACGACAAACTGCTTGCTCCACTGTAAGCGTCTCTCGTTATGGCACTAGTCAGCAGACCCTGAAAATAAGTTCATTTTTTACAATAACAATTTATTCTAAAATATATAGTTGTACATTAAAAACATCAAAACGCTGTAAGACAGTTTTTCAGATTAACATTAAGCTAAAAATAGATAAGCAAAAATACAGCTAGAATACTGACAAAAATATAGTGTACAATAGAACCGACACAAATTCATACAATTAAACCAAATAATAAGAGTCATTAAGACTATAACACCACAAGTAAAAGATTCAAAGGTACATGCAATGCCTTTTAAGTTGTGTTTAAAAAAAAAAATCACAATTTTGATAACGGTCCTCATGGTCCTCAATGATGTAAGAAAGAAATAATGATCATTACTTAGAACCTTTAAGTGCAGGAGTAACCCCAGTGATCGTACAACTACAGGGAGGTTTCACTAGTAACTGATTTTTTGTTATCTCTGAGACTACTCTCAGTAATATTATTTATTTAGGTCAAAGCACTATGCTTCATTATAGGGACCCATTACTTACAAGCTGTGCTTTTCTATGGGTTCCTCTACAGTTTCACTCCCTGTTTACATAATACTGTATTGTATTGGACTGTTATACTTGTGAATACTGTGGAAATAAATGAAATGAACTGAACTGAACTGAACTGAACTGAACTGGCTCAAGTAAGCCAACAAGTTTGATTGGCTGTGGGAGGGGTTGGAAACCTCAGAATGTCAGCAAGATTCACCTTAGTCGCATTGAATTCCATGAGGAAGTATTCGCCTTTGTTGTAGGTATCTGAAAAAAATAAAAGAGGCTAAATTTAAACATGACGTCATGGGGCGACAAAAACAAATGGTATACTCTCGAAAAGAGGGTATGTGCCAGGTCAAATTCATTGCAGTTTCGATTAAATATCATCAAAATCCAGGAGTAAAATTTTAAAATATTAATAAATATCTGTCAAAAAAGTGTATTGAACATAATAATATGTTCAATGTGAAGTTCAAACATTGTTGAATTTACTTGAAGGGTATTAAAGCCATTGGACACTATTGGTAATTACTCAAAATAATTTTTAGCATAAAACCTTACTTGGTAACAAGTAATGGGGAGATGTTGACAGTATAAAACATCATGAGAAACAGTTCCCTCTGAAGTAGCGTAGTTTTCGAGAAAGAAGTAATTCCACGAATTTGATTTCGAGACCTCAGATTTAGAATTTGAGGTCTCAAAATCAAGCATCTGAACATGCTGAAAGCACACAACTTCGTGTGACAAGGGTATTTTTTCTTTCATAGTTATCTCGCAACTCCGACGACCAATCGAGCTCAAATTTTCACAGGTTTGTTATTTTATGCATATGTTGAGATACACCACGTGAGAAGACTGGTCTTTGACAATTACCAATAGAGTCCAGTGTCTTTAAACACAAAGGCATTTTACACCGTGTTAATGCGAGGTTAGACACTTGTAGTATTGGTTTCCCCACTTTGAAGAGAACTCTATTGTAAAAGGAGTGGATCACAATACAGGCATGATATTGGGTCCTTTGGAATGATTTAAGAATGATTTTAAATAATATTCCTACTTTTAATTAAATAAATTGGTGTAGGTTCTAATATACATTTCAGGCAATTTAATAACAATTTTTTCCGAGGGAAAACAAATTTTAAAAACATACTAAAGTTATAGGGAAAATATCATGGCTGACAACACTGAATTTGACCTGAGAGCCCTGCCTTAAATTAATAATAATTTAAATTATATTGTAAAAATAGATCAATTTGTCTCACCTATTGAATCTCCATCATCCCAAAACAACTTGCCACTCGCTTCATTGTTATCATCAAGAGCTACAATGAGACCCATTGGGTTGGTTCGGCTAAGAAAAATAGATTTAAAGTTTATACAAAAATAGTTTTTTTATAAGCACAGCGTCGTTTGACACAAGAGAAATGGGCACCAGCAAAACTGTAAAACAAAATTCAAACACCATCTTCAAGGTATTTCTTTAAAGTCACCTGGAAGTGGTATTTGTCAAAATAAAGATTTTGTCACTAATATATGTGTTTTGATGAGTGGAATGTGAATTAACAGTTAACTAAGGTTCTAAAAAATTAGTTTTTATCTTATTTACAAATTTAAGAGTAGACCCCGACCCGAGAGGGCCCTGTTTGTGACGTCAATCGAGGCGTGATAATTGAAGAGAAAATGCTGTACAGCGCTGAAAAAGAAATCGGACCGGACCTGTAGGCACTATTGCTCTTGTGAGTCTGACCAGCCATGCAGACTGACCCCATCGTTAGTTGTTTTGCTGCATCCAGCAGCAATACGAATGCAAGAAAACAACTATTTTGAAACGTACAAACTCACGACTTGGACTTGCATGTACTTTGCACGCGTGTTTACTCTACGCATCAAGGCAAAGTCTGCCTCGATTGACGTCACGTAAGGGGTAGGTGGAGTCAACCCCCAAACAACTTTAACTAATTTTTTAACATATAAATCGTGACAAACAACTACTAAAAAAAATGTTTTATTGTTACTAAACATACTCTTATGTTTGAAAAAATAAAAATTCTATTTCCAGATGACTTTAAACAAATTGTTTCCCTTTAGCTTCAGCTGGGTAAAAGGCACTGGACACTATTGGTAATTACTCAAAATAATTGTTAGCAAACAAATTACTTAGTAACTACTCAACGAGCAATGGAGAGCTGTGGATGGTATGACACATTGTGAGAAATGGCTCCCTCTGAAGTAACAGAGCTTTTCACTCAAATAACATTAAAAGACTGTAGGCCTGAATCCTTTTTAGGTATCTTTCATTATTCTCTTGCAACTTTGATGGCTAATTGAGTTCAAAATTGTCACAGATTTGTTATTTTATGCACAAAATATGTTGGGATACAACAACTGAGAATACAAGTCTTTGACAATTACCAAAAGTGTCCTGCCTTTAATTGAGCTAAATGTGGTTCACGGTAAGTTTAAGGGTAAGTTCAGTCATAACTGTCCTATTTATCAATGTCATTGTCAAATATATCTTGCCATTGTCGCCTCACTTTAAATGAATCATCTTGTAATTGTGCTTTAAATGTAAATTTGTAGAATGACCATGTCACCCCAATTGGTGTCGCTCGTCATTTTACCTTTGCACTGTGTTAACGGCTGGTTCCTGGGTGGGTAAGATATGCCCGCCCCTAACGTGAAGAGGCATATAATCCATAGGAGCAGACAGAGTGACGTACGTACCACGTGATGCATATGCCATCTCTTTACCCTGTATGTTCAGAGATAAGTGGTATTATAGCCAATTGTTTCAAATTAATTCAGTTCAAAACATTTATTCCCTACTCTCTTTGGAAAATAAGTCAATATGAACATCAGTACATAGAATGGCAACAAAACCAAAAGCGCTTAAAACAAGTATACAAAATAGATCTGGTGTTGAAGCAAATAAAAAATAATTAACTAGGAATGAACTATGTAGGCCTACAAGAGAAGAGTGGGAGTATGGGGCTGTTTAAGTATTTAGCTTGTGGGAAACAGCCTATATATAGACGAAAAAACAAACAGTGAATCATGAAACAGGGACAAGACAGACAATACGAACAATGACATTACAAAGAAAGATATCTATGACATTGTGCCCGCGAGTATACCAAATTTAAAGACAACTATAGTGATGTTTTTTTTATGACTACACCATAGTTCTAAAGGCCCAGTCACACAGGCCTCTATAACGAGAATGAAAATGAGAACGTTAAAATTGCACCCCCTCGATTGGTTGGGTAAGCGTGGGTGTATTCTGCGAGGAGCAACTCAACCAATAAAATGCGTTCTCTTTGTGTCATTATCATTGTCGTTTTTGTTATCGCTGCAGTGTGACTCGGCCTTAACCCAGAGTTCTTCTTACCGTGTAGTAGTCGTACCAACGACAATCGGGAAAGTATCCATCGACTGAGACATAACCCTGCAAAACACAAAGAAGACCAAAGATTAATGTAGGTTTGTCGATTTATCTATTCAAACATTTGTGCATCACAACACTCAATTTGATTCGCCCTCTTAAAAAGGAAGGAATATGCTTGTTAATCACTTTAAAAATATATATACCACTTTAAAGACACTGGACACCTTTGGTAATTGTCAAAGACCAGTGTATCTCAACATATGCTTGAAACAACAAACTTCTGAAAATTTGAGCTCAATTGGTCGTCGAAGTTGCGAGATAATAATGGAAGAAAAAACACCCTTTTCACACAAAGTTGTGTGCTTTCAGATGCTTGATTTCGGGACCTCAAAATCTAACTCTGGGGTCTTGAAATCAAATCAGTGGACAATTACTTCTTTCTCGAAAATAACGTTACTTCATGGGAAGCCGTTTCTCACAATGTTTTATACTATCATCATCATACTATCAACAGCTCCCCATTCCTCGTTACCAAGTAAGGTTTTATCCTAATAATTACTTTGAGTAGTTACCAATAGCGTCCAGTGCCTTTAACAGCAGCTTTTGATAGTACAACGCATTTTTTTTAAAGGAACATTTCACTTCAAAGTAACATGGTTTTGTGAACCTTTTTATGGCCCAACATTTGAATATGAGACGCTGCTCAGAGTGTGTACTCCTAATAGGGATTGTTTTTCCTGCATGGACATTTATTTTGCTCTGGATTCAGGTTTTTTGGCGATATCTCAAAAACGTGACCACCTTTTAAATTAAACATTAACATGCTAGTTTTAGTACATGCATCTATGTTTATATAGGATTAAATCAATCAAACGGTTCCAACAAAACCCAAGATATTCTTTGCCTTTTCTCTGATGATCTTAACTGCTTTCTTTTCAATACCAATTCATTTGTAAAGCCACAAAAAATAAAACCTTCATTCTTTTACCTCCAACCCCTAACAGCTTCATTCTTGTTCATTGTTCCTTTTTAAAGTAATTTTATTGCTGCTACATTTATTCATTTTATTGTGTGTAATAGCGCAAATGGGTATATTTTTATAGTGTATTTAAAATAAAAAATTAAAAACATTTTATTGTTCAGCGCATTCGAACCAAATTATATTGGAATTTGCGCTATATAAATGAATAGCACCCTGTAAACCCTTGTAAGGTGCTACATAATTGGGTCTTAGAATTTATAACCTCAATAACCATTCTGAAGAAACTGTATATTAGGGCTTCCAGTCCCTTGCCAGTAGACACAGGGCTATATAACATTTCGATATTATCATGATTATTATAAACTATTATTATTTTTATTAATAACATTATATTGATGAACTCACCTCATCAAGGACAGGTGTGATAAGAAGGGCGGGGCCCCAAAGGAACTGTCTGTCAATCACATGTGTTTCTTTGTCACCAACGAACCTTCAGTCAATTACAAACAAATACATCATATTAAATCATTACCCCTTTCTCAAGAGACGGCTTAAGGTTGTAATTACTCAACCAATTACAATAAAATCTTACTTGATACGAAATCACTGCAGCTCTTGAGAAACAATTCCCTTCTAAGGAATATTAAACGTTATTGCTTTTTTAGGTGAAACAGACATAATAATTTAAAAGATTGCGTTATGCCTGAAGGGAAGATAACAGTTTTGTAATCACTTTTAAAATTAATGACAATAAAAAGGTTAGAAGTACGGCGGCTTTCGATAAAAGCATTTTGAGAAACATTTCACCTCGAAGTAATGTGGTTATGTAAAAAAATATCAAGTTTTATGCCCCAAAATTTAAATCTGAGAAGCACTACTGTCAGTAACATCTCTCAGATTGTGTGTTCCTATTATAATAACAATAACAAGTTCTTATATAGCGCATTCCACAATAAACCGTATCAATGCGCTTTACATTAGTCCCCTGGTCATTGGGCCAATAAACATCCCTTTAATCTTTCTCAGCTCCCATTAGGGAGTATACAGCCCCGAGCTGCCGTGGCGCTCCGAAAGCTTTTCATTCACAATATCAACCTCTACCCTCGCAGGTACCCATTTATACCTCTGGGTGAAGAGAAGCAATTATAGTAAAGTATCTTGCTCAAGGACACAAGTGTCATGACCGGGATTCGAACCCACACTCCGGTGACTTAGCACCAGAACTTGAATTCGATGCTCTTAACCACTCGGCCGCGACACTCTATTATAGACCATTCTTCCTGCAGGGCAACTGCGCGACCACCTTTTGAAATTAAATTTTCTCATGGTAAATTTACATCTACATTAAAACACTCATGCATTTATGTAGGACTGAAACATATACGTATACGTATACTTTAAAATTAAAAAAGTTGAATTACTCACTCGTGCATAAGGGGGCGCATCACAGTTGATCCCAGTGTGTGAGCCTCATAAAACAGTGTGTACAGGAACGGTAGAAGCGTGTATCGAACCTCCAGAATCTCTCGGCTCACACGGGCAAGCTCATCCCCAAAGGCAGCAGGATCTTGCTCCTTTGAAGGCAAAATGAAGAATCAAAGTTAGAGAATAAAAATGTTTGGGTATAGACACAGGGGGCAATTTTTTTTGGGTAGTATAGAATTACCATCCACAAAAATTGTCCGGATTTTTTTGTAAGGAATTTCCCATTGAAAAGCATGAAGAGAGTGGCAATAATATGAACCAGAAAAAAATTGCATACAGAGGTAATTTCGCTGATTTTTTGGTTTGTTCAGGTTTTTTTTCCAGTTGCTAAACCACAAATAGCATTTTGAATCTGATTGACAAATTGCATCCTGTTCTTACCAGGTTGTATCATAAACCTGGATGTGATCCCTGGCTACATGAAAGTTCCAAGTTGACAGCTTGTGACTGGGCCCCCAACATTAGTCAAATTGGTAAACCGCAAGGAGTTAACCCAGAGGTCGCAGGTTCAAGTCCCACTCTAGTTCAACCCTACTGTTACTCTAGTCAACTAAGAACTAGCAAAGTTATGTCACTGTTCCAAGATGGTGGTTAGGTCAAATATTAATAAGGGAATAAAAGAGTAGCAACGAGTTCTTAACCTGCCGTTTAAAACTGGCAGGGTCGTGGGCCATGCAATAAAGGCCTGAGCCGAAGGCGAGGGCCTTTATCACACACCCCACGACCCTGCAAGGTTTTAAACGGCAGGTTACTACTCTTTTTTCCCATTCATGAATGCCTTTTTGGTTCAAAGTCGTAATAAAGTATGAAACTCTGTAAAACTTATCCCTTTTCTGACGTTCTTGAGCTCTGCTTTATGTGTGTTTTATTTTTAAGAGTGTGACAGTTTTCGGATATGCATTCGTGCGCTTAGTCTTGGTGCAAGACCGTTCTCGTTTTCCTTTCACACATAGCACGGCCAACTCACCAACAGCACCCGCATCGCCCGTAACGAGAAACGTCTTGCACTAAGACTAGCGCGTGGTATACAATCTAAACGCATCCGAAGACAACCGGTTATAAACAGCTCCAGCTGGTCTTTATCAACGTTTAAACACCCCCATGTGAAGCACTCTCCACCTATAGGAATAGCGAAACTGTCTGAGGTATTTATGAATGTAACTTTACAAGACCAACCTTGTATCCCTTGCCATTGTGGTTACGAGAGAACGTGTAGAAAGCTCCAAGCTGCATCCATCGTTGGCACAAATTCTCATTGACGTCACCATTAAATCCGCAGATGTCAGCACCAATCTACAGGAAAGGAAATCCAAAGGTGGTTAATTTGCTTTTGAAGAATCACAATAACTCATTTGAATAGATGTTTAACAAAATTATCAGGGAAGAAGAGTATTATTTGGTTGTACTCATACACCGATGTGTGAAAGGACTGTATACTCGGTTCTTTCCCAGGTTCTTTTAAAAAATTGGCAGGCATTTTACTCCGGTGGGATTTGAACCCACTACCTTTGCCACTTTAGAGCAGATGCTTTACCAACTCATTTTAAGGAGATTATTATAGATCCCTTGGGGTGCCTTCTGACCACTGTTCATGGCCAGTCATTATTTCCCTCCAGATGGGCCACAGACCATGGCCCAAGTTTATAAAGCCTGTAAGCATAAAAACTTGCTGAGCACAAAAAAACCTTGCCTGACAGGTTACCAACCAGAATTACATAAATCTTACATTGATGCAATTGGTGCCCACCCAATTTTTTATAAGCAAAGAAATTTTCTAAGCACCCAATTTTTTATAAGCAAAGAAATTTGCTAAGCAGTATTTTCTGCTTAACAGCTTATAAAATGAAAAAAATGGGTAATAAATACTTACATATGGAATACCAAACATGTTGAATTCAAGAGAACCTTGGAAGAGAGGGGGAACAAACAAGAAAACATTTAGGCCTGGCAAATTATAATACTTGTTTATATCAATCTTATTAATATTATGAATAGGGTAGATGGCCTTAGCTTTCGATCCAAACCAGACCTTCTTCAATGAATCTTATTAATATTATATTAAATTTATGGTAATGAAACCAAGGGTGCCTCATAAGTGAGCTTAATCACTGCCACAAGGCTGTTTTATACTGGAATCAGAATTTCCTACTCTTCGACGATAAGTGTTCTGGACTCTTTTATGTGCACAACCATCCTAGTACATGGGACCTACCGTTTTATGTCCCACCCAAAGGACAAACTAATGATGATTAAGCGTCTAACTGCTTAATAAGGACACAAATGTCAAAACCGGGGCCCAATTTCATAGACCTGCTTAAGCAGACAAAATTGCCAAGTACAACAAAAGGTTGCTTACAAGAATAAGTTTACCAGCCAAACTACCATGTCAAAAGAACAATTTGTGACTGGTATCCTGCTCATTTCTGCTTAGCAGAAAATTGTTAAGCAATAATTTGTGCTTATAAGCAGCTCTGTAAAATTGAGCTCAGGATTCGACCCACACTCTGCCGATTGAGCAGAAACACCACAGCTATAAGTCAAATGCTTTTAACCGCACAGCGTATCATGATTGCAATTTAAACCAGCAAAAACTAAACGTTCCTTTCTTTATGCAGCCTTCATTAATGAGAAGTATAAGTTGGTAACATACCGATGATGGAGTAGTGGAGATTGCTCCATTGACTGTAGTTGTCTCCCAACCAATGACCAGCATACTTGCCACTACCCGGGAATGTTGAGCGACTGATGACGATGCTACGTTTGCCTGTTGCAGCCTGGGCCGCTCTGAGAGATTGAAAAGATATGTGCAGCAGTTTGGAGTCAAACTAATAGTCTTTTATAATTTGTGTTTAAAGCCATTATACACTTTCGGTACAGAAAAAAAAAAAAAGTTCACAGATTTACAAATAATTTACAGGGTTTACAGAAGGTAATGGTGAAAGACTTCTCTTGAAATATTGTTCCATGAAATGCTTTACTTTTTGAGAAAACATTAAAACAATATAAATTCTCGATAGCGGATTTATTTTAAACACATGTCATGACACCGCGAAACGTGCAGAAACAAGGGTGGGTTTTCCCGTTATTTTCTCCCGACTCCGATGATCGATTGAGCCTAAATTTTCACAGGTTTGTTATTTTATATATAAGTTGTGATACACGAGTGTGGGCCTTGGACAATACTGTTTACCGAAAGGGTCCAATGGATCACTTGTCAAATTAAAAGAATGTGTTATCCAACACAGCTGTTGATAACATTGCATATATTTTCAAGATGGATCATGGAGGAGGATGTCCAATAGCTTTAAACAAAGCTTGTGGTTTTTTTGTTCTCATGATCCTATTTGATAAAGAGCACCTGCATTGAATGAAAAGCTGAAACAAACTTGGGTTCAAATACTGGCCAGGTCAGTCGCACTATTTGTGCTCTTTGAGCAGGTCACTCTATCATTTTTTGCTTTTCTTCACCCAGGGGTACAAAAGGATACTGGGGAGAGCTGGGGACTAACCTGGCATCCTGTCCTGAGGGAATAGAAATATTCTCAGTCAATACCAAGGAAACCTGGTATTATTACCAGCTCGATGAGCCTGAATGACTAGGGACAGATTTAAACAATTGTTTTAAGAATATAAATCGCTCGGCAGATTCATGCACTGGTCTGAGGTTTGAGTCTATTTGTTTATGTGGAAATGTATGGTGGTGAACAGAATTGTAACAAAAAAAGCGACATTGTCAGGTTTTTCTTGCTTCCAAACCGTGTTTGAATTGAACAATGCCCCTTATTTTTGACCGCGCGAGGGCTCTATAAATAGTATTTTGATCACTTCCGGGGGTACACGCGATTCGCCCTGCACAAATTAATAGGCGTTCTGTCACTTTTGTTGCGCCGTAGTTTCAATTTGCTTTAGAGGTGGATTATAACGGCTCCTTTAAAAGTTTTATTGTCTGTGATGGATTAGATGTCTGTGGTTATAATGTGTTCCAATCTTTAAAAACTGTTTTGCGTATGAATGAATATACCCCCGGAAGTGATTGAGAGCGCCCTCACGCGGTCAAAAATATGGCCCATTTGCTATGACTTCGTGGCTGTCGGTCACAAAGTGTAAATAGGGACTTTTCGTTTCGGCGACGGATGGTTCTGCGACGGTTGTTCAGCTAAACGTTGTCGTTTTCAGCACAACGAAGATTCATCCCAAGTACTGTCGTAGAAATTGAGGGACGACCGTCCTCAAAGCCGACGCATGCGCAGATGACGCCAAATGTCATCTTTACCGTCGCAGAACCATCCGTCGTCGAAAACGAAAAGTCCCTAATGTTGAACAATAGGCAGTCACATAGGTCAGCCTAAGCCATAGCTCAATGTCATACTTACGGTAGTGATTGAATAGACTGGCTCCATCCGAACAGACTGTGTAGGTCATAATGATTGCCAAGGTATTGGCAAGAGTCAGGACACAGGGTCTTGTCAGCTAGCACGTCACCAAATATTTCTGAGAAAGAAATTATAACAACGGAAGAACAACAAAAATTAGGAGCAGAGGATTGTTTCTGTAGGTGTGACCTCCAGATAAAAGGGAAGGTTTACGTTTGGTAGTCACTCTTAAAATTAATGGCAATAACAACTTTTTGTAAGAAGCCTACAGCAGCTTTCAATAATAGGTCTATAATTATTTTGATCAACATTTCAACAAGTAATGTGGTTGTGTAAAAACAAAAGTTTTATCCCCCTGTTTGTGATTATTCCTCCTTCATGGACATAATTCAATCTGAATTTTCGGCAATATCTCAAATTATGCGACCACTTTTTTAAATAAAATTTTCACATTTTAAATAATTCTACATTTTTGTGCAGTTTTCTCGAAGGGTCAACTCTTTTAATTAAATAAATACTCATTAATTAAACCAATGAACAAAATTAAAACTTCCCTAAGATCTGAACAGATTTTTTCTGCTTTCTTACTTGGTAAGTACGGGGGATTGTTCCATTTGTTAATGGCACAGCCAGTCACAGAACCTGTCCCAAAGTTAGCTGGTTCATTCATGTCCTAAAATCAATCAAAACAAATCAAACAAATAATACAAACAATAAATTGTTTTCAATTAGCCACAGAGGAAAGTTTAGAGTTCTCAAGCAGTAAATGTATATAGTTTTGGCCGAGTACAAGAAATAGTAATATCAGGTGAGGTTTGTGTAAAATCTCTTTTGAGTAGTGTTGGTTCTGAAAAGAACCCGTGGTTGACAAATCAACGTTTCGGTCAGTATGCTCCGATTGTCTTGAAGAGAAATAATATCCAGAAGAAGTTGCAAACAGAAATGGTCCAATTCTACAGTACTCTTAAAATGTTGATATAATTGCATACTGGAAGTAAGATGAAGTCTTACGTAGAGATATCTCCAATCCTATTTAAAGGCAGTGGACACTATTGGTAATATCTCAAAATAATTATTAGCGTAAAACCTTACTTGGTAACGAGTAATGGGGAGCTTTTGATAGTATAAAACATTGTGAGAAACCGCTCCCTCTGAAGTAACGTAGCTTTTGAGAAAAAAGTAAATTTACACAATTTGATATACAGACCTAAGATTAAGAATTTGAAGTCTCCAAATCAAGCTTCTGAAAGCAAACAACTTCTTTTGACAAGGTTGTTTTTTCTTTCATTATTATCTCGCAACGTCAACAACCGATTTAGTTAAAATTTTCACAGGTTTGTTATTTTATGCATATCTTCAGGTACACCAAGTGAGAAGACTGATCTTTGACAGTTACCAATAGTGTCCAGTGTCTTTAAGTTCGGTAAGCCCAACTATGTTTTTACAAATCTCTTTACGATCCATTATAATTCAGTCCATTTTTGGTTCAGTAAATGTATTCTTAAGAAACTACGTACGATCCACAGCCCGTCATATTCGATGACTCCATGAAACTTGACGCATTCATCGATCCACCACTCTTCGGTGGCGGGGTTTGTGTAGTCAGGGAAGACCGAGTTCTCTGGGGGCCACACCTTAACAAATAAATTAATATATTATGAATTACAATCGGCTTGATAAATCAAATTGGGAAAAACATTATGACTGGTTTTACATTTATTGGCAAGAGTTTAACAAATTTGTTATACCACGAAGGGACAACACAATGTCAAATAGGTGCTTATTGGGATATGTTGTTGGGTCAGCATGAGTACTATTTTGACAAAGAAACACATTTTGCTACTGAGAAACACGCTGCACGAAATGCATACAAATTGCAAGAGTCCCATCAAACTTTTTAAAACAGAGGCTATGAACAAATCTCAACTCTTGTGTAATTTCTCCCATTTTGTGCAATAGTGAATTTGAGTATTTGCAAGCAATATTCACAATGGCAATGCATCATCTCCAAATTCCATTGTAAGGTGTGCATAACAACGCACAAAATAGTGCCAGACATTTGGACCCTAGCAGTCTTTCTCGAAAAGCTGAAAAAGTAAACTTGAGAAAGTGTGCATAACAATGCACAAAATAGTGAATGGCCAGACATTTGGACCCTAGCAGTCTTTCTCGAAAAGCTGAAAAAGCAAACTTGAGAAAGACTCTGCTAGAGACCAAACATCAGGGCCCAATTTCATAAAAATTGTCAGCACAAAAACTTTCTTAGCACAGAAAACTCTTGCTTAGCAAAAATAGCCAAAATACCGTACATGTACATTTAGCATTGACGTGACTGGTACCCCACTTATTTCTTGCTCAGCAAAAGATTTTACCAAGCAGAACTTCTGCTAAACAGCTTTATGCAACTGGGCCTATGCCATTGAACAATTTTTTTATAATGTCTACCATAGGTCCTTGGTAAGCAGTTTGCATAAGCTCATTCTCTTTTCGCAAGCTTCATGATTAATATACATTTTTAAAGTCTGTTTTTCTTCCCTTTGTCTAATCACCTTTCCAACAGCAGGAGTGACGCAATCACTCTCAGTGATCCACACATTCTTGGCATTGCCGGAATCATAGGCTGGATACTGCTCTGGCGCAAGGTCATTTCCTATGCAAGGATCCTGATTGGGTAAAAGTAACAAAATAATGCAATATTTATTTATTTGTTTATTTCTTATTTACCCTGGGGAAACCTCTCACTGAAACACTGTTTTTCAGAGGTGCCCAGCAACTACAAACACATTAAAATTAAATTGTATTTATATAAAAATATATTTACATAAGTTTATCAGTTTAACTGAAGATGGGCTCGAATTTTACACTGGACCTATGGCCAGTGACGTTAGTGTCAGGTCTGTCAAACTCACTAGGACAAGTCAAGCAATCTTGTCAATTGAAAAATTGAAAAACTTTAAACCCTGGAAAGGCTTTGAGCAATTGAAAAACTTTAAACCCTTTAAAGACCATTTATTTCTGTACAGTCATCACAAAATGCACAGACACTGCTAATGTTGTTCAGTTCTGCTTTAATCAAATTTTTCAAGTTAATTCCCAACAGAAATAACATGAAACAGAAAAAGTAGTTTAGAAATTGGAATACTATGTTAACATTCTACATTGGAAAAATTCTTAACCGGACTTGTCCTTTACTTTGACCTCTTAATTCAAATGGAAGTAGGTCAAACCTTGTGGACGCTATGGGCTAAGCTAAGCTTCTGTTTTCAGCATCAATGCGAGGTACTATTCATAAACAGTTATTCCATTACAGAGAAAGAAAATATTGTATTCATTTACCAGAATGATGATGTAATGATAATCCTGAGCCTTCAGCTCTTGAACATATTCAGGGAGGCCGTTGTAGTTGACGATGTCGTACGTGAAATCTCTCTGTTCATCCATGTAGTCAATGTCACCGTATTGGACATCCTGTGCAAAGAGCAAGGAACATTCTTATCACATTTGTAAAAAAAAAAAATATTTTATTCATAAATACCTCAGACAGTTTCGCTATTCCTATTGGTGGACGACGCGTCACGAAGGGGATGTTTAAACGGTGGATTATAACCAGCTGGAGATGTTTATAACCGGTTGTTTTCGGATACATTTAGCCCACCACTTCGTTCTCAGTGGTGATCGATGCATAACCGAAAGCTGTCTCAGTCATAAAAATGCAACACACGGCTGTGTACAGCTCACGGAAAGGACGTCGGAAAACGGATAAGTTTTACCGAGTTTCTTAGTTTATTACACCTTTTAACCAAAAAGGCATTTATGAATGGGAATAAAAGAGTAGATTTATTGCACTGCCACGACCCTGTCGGTTTTAAACGGCAGTTTAAAAACTCGTCGCTACCCTTTTATTCCCTAAATAATGCCTCAATTAAAGGCAGTTTTTAATATTACGGCGTAGGTATTGGCTCTGGCTTAGGCTTTGGCTGTTGCTCTGGCTTAGACACCACCCACCTTTTTAATCTAAAGACCTGTTTGAACTTGTCTTTGCTTGCGCATAATTTTGGAACTAGAGTCGGAGTGCCAACACAATTAGTGGTTTGTAAGAATAATTCAAGTTCATCCGCCAGCACGATTGAGCACGATTATCCCATGCTTTGTCAAAAGAAACTCTGAATTTACAGTTTGTGAGCAGACCTGTTTCTCAACATTCTTCCCAAGTTTTTCAACAAAAGAATTACTTTACATAAGTAGTGAGAATCATGGTTGAACAAAAAAGATTGGGCAGTGTTCAATGTTTGCGCCAGAGCTATCCTACGCAAATTGTAAAATCGCGAAAAGAAACAAAGATCGCGCCGTCACAAAACGGCGCGCCGTCATAAAATGGGCTCAATTTCATAAGCAGAAAATACTGCTTGACAAATTTCTTTGCAAAGCAAAAGTTTATTCGGGCACCAGCCTCAACAATGCAAATTTATTGTAAACTTAATCTGCTTAGCAATACTAGTCTTTGCTAAGCAAGTTTTTCTGCTTATAGGCTTTGGCAGATTTTGTTCATTATGGACTATTATCCAAACTCACAAAATTCTAAATAAATCTTTAAAAAATTGTTTTTACCCAGTCTGTACTGATGAAATGTCTTCATTAGTCAGTTCTGTATCATTTGGAACCATAAAATCATCAGGACATTTTTTACCCTAAATTGTGAGTTTGGATTTTTGGTCCGAAATGGAAACAAGTCTGCCATGCAGGTATGGTCAAATTTTCAGATTTTAAGATTTTCGGTCAAACAGTTTCCAGTGATTTTATGGTTCCAAATGATACAGAACGGACTACTGAATACATTTTATCAGTGGAGACTGGGTATACAATCAAAAGTTTTAGATTTATTGAGAATTTTGTGAGTTTGTATTTTTGGTCCGAAATGAAAAAAATCAACCATGCCGGTATGGTCAAATTTTTAGATTTGGGGTCAAACATTTTCCGGTGATTTATGGTTCCAAATGATACAGAATGGACTACTGAAGACATTGTATCAGTGGAGACTGGGTATACAACCACAACTTTTAGATTTAAAGAGAATTTCGTGGGTTTGCATCTCTAGTTCATAATGGAAAAAAATCTGCCATGCCAGCATGGTCAAATTTTCAGATTTGGGGTCAAAAAAATTCCGGTGATTTTATGGTTCCAATCGATGGAGAATGGACTACTGAAAGCATTAATGTCAAGAATAGGATTTTTCAGTGAGCAGTTCACAGTCATTGCTGTAACCGTTGCCGAGACTTGAGGGCGATTACACAAAGAACTTAGGTAGGAGATATATAAAAATTAAAGTTCTTACGAGTGACTCGTCCAAACTCAAGATAAGACTAGTCTTTACTCTTTGTGAAATCCAGCCCAGGCCAGATAATAACGTTTCACAATCAACTTTTTCTGATACTCACATGAGGTATGTTGTAAGACTGCATCCTGGACACTGTTTGTTTGACCGTATCTAAGCTGTTGTAACCATAGCGACACAGCTGGAAACCAAGTGACCAATAAGGTGGCAGAAAAGTTCGTCCGATGGTCTGCAAAACAAATTGATATTGAAGGGGCTAATGTAGGCCTATCAAACTTCAATGTACTAAAATTATGCAATAGTATACAGGAAATAATACACTCCAGACTTTTGAATATGTAGCCGGCCTGCAAGTCTAAACAAATTATCATATAAAGATGGGGTTTTTTTTTTTCAATTTCATCAAGTTAAACTCACCTCTGTATATTGTTGCACAACATTTTCTGGGGTTGGACCCATGAAAACATAGAAATCTAACACGCCTCCAATAGTACGATATGCCAGATATGGTGCAGGCGACAATGTCACATCTAATTGGTGGCAACAAAAACAGTGGGGAAAATTGGATGGTAAATCATCTTATTTAAAAAGTAAAGGGCCTGTTCGAATTGGCAGCTGTGACGGCAGCTGCTGCCCGGTTTATACTTCCTGGGAATTCGAATGTGATATGAATTTTGACATCACAGGGATGTTTTTGCATTGAATGTTCTGTAGAAGTCGAGCTGAGTCAATTAATGCAAATTATTTGTTGCGATTTTGTGATAAATAAGCCCACTTCAAACTATTTGGGGTTTTTTTTTTTTTTGGGGGGGGGGAGAAATAATTTTTTTTTCCATAACCACATTCAATCAAAGTGAAATGTTTCTCAAAGTGCTTTTATACTATCGAAAGCTACTGTAGACTTCTTTAATTTGATTTTAAGAGTGATTACCAAACTTTCTTATTTTTGAGTTGTAATGTTTGTGCACAGTACCTTGTGCATTGCTGTTGAGAATGAGTACACCATGTGTGTTGAAATCCTCTTCAATCACCATGTAGAAGGGATGTACTCCATACAGGTTACCATTGGCCTAAAAAAACAAAATATATGTCTTTTCAAATTTATCCCATGGCTTCCTGTGTTGTTCTCAATTTGTTGTTCAACTTATTTGAAGTAAAACATGAATTAAAGGGATGAAGCAGTGGTTTTGCCAACATCACAAAAGTTGTGCACACTAGTTCCCTATTAATTAAATTAGCGTTTCAAGCAACACCATCTCTCATTTCACCCAAAACAATCCTGAGCAAAAAGTAAATCCGGTTACTTTCTAAGAGGATTACCTGTTATCTGGGTTTTTAATAATGTTATCAAAAGTATAAGCTGTGTACAGATGAGCTATATTTTGGCACTTTCCTCTTATTGTGTAATAAAGCAGATAAGAGCACCAGACTCATCAGCTCTGCTGTGTTTCCAATCAGAAGAGTCTGGGTTCAAGTCCCACCCTTGCAATTGTGTCCTTGGGCAAGTTACTTAACCATATAATTCCTTTTGTCCTTCGGATGGGACATTAAGCTGTAGGTTATAAAAAGAACCCAGAACACTTATCATGGAAGAGTAGGGGATAACCCCAGTGTTTCTGGTTCTCATAGCAAGCACTCTTGCTTAGCACAAGCACTCTTGCTTACAGGTTTTCTCAGGCTTGGGAGCTACAGTGATTAATTCACTCATGAGGCATCATTGGTTCATTACCAGAAGTATCATAACAGTAAAGTTATGTTGTTGTATTTTAAATATAAGGCAGTGGACACTATTGGTAATTACTCAAAATAATTATCAGCATAAAACCTTACTTGGTAAGGAGTAATGGGAAGCTGTTGAAAGTATAAGACATTGTGAGAAACAGCTCCCTCTGAAGTAACGTAGTTTTCAAGAAAGAAGTAATTTTCCACTTATTTGATGTCGAGACCTCAGAACTAGAATTTGAGGTCTCAAAATCAAGCATCTGAAAGCACACAACTTCGTGTGACAAGGTTTTTTAAAAATTTTATTATCTCGCAACTTCGATGACCAATTGAGCTCAAATTTTCACAGGTTTGTTATGTTGAGATACACCAAGTGAGAAGACTGGTCTTTGACAATTACCAATAGTGTCCAGTGTCTTTAAGAGAAATAGAGGTATGTTCTACAATAGCCTCCAGCACTGATGAGTTGAAATAAGATTTTAATGTTCCCCTGAGAGCAGTGGGCCTAGAGTGAATTTAATTACTATTT
Source organism: Asterias rubens (assembly GCF_902459465.1). Classification (NCBI taxonomy): domain Eukaryota; kingdom Metazoa; phylum Echinodermata; class Asteroidea; order Forcipulatida; family Asteriidae; genus Asterias; species Asterias rubens. The sequence continues at coordinate 9,250,184 of NC_047069.1, read as the reverse complement.
TAAATCATTAATTCTTTTAGTTATTTATTTGTCACTAATTTTGAGATCGAGCTCATTACTGATTGATAATGGTGTAGCCAGAACATCTGTTAATATCAGTAATAGAAACAGGGGATCAGTCTACATGTACATTTCTGTAGCACCCTGGAAAGGCTTTGAGCAAGCTGAAGTTATTGGTTGGTGGGAAGTTTAAACAAAAAACATTGAGATAAAGTTTTCTTTACAGACTAGACCCGTAGGTAAACATACTGCCCAAATCCTTCTATATCCCTCAGATTAAAGTTGACATAAACCTAAAGTGCCAAAATTCTTCTCTTTATTGTAAATGTTATACCCAAATCTTTCTACATCCCTTTGTGACAGAAGTTAGGGAGTCAAATTTATGATTTACTTTAGGTGTTCTGCTGGGTCCTTGGTGTATGATGCGTTTTTGTTTTTTCTTCTTTTGTTTTGCTCAAAACGTTCAGAATCCTACTATGGCCAAGCTGCATCAAACCTTGTAAATCCTCCTATGTAAAACATGTAGCCCAAGTCCTTCTAAATCCTCCTATGTAAAAACATGTAGCCCAAGTCCGTCTAAATCCTACCACAACAAAAACTCATTGTAACCCAAATCTTTCTATGACCTCCTGTGCTGCAGATCTCTAAAAGCCCAAACCCTTATCAATCATGCACTTTGGCAATGAGGATAATGAAGGATTTTGGTCCTTTAGGATTAAAGATATTATGAATGTTACCGTTGGAGGTTGGTCACGAGAGTACATGCCCATGGTTTGCCAGTTCATCTCATGTCGCAAGGAGTGATGCTCATGCTCTCCAAACCCATACAGCTCACTGTTCTCTGGAAGCTTGGTAGCAAACTGCAGATACTGATCCGAGTAAACAAAGCCACCGAGTGAAGTGTCAATCCTATGGGAAAATAACATTGATTACATATTAGTAATTTTGGTTTTACCCATATACACTGATGTGTGTTAGCACTGTATACTGGGTCAGCCAGGATCTGGGTCTGAGAGATCAAGGTCCCATGTCATAAAGCCTGTAAGCAACAAAAACTTGTTTAGCACAAAAAAGTCATATCTTGCTTAGCTTAGAAATTTGCTTAATTTTCTGCTTACCAGATTTATGAAATTGGGCCCTAGTCTCTGAGAGATGCAGAGTCAAGTTGACCCTAAATTTTAGTCAAGATGACCAAAGTCGTCACAGCCAGCAGCAGCAATCAACAATCAACCTGACAACCAACCGACCTAAACCAGTTTACTGCACAACAAACAGCTAGCCAATCAATGAGCAGACACTTCTATTATTTTTGGTTAAACAAAGACAAATTTACTTGAGCGGGATCTGAACCTGAACCAACTGAATCAACTCAACCAACTGTTTGCGGTCTCGCAATATCTTTGTTCAGGGTGCAAGTCAGAAGCCATGCTTTATTTCACTGCTGTGTAGCCAGGGATCACACCCAAGTTAATGACACAACCTGGAAAGCAGCAGCCAGGGCATCAACTCTTCTTTTTACTTAAAGGCACTGTACATGATTGATAATTGTCAAAGACCAGTGTTCTCACTTGGTGTATCCCATCATAGGCATAAAATAACAAGCCTGTGAAAATTTGGGCTCAATCGGTCATCGAAGTTGCGAGAAAATGATGAAAGAAAAAACACCCTTGTTGGACGAATTTGTGTGCTTTCAGATAGGAATACAAGACTTCTAGCTAGAAGTCTTTTATTATTTTAGTGAGAAATTACCTCTTTCTCAAAAACTATGTTACTTCAGAGGGAGTCATTTCCCACAATGTTTTAAACTTTCAACAGCTCTCCAATGCTCGTAACCAAGTCAGTTTTTAAGTTAAAATATTTGTTTTGAGTAATTACCAAACGTGTACCTTCCTATTAAACCCACCAAAAATAAAATAGTAAGCACTTGACAGCACCATAGACAGTCTCTGCCTAATCTGCAACATTTGAGCAAACTATTATAGTGAAAACAAACTTACACTACAGTACCAGTTGCATTACGGATAACCTGCATGTTGAAGATTGGGTAATTGGAGAAAACCACGTCATATTTGAGACTTGATGCCTTGACAGTAGGAGCAGGTATGTCGAGGGGAACCTCAAAGCGAGACTGCATAGCATCTATGAACTTGCAGTTTCAAAAAATATAAAAAAATATGAGTGAGTTGCTCATTTGTCGGTTGGTACATTCAAGTAATTTTTCATTGTTTGCATAGACCTTCAAGACTCCATTTCTACTGAACAGGAATGTGCAAAGAAAACTAAAGATATGACAGGTGGAACCCCCCCCCCCCCCACCCTCAAAAAAAAAACCCACAAAAACAACTGAATAAATATAGTTTAAAAATGAACAGGGAAAAGTTTAGTTAATTTGTAACTCCTTCAAGAAGCCTTCAGAATCCCCACCATCACTCTAAGCTAACTTTCAAATCCTCCAAGGTGGGGTACAAAAGCCAAGAAGTAGACAAAAAACAGTAGATTGACAAACCCTAAAACAAGGACATGGATGTTAGTTGGAACTCCATCCCAGATCCATTTAGTACCCCACCACAACTGTTTCAAAATCAATTTGAATGAATATAAAACACAATTTTTATTTATTTTTTTTTTTTTTTTGGGGGGGGGGCGAAAAGAGGAATGAGTTTGGGTGGTTTACAAACTCACTTTGAAGTGGAGGCGATCATCTGTTTGGAACTCCACAAAGAGGACAAGTTGTTTCATGTCGTCTCCAAATAATGTGAAATCATGCTCCTTCTTGAGAGAGATGATGTATCCAGTCGGCGTTTCAGAGAAACCTATAAGGAGATTATAACATCATCTTGTTTTCAATCATTCTTTAAAGCCATTGGACCCTTTCGGTTCAGAAAAAAAAAAAAAGTTCACACATTTACAAATAACTTACAGAGTTTATAGAAGGCAGTGGTGAAAGACTTCTCTTGAAATATTATTCCATGAAATGCTTTACTTTTTGAGAAAACAGCAAAACAATATAAATTCTCGTTAATGAGAATTACGGATTTATTTGAAACACATGTCATGACACGGCGAAACGCGCGGAAACAAGGGTGGGTTTTCCGTTGTTTTCTCCAGACTCCGATGACCGATTGAGCCTAAATTTTCACAGGTTTGTTATTTGATATAGAAGTTGTGGTACACAAAGTGTGGGCCTTGGACAACACTGTTTACCGAAAGGGTCCAATGGCTTTAAAGGCAGTGGACACTATTGGTAATTATTTAAAATAATTATTAGCATACAACTTTACCTGGTGACGAGTAATGGGGAGAGGTTGATAGTATAAAACATTGTGAGAAACGGCTCCCTCTCAGTAACTTAGTTTTTGAGAAAGAAGTAATTTTCCACGAATTTGATTTTGAGACCTCAGATTTAGAATTTGAGGTCTCAAAATCAACCATCTAAAAGCACACAACTTCGTGTGACAAGGATGTTTTTTCTTTCATCATTATCTCGCAACTTCGATGACCAATTGAGCTCAAATTTTCACAGTTTTGTTATGCATATGTTGAGATACACCAAGTGAGAAGACTGGTCTTTGACAATTACCAATAGTGTCCACTGCCTTTAAGATAACAACCGTGTACTAAATCACTTTTGGGAGAAGTTTTCGTTCAAAGAAGAACCTTTGTGGTCTCAAAATTTTGAAACAGTATATTCTGATCGGCCCACCCCAGGAGAGTGCTGGAATGCTGATGCTGAAGTGCTGGACTTGAGGGTGCACATTATTAATACGACTAGATTTCAAGGATTGATGGCAAGATGATTACATTTATTAGATTGCAAGAAATGAAAACATCTATCATATGCTCACTGGTAAATAAAAACATCATCAGTAAAAATTCTTAACATTGTATTTATGTATTGAATGGGAAATACTGAAAAAAATACAACTAGTAAGTGCACTTGGAATTAACACTTTGTATGATGTCATTGATATAAAGTTCAAATAGGATCGGTCCAAGAACACTTCCTTGGGGTACTCCAACTGAAATATAATTTGGACTTGAAACTTCACCATTGCACCTATACCACTTGTTTTCTGTCAAAAATGTAGCTCTTTCCTTATTACCCGAAATACCATGCTGATCTAGTTTAAAAAGTAACACTGTACAGGCCATGTTCAATAGCATGATAGGCACTGTGTTTGTGCGTGTGTCTTTATTTTTAAGTAAGTGAATAGCCCTAATCACAGACTCATTTTGTTTGTACTAAGGAAAATGAGTTCCGCGTGATTTAGTGCTAGTAAGTGGCCTGACATTTCGACCCAAGCCGAGCCAACATCTAACCCAACCCACTTGGTATCTTTAAAAATTGTACTTTTGCTTACCACTCATTGTGTATCCCATATCAACGGGGAAGAAACACAACGGTGCACCCACGACGTCTGTCCCTGCCAGTTCGCATCCCCTAGCCAAGCACTCGTCGTAGCGGCCGTCAGGAGCGCAGTCGACACGGTAAACATCCAGGGCTGGATCAGGCGATTCCCCGGTGATGTTGAAGAAACACCATGGGGTGCCGGGTTGGGTGGATGCGCACCAGAAACAGCCGCGTGCTTCACAGTTATCCTTGGAAGCACCTCCACCTTTTGGTTGATGGGGGAAATGACAGGGAACATTGTTTCATCACGACCAGAACAAAGGTACAGAAGAAATGTGGACAGTAATTATTGTCATGGATGAAGAACGCAAGTCTTGTTTTACAAGATGTCATTCTTCTCGGTGCCTGTTTTGAGCACCTGGCCGTGTTCAGAGCACCTGACCGTGTTTAGAGCACCTGACACAAGTTGAAGTGTCGATCATTTAAGGCACCACGCCCACAATCATTGTTTAGTTCTAGAAACTATAAGGTTCCCCTGTGAGGGGGGAGCCTTATGTGCAAGTTTGACGAACGCGATACTAGAATATGTTTGAAGTAAAAAAAGTCTTGTTCATGTGATCACAGTTTTCTTGAAAAACTTATAGGGAAACTCTTAGTACACATCTATTCGAAGAGGAAACAGGAAAATGCCTAGATTTGTGGACTAGCTAGGATAGCACACACGAACAAGTGCCTGGTTGGTGAGTAATAGAAGCGTGCCAAGTGGAAAGAAAAGAAAGAGGGAATCGAGGAAATGGTTTAACCACTTGTAAGTTATAAACCAAAAAGACAAACAAGACAATATCAAAAGTGGGAATAGGGTGTAAAAAAAGGTAATTAGTGAATGAGACAGACTACAAAGGGGCATTTATAGAATAATGTGAAGGCATGCAAAGAGAAAAGTGTTGCATCTGATTTATGTTGTAACTTGTCAGTGAAAGTTTGTTTTGTGTGACTCTATCCAGTACTGGCTGAGAGGGTGCACAATGAAAATCACAAAGCTAGTATATTGTTTGAAGTGTGGTATTGAGGTATACCTTGTCTTTTTTTTAAAAGAAACATCTGAAATCTCATCCATGTTCTTGCACCAAAGCTGTAAGTTTCAAGGTTTCAAGGTTTATTTGTTTCCACAGTTACAAATTATGCAGGCAATACTATTTACACTTTTGTGATACTGCAGGGGAGCAACTGCAATCAAGGGCATTCTACTTACCAGGGTAGCAGTCTCGCCGGCTCTGCTCTGGAATATCAGACCAACATCCACTATCATCACCATCATCACCACCAACTGGATCAGTAGTGGGGTACACTGGGTCAAGTGTTGGGTAGCTACACCAAGGTACTCCATGAGCTTCCTCACACCAGTAGCACCCACGAGCCAAGCACCCTGCCTCACTGGCACCCTGCTCCGGATAGCAATCAATACGCTCAGATGGGAGGAGTGTGGAAGGGCAACCGGGGGATACGGTAATGGGTGAATCTGCCCTGGTGGAGTTATCCGTCCAGGGTGATGGAGTAGTCGACAGGGGTGGGTTGACGGCATTGTCATCGTGGAAACACCATGGTCCTCCGGATTCGGGACACCACACACAACCGGTGTTAACGCACTCGCTATTGGTACGCTTATTGCAATCTGCTCGCTTGGATGGAGGTATGCTGGAGGGACACACCCCGTTGTAGCCCAGCTTGGTGTTGTTGAAACACCATGGGGCGTTGCCATCATCTGCCCGGCACCATGTGCACCCCCTTTATGTGTTTTAATGAATGAATAGAGATTATCACAAGTGAGTCCAAAAATGTTGGCACTATTCTCAATTAGATCTCAAAGAAGTAATTGTGGAGGAAAAGTTTACATGGTGCCTAGAATGATTCCAAAAAAAGAAAAAAATGAAGAGAGAAAGCATGTTCACGAATCTGCCCATCCAGCAAGTTTAGCCCCACCCAATATGTTCTCACTACATGTAGATCTGCTGTAATTTAGTAGCAAGGACCCTTGTTCTGAATTGACAAGCGTCACTTGGACAGATGGTAAGAGCTGCAGTTTGGCTACAACCAAAAGTCAGTTGTCCCTTTTATTGGAGTGGTACACTATATCAAAACCAAAGAACCTGACGGGAAAGGGGTGAAAAAAATGTCAGACAAGCTCCTTTTGAAATTTAAAAATTAACATGAATTGAGAACACCCTAAAATATGAATTTATTATTATTATCTGTGGGGCAAAGCCATGGCTCCCTTTACCCAATACCATTACTTTTCTATTAAGTTAACTCACAGTAACAATACCATTGTGTACTTTATGTTGACCTATGCACATAAAGTAATAGTTTATGAATATTTTGTTCACCCTCACCCCCCCCCCCCCAACCCTCTTTGAAAACCCTTTTAATACCCAATACCATTACTTTTGTATACATCCAGCTTCACTTGCTCCAGGCTCCTCAAAGCAGTCGACCCTCTCGCTCTCCAGCAACTCTGTGGGGCAGAGCCATGGCTCATAGGCTGAGCAGACGCCCAGAGCCAAGACCAACAGGTACACAGGTGTCATACTCCACATTACATGCATCATTAATGGACTCTTGGAAAAGCAAACCCGATTTTAAAAGAAACTTCCATTATCTTGTATTACTATCATATAATCGGTTTGTTGTCGACTTCCAGATTAATTATTAGGTTTTAGGTGTAATTACTGGGGCTATGAGCAAATCTGCTTGGGAAAAAGACAGTTGTTTCTAGTTATTTGTAGGTTTAAGGATTTGCAGCTTTATGTTTCAACACACTGCACTGTTACAAAAACATGGATAGATCAGGTCAAACAAAGGAAAGGAAACAGTGTTCTCGACTCCTGATTACATTTCAGTTTGTCTCCCTGGTTTTGAGTACCCGTACTCTCTTCATGTAAACAAGTGAAAATTTCACTCCCTTGCCCAAGTGTTGTCAGTTTCACCCTTGTGAGAGTGAAAGTCATTCTGTGTCACTCTTTTTGAATGAAATTGGAACAAACTTCACTCTAAATCGAGTTGAAAGTACCCGTCTTTCACTCCAGAAAGAGTTGTCTGCCATATGGCTCTTCGCAAGAGTGGTATGGGTAACAAAACCAGTTTTTTTTTATAGTTAAAAAAACCCCACTATTTCACATAAAGAGAGTACACTTGCCATCAGTACCAACATAATCTCTTACCACTTGAATAAAAACAAAATAAAAGGTACACTTGTCAAATTTCTTCACGTTATTTATTATAAATTCAATTTACAAAGAAGCAAAATCTGCTGAACAATAGAACTTTGTGCATTTTTAAAAGAAAATATCAAATAAAATGAAAAAGCATTGATATCAGACCTTTTTCTTAAGGTACAGAAGTTTATAATAAAAAAAAGTTAAAAAAATGTAAGCATAAAGAGCAAAAACGAACCAGCCGCTTTAAAAATTAAAACCAAATAATACATTGTATAATTATTGTTTTCATCTCTTAGGAAAACAATATGGTTGCATTGTCCTTATTGAATCTAGTAATTGACAACAATACAATATTTAAGAGAACTATTCATTCAAAGAATGCCTTTAAAACATGCGTTGTTTTGCCACACTGCCTGCAGGAACAAAACTAAATTAACAAGATCACTTTAATGATAATTTTCTTGCTTTGTAAGTATACATGGCTAATACAACCTACAGTTTACAGCTAAGCATGCATGCTATGAATCCACTACATCGAGTGGTAATACAAACATTTACATCAACAGCTAACAAATTGTTGAAGCAATAATACAGGCAAGTAATATTTGTACAGTGAAATTTATATAATACAGTGTGTCAAAAAAAAGGGGGGGGGGAGGGGAATCAGCAACCTAAAATAACTTAGGTCCTTTAAATAATATCTCTCAAAAATATATTATAAGAATCTTAGTTAAGCCCGGTTCATACTTCCTGCGAATGCGATACGAATGTTGACGTCACAAAATTCGCAACTAAAAGTTTGCAGCAGTTGAACTCCGCTCAACTCACTTGAGAATATCGCTGCAAAAGGAGGGTTGTGATATCAAATTCACATCAAATTCGCTTCCCATTCGCATTCGCATGAAGTATGAACCCGGCTTCAGTCATAAAAAACTCAAACCGTGGGATGTACTTTCTTTTAAAACACAAATTTAAACAAGAATTTCAAGTTCAATTTGAACCTTGTTGTGGTTAGACCCCCTTGCATTTGCCGACATCACTGATTTTAAACAATGGAAATGCCGACATCACTGATTTTAAACAATGGAAATTTTAACGCATGTACACACCGCTACTCAGCTAATGATAGGTCTTTAGTGACCTTAGTGAGGGCGCTGTTTTGAGCTTGTGACGCCTTGTGCAAGAGGTCTACTATTACAAGTACATCTTGATAAATTCTTTATTTTTAAGTTGTCCAGTGAGGTCTGTGTCCGAAATACCGATATGTATACCATGACTTTGAGAAAAAAGTGGTGCACAGAATGTGTTCTTACAGTGAAACTCACTTGGGGCAAAACCTAATTAGCCTTTTTGAGCAATTGTAATATTACAAGGACACTATTTGGATTGGGTAATCTGTTGGTATACACCATCTCAAAAGGACTAATCAAAGCTCTCTAGAGTAAATCTACATAAAGACTACTGAATTTGAATGAAATTTCTGAAGTTAAACAATAATAACTTGACAACAAGCTTCCTTAACATTTCTTAGGAAATACTTAGTGGAGAGAGAACAAAAGAGTTGTTTTTAAAGACAACTGTTTCTTGTGGGTGAACACAAATAAGTAAAGCACTTAAAGCCATTGGACCCTTTCGGTAAACAGTATTGTCCAAGGCCCACACTTCGTGTATCAAAACTTCTATATCAAATAACAAACCTGTGAAAATTTGGGCTTAATCGGTCATCGGAGTCGGGAGAAAATAACGGGAAAACCCACCCTTGTATCCGCGCGTTTAAAATAAATCAGTAATTCTCGTTAACGAGAATTGATATTGTTTTACTGTTTTCTCAAAAAGTAAAGCATTTCATGGAATAATATTTCAAGAGAAGTATTTCACCACTACCTTCTGTAAACCCTGTAAGTTATTTGTAAATCTGTGAACATTCAATGTATGAATGAGATTCTATTTACATACCATAACAAAAGCTGCATAATAAACCTTTTCTGGGTCGACATATCTTTCTCAACCTGTATGAGTAAGCCTCAAAGAGGGACAATCAAATACAAGACAACTTTAAATGAGTGCGTTTTTCTTATCGTAAAAAAAGCAATATTTTTGTTCTTGGTAAATTTTAGCAAAAATTCAGTTTGATCAATACTCATTCGTATTCATTCATGTTTTCCTAGATTTTTCATGTTGGGATTTAATTTTAGCTACTGTTGCATCCAATTTCGTTTGTTCGGATGCACATGATTTTGTTCTTTTCATTAATTCTAAAACTCAATGGGACTCAATGAAATTGATTGATCTTATTTGACCCAGGATTACTGAAACTTGAAATTGAACTACTCCTTTTGATCGATACGTGCTGATACACTTGTATAGAAACCTAATTGGGTGTTGAATTGAGGTGCTAAACTGAATGATTTTAAAATGAAATTGACAGAGAAAAGCCTGTATCTATTAATGAAACGTGTTTTTTTAGGCAGACAGTTACTATTATTGTACATGTAAATATTATTCTTTGTATTTAGCGCCATGAGCACTTTGTTGGATTTGTGCGCTTTATAAGTTCTCATTTATAATAATAATACCCTTTAAATTTTGATTTGAGAGCAAGTAAAATTTACAACATATTTTGAATGTATAGGTGTTTAACCAACAAATGTAAGATAAAATTATGTTTGTGCTAATATCTGCAGCATAATAACACAAGAGGCTTAAAATAGGATTCTTCAAAAACATCTTTGGCACAGTGGGTCTTTGTAACTTTAATAAACTTGTTGTGGTCTGTATTCAAACTGTATATCAGCCAAACGCAAGAAAAGAAGAAATTATTATTATTTTTCTGGTCATAAACCAAAGGAACCCTCAAAATGCCTTGGACTCTGACCTGTAGTTTATGATCATGTGAGAAAAAGCAACATCAAAAATGAGAATTATAATACTTTGTAATATTAACATGATTGTCAACCAATGTCAAAGAATCAAGTGTTCCTATTTCATCAATGTGGGTTTTGGGCAAGAAAAACATAAAGTACAAATTCAAAAGGTTGAAAAGTTGAGCATTATAATTTTCTTTTTTAAATGGACCCTTTATACTGAATAAACAATCACACAGTTAAAAAAACAAGATCTAATCTTCGCTAAAATGATGGGCTAAAAAGTACTACTGTAATTAACATGGCAGCTTCAGTGGCTGGTTGAGCTTAAAAAACAGCTCTGAAATATAATGCGGTAAATAAGCAAAGGAACGATATCTTAAAGATTTAGAAAGCCGGAAGTTGCTCCCAGCTCCTATTGCACACTCCCCTATAATCAAGTTGCATGGAATGAAGGTTAATGAGATATTGGTAATCATATCTACTGACCCCTTTGCTTGATGCACAGCGCACTTACATAGACTTTTTGGCAAATACCCATTACCTAAGCGCCAACTGTTGAATGAGGTGCATGTTGGTCTAGCTAGCTATCAAACTTGATTGCTACCTATCCCAGCATGCACCTCATTCCACACCCAACGGGCACGTACCGGGTATCAGGCATGCCGGGTATTCCCAATAAGGTCTATGCACCTATGCTGTCCCACATTTAAAGAGCAAAAACATACACAAAGGGTTTGACCCCAAAATGGTGAAGGTAGAAAATGCGCATTTTGCAGCGGTGCTTTCTGTGTCTGCAATGGGGTGACTAAAAAAAACACACAAAAAACAACACTAACGGTGAATGACCCCAGCAAAAGAAACTTTGACTCATTGCTCAAAAAACTTTGATAGCTGCTTATCAGTTACAAATTATTAGTAATTAGTTACTGGTTATTGTGGTGATTTTCTCATTTGAGGTATTCCTGTAGTGAGTTGGTTGTGGGGTTATAATTTCTCAACAAGATGATATGTGTTTAAATGGATGTATTCACTAGATTTTCTAGTACGAACAAAATAAGTAATATATTTAAGAATTGTTGTGTACTTCAGGTGGATCAACAGTAAGAAGTCTAAAAAAATGTTTGCCATTAAACGTTACAACCATTACTTCAAGACAAGTGCTTAACAATAACTGTGTTTCTTTGGCAGGCAAAGCAACAAAAGATATGTAATTGTTTACTTTTCTGCGAAGGAAAGTTTGAAAACAGGCTATTAATCTTAGTCCAGAAATAGTGAACACAAACAAAAATGGGAAAAAGTTTGGCAAAGGGAAAAAGTTTGGCAAATATTGGAAACAAAACTAATTATATACTGCCAAACTACATGTATTTCTGTAGGTGATATTATAACTGACAGTGGAGTAAGTTGCCAAACATCTTGCAATTCATACAGGAATGAAACAATTTAACAGTAATATTTATCTTCCCCTAAACTGGTTCTCCCAGTAGTTAAGGTTTCTTTATCTTAGTTTTACTTTTATCTTCAGTTTTAATGTCTAATGTAGATAACTTTTTAAGTGGCAGTGGATAACACATGAGGTAGAAGAAATTTTTTCTTTTATTAATCTCAAATATATATGTTTGAATAATATAAGGGTTGAGATTCATTAAAAAAGGAAATTGAAAAGGCATTTATTTTTTTCAAATTAATATTTTTTTTCTCAACTAATTGTATAAAATATATAATTGCTTATAAGCACTTTCCATGATTAGGCACCTTTTAAGAATGGTTGTTTGTAAATTAAAAAAACCCATAGCTGGGTTTTTTCCAACATGGTTAAAAGTCAATAAAATTTGTACTTTTTATAAAAGCTTATTGATGTGCATAGAAAGGAGACATTAAATACACTTCAAGATCAGAACATTATTTCTGAAAAATTGTTAAGGCACTTATGTGAGAATTAACTCTTATCTTTAGAACAGTGTGTGGGATGACAGATTTGTTGCTTTTGCATCTAAACAATCATAATATATACACAATCTGTCAGTGAAAACTAACAAGAAACAGGCACTGGTAAAACATCTTCATTTGGTGGGGGGGGGGGGGGCAAAATAAATCTCTTGAAGACATACAAGTTGATAGATTTAAAAAACACCTTTGGCTTGTAACTCTTTTTCGAAAATAGCATGATGAACGATCAAGAAGTTACATGTATCAGGGCTAAAAGGGAAGTGAAAGTTCCTTTCAACCACTGCCATGGGTTAATCACTGAGATGTCGGCAGTTTTTTGTTCTATAAAAAACCTGATGTAAAAAAAATATCAAAGAACAAAAGCAGGCAATTTAGTGGCATCAAATATCATGATTTATTTGAATTAGAAAATGGAAGTAACATCTTAAGGCAAACAGTGGATTTCTTTCTCCACTCCACCGTTGTCGGGGACAAATGAAAACAAGCTGCTTTACATCAAGGAAAACTCATGTGGATGGAGAATATAATATATATCTGTATATATCTTATAATTTGAATACTCAGAAATGAACAGTCACCACCTGCATGACTTTATTGTATTCCGGTGGAGGTTCATCTTCGTTTGCATCTGAGATATAACCACCAGAGCGAAACCCGCTGGAGGAGTCTGAAGAAACTGACTCCTCACTCTTACTGTTGCCGCGGCTACGACTGTGGAACGCATCCCGACTGCTCTCAAGTCCTTCTAGTTCGACTTTCTCCAGAGAGCTGAGGGAGTCGCGTCCCTCCTCCATTAAGAGAGTGGTTTCGCTGATGTGGCTATCGTTCAAGTGACTCTCACTGCCCGCTACGGCTTCGGTGAGATGAGTTTGCTCTTTGCGGACGGCAATCTCTGCACTGACCACACCCGAAGATGCTCCTGCTTGCTCCATGGCCTTAGCCTCATTGTTTGTTATTTGCACCACACACTGCGTATCCTTGCTGGGTTCTTGTAATCGGTTGGCTAATCTAAAACGTCCGTCCAAGCTTGGGCACACTGGTCTTGGATCTTGAATCTCTACTTCCACTGCGTCTGCTCCCTCTGCTGCAACTGCTTCCCCGTCCTCCTTGGCGCCGGGCTCTGCATCCTTGCTGGATTTCTCTGCCTGGACCATCTCTGGTGGGAGAGTGACTACTGGTTCCAGCTCTTGAGGATCTTTCTCAATGTATTGTGTGGAGGGACGACTAGCATTCTCAATCTCAAAGGGAACATTCAGATCCAAATACTCCTAGTAAAGTCAACAAAAATGAAACATTTTATTGTTTTTGCATATTAATAATCTACATAGGACTTAAACAAGAAACAAGCAACCTAAACCAGGAACAATAAATACACCCTGTAAAGTGCTTTTGTAAAGATATTGAACCAAAAAATATTAAAACATTACTATTTGGGGGCAAAATTACTCCAGTTTCTTAAGCCTGGTTGAAATCTCATCTAAATATGTCTGTGTTTGTTTTTTTCCAATGGGAGACTTTTGGGACGTAGGTGGCAGCAGACTTACCAGGTAAAATCCATTGTTCTCGGCATGTGCGCACGCTCAGAACTACGTAAACAATGGACATTTACCTGGTAAGTCTGCTGCGCCACCTAGCGTCCCAAAGTCTCCCATTCCTTGGGAATGTACCCGTATAACACACATCGGTGTAAGGTTAAAACAATATTGTATTCTTTATCCTGATGCAAATTTAACATCTATAAAATAGTTCTCTTATGACAAGGAAATCTATCTTATTAGCCATTTGACTTACTTGAATGACATTAGCCTCCAGTTGATCTCCCAGCTTAATGACTAGATCACTGAAGTCTGGTCTGTCCTTAGCCTCTGTGTTCCAGCATTCTAACATGATGTGATAACTGCAATAACAATACAAGGACACTATAAATATCAATGGAGACCTTATAAGCAATGAATCATTGGGCATGGAGTGACAACAAAGGTTAAATTCTGGACTCAAAGTGTTTGAAGCATCTAACCCCAAATTCATGAAACTGCTTACTGCATTTGCAGCCCACAAAATCACGCACTATAAAGGGTCATTTCAATACAATGCCTTTATTGCACATCTCTTTGGAACTCTGAGCCTTACTGTCTGTTTATAATACATAACTGAACCACAAATCAAGTTTAACAGTTAAAGAATTTTGAATAATAAGTTTGTATTTGTGTACACACAATTCAGATTTTTTTTAATTTTTGGAAAAGTGTGAACAAAATACATACAAATATGACATAAATTCCACATAATGAAATATTTCCCTACAATCTTTAACGTTTAAACTTTTGAAAGTGAAGTTATATTCATAATAAAAAGTAATTCTTTTTGGTAGGTTTGTTAGTCAAACCCGAGTAAAGCCTCGATTTCAATCGCACTCTGCCAAACTTGCCTGTAAAATGTTAGGTTAGATTAAGCAAAGTCAATATTTATTTGGTCTAAGGTTCACCCAAACTCAGAAGATTGTGCCAAGTTTGGGGAACATAAACACTTTTCATTGTAGCCTACTTTTACAAAGAATCTGACATAAGTCAAGATGAGATAAGCAGCATCCAAAATACCCACAATGTTGTCATTCATGAAGACATATTCAATCCCACGAAAGCTGATAGCATTTTTAAAAAGTCAATGGCACACGGCCAGGACTAACCACAAACAACAGGAAGTTATATGGCTTCCGCATGACAGAGCCGCACAAGGCTTCAGCAGGAAATGAACCCATGACGGGGAAGGGGAAAAGAGGGGGAGGGGGTTGAGAATTTTATCTGGTGTCATTGGCTAGGGTGAAGGAAGTCTGATTCATATGTGTAACCCTGAGGGAAGAGGCAAGTCCACAAGGCGAGGTCGAATCAAAACCATATTTTGTGTGATTGTGAACTGGAACTGGAACTGGGTGTGGTTGGGTGGAAATTTTCTGTGATGGTCAGGAAAGTATGGGGATTTGAGTAGTGACTGCTCTACGACACCCCTATGGTCAGAGATATTTGGAGCTTTGCAGAGTATGGAAAATAAGGAGTAACTATGAATTGTAAACTTGCGGGTACAACCCAAAGTGTATTTTCTCTTGCTGTTTGGAGAAACTTGTATGTGATCAAATCTTGACTTCTTAAAAAAGTTGAATGCATTCCAGATCCCTTAACGTTTCATAAGTGTGCTGAATTTGCCATAATTCCCAGGAAAAAAGGGAAAGAAAGTAGTAGAAATTTCTTACATTTCTTGTGGTGCATGTTCGGGTGCACACATACGATAGCCGTTCTTTAAGCGGTTGTAGAATTCCTCGTCCACCTGTACTCCCGGGTATGGGGATCCGCCGAGTGAAAATAACTCCCACATAAAGACGCCGTATGACCACCTGGAAAGAGAATGGCAAGAATTATGTTCTATAAATTTAAAGCTCAAGACTCTATAACTATTGAGAGAAGCTATTTTAAGAGAAAGTACTGGGGAAAAAGTTATTATTTTCAATCATGAAAAAAGGGAGAATGTCATATGCACTGCGTTTATGACTTGGGAAGTGCACGCTCTCTATAGTTTGCATGAAAATAAAGACTTTGAATAGTATAGCCACTCTGTGAACCTTGTATCGTCAGAGCAACTTTAAAGAAATCAATTCGTATATCCATGAGCCTTAAAAAAGTTACGTTTATCTTTGGCAATGGAGTGGCGGATTTATAAACTGTGTAAAATTTAGTTGATTATACCCATATTTGTTTGAGATAAGTGTTGCTGCTTTGAAGCAAGGAAACAACAGTAAAAATGAGCATTCCAGAAAGATAACATCATCGAAATATAAAAAATATAGGAATATATTCAACAAACATAGTGTATGCTGTAGCCATACTTACACGTCACTGTATGTTGTGTAGACTTTATCAAAGATTGACTCTGGTGCCATCCATTTAATTGGAAGACGACCCTACAAAGCAGAGCAGAAGCAAACAAATTATAGAAATACAAAAACATCTCCAAAGTCGTAAAATTTCAATCTATTTCACTGGGCACAGGAATGTTTTGCAGACCAGAAATAGATAATTGGCCAACACCCGATGTGTGTTATTTTTTGCTACATTTGGATTATTTGTAGTCGGATTTTCATTGATGAAGTGATTTCTTTAATGACTCACCCCTCCTCGTGTCACATAATCAGGATCGTGATAGATGTCCCGTGATAAGCCGAAATCGCAGATCTTCACGATGTTATCCTCTGTTAGTAGGACGTTGCGAGCAGCCAGGTCTCTGTGAATACACTGCACAGGAAATGAAAGGAAAGTCGATTGTTCAACATGTGGCCATGAGATTGCCTTGTTGTTTACTAACTATGTGATTATCTCATGATCTCTACTCGAGAGTTCAAGGTTCTCAGAGCCTAGTCACATGAGGTAATTTTTATAGGCAACTTGGAGGCAACCAACTGCACTGCAGCCATAGGAAACACATTGGTAGTTCCACAGATTTACCGAACATACAACCGTATAATTGCAAAAACAAGTTGTTTAATTAATGGTCAAACCGCATAAACTTATGGGTTTTCTATGGCCTTTCCTTTAAAAAAGAAAAAGGAGCAAATCAGGTAATCAGCTGAAAAGTATCATGCCTGATTTACTGTCAGTGTCTTCCTCCTGACCAACTTATCCAATGTCCTCATCATAAAAGTCTCGGTTGCGCTATTATATTTTGAAACTTTGCATGGTGGGAGTACAATCAGGTGAGAGGTAATTTGCGGGGACGAAATGTATAAATTTAGTGATGGCTCTGAGAAGAACTGGTGGATTGGCAACTCAATATTTTGTAAGAATGTTTTGACCGTCTTCAGTTGAAAATTTATTTGGAGAGTCAATGTTTTTGAAATGGGTTAAAAGTGAAAGATGGAAAAAGAAAACCCGAAAAAAGAGTTTTCACATCAAACATTTCTTTGACAATAATACAACTTCCTCTGAACTAAATTTTACACCAAAGTATATTAAATAAATTACTATTGTTTACAAAAACAAATTTTCATATCAATAAAACGTTGCCATGAAATTTTTGAATGAAAAAATACTGACCTTCTTGGATGCCAAGAACTCCATTCCTCTAGCAACCTGGAAGGCAAAACAAAGCAAGTCCTTGAGCGTCAGGGGTTCCTTCTTTTCACAGAATGTGAAGACGTCATCGTCTTCATCCTCCTCTACATCCAGGGAGAGCCCTGGGCTGTCTGGCTCTGCCGAGGCACCCCTACTGCTTGGTCCCGGAAGGAGCTGTGGGATAAGACGCTGAGGGGTCTTGGATTCAATCACGAAGGAGTCACGTCTGCTTCGCATGTAGTCTGAGAGGTTACCGTATGCGCAGAACTCAACAACGATCAGCAGATCTGGAGTTGATAATAATAATCGTAAAAAGTTGTATGTGACTTCTTGTATAGTGTTCAAATCCGTCTCACATGGTCACTCCTGGTTTTCAAAACACAGTCACTGGGTCATTTATTTAATTCCTTACAATGGCAATACATTGAAACACAATTTAAGATGAATCTTAGTGCTTTGTGAAGGGCCGATTTCATAAATTGCTAAAATTGATTTCAACTGTGAATCAAGCTAAATGTCACAGTATAAATCCCAACGGCAATACAATGAAAACACATCTTTGTGAAATCGAACCCTGGGCCCAATTTCATAGCGCTGCTTAAGCATACAATATTGCTTAACAATTTTCTGCTGAGCAGAAATGTGCAGGATACCAGTCACAAATTGTACACAGGGCGTGGTAGTTTTGTCTGGTAACCTTATTCTGGTAAGCAAAATTTTGCTGTGCTAAGTTTTTGTGCTTATAAGCAGCTCCATGAAATTGGACCCTGGGCCTAATTTCATTGAGCTGCTAAAGCAGAAAAAGTTGCTAAGCGCAACAAAATGTTGCTTACCAGAATATGGTTACCAGCCAAACTACCATGTCACTTGACAATTTGTGACTAGTATCCTGCTCATTTCTGCTCAGCAAAGAGTTGTTAAGCAATATTTTCTGCTTAAGCAGCTCTATGAAATTGGACCCCTGTCTATATGTCTTGATAGCTTACCCATCTTTGTGCAGGCACCCATCAGGTTAACCACGTTGAGGTGAGGGCCGATGTGGATTAACATCTTCAGCTCGGTCATCAGGGCTTTCCGCTCAAGATCAGTTGCATTTTCTGTCAAATGAAGGTATACTTTAGTTTAGTATGTAACTTTCAAGTTATGAGTGACTACTCCCCTTTGATATCCCTTCCTTTAAGGGTTGTTAAGGATTTCTTTGTGTTGGTTCTTTATTTTCTTCAATATTGTTGTCACACTGATACATTTTTTTGATAAATGGATTTATGTTGGTGCTACAATGAAAATGTTTTCAAGAAAAGTGCATAGTTTCAAAGTTTCTAAACTGCTCTATAAAATGTAAATTGCTCAAACAATGAACATGACCACTCGGTGTTGTTGGCTGCAGCAAAGTTCTCTAGTCTTCAGGACAAGATAGAAATGAAAAAGTCCATCTTCACGACAATTGAGTCCATAAATATTGTGTCTAACTATTCTAACCTTTTAGCATCTTAACGGCAACTGTCGTACAATTCTGAGTCTTGTCAATACCAAAGGCAGCTGCTTTGACCACTCTACCAAAGGCTCCCTGGCCGAGGATGGAACCTGGTAAAAAAAAAGTATTTTTATTATTAGCAAAAAATCCACTTTAAGCATCCTCTTCCTTATTGCAAAGAAAACATACTAAGGGCAAGACTATTTGTCCTAAAAAGCAGGAAATGATGGGGGAGGGGGTAATCAAGAATGTAAAATTAGGGAAAATGTGTTTATGTTTCTACAGTAGAATCAAAGGAAGACTTACAAAGAAGCAAATCATTAAAAGTATAATCCAAAATGTTTTTACAGTAAGCAAAACGTTTACTTCTAAGAACCTCTTCCCTTAAGAAAAAATATGGCAAGGCTGTTTGTACAAATTTGTTAACCTGGAATGATGGAGGAGGAGGTAAGAGTGTACAGCATTGAAAAGTTTGTAGGCCTACAATTATTTATGTTTCTACAGTAGAATGAAAGGAGGAATTATGACAAACAATAAACTGAAAAATCAAGTAATTACCCCCATTGTTACATTCAACTTTGGAAAATAAGGCAACCAGCTAAAATACCATGTTACAAGACCATCTGTGACTGGTATCCTGCTCGTTTTTGTTTGGCACAAAATGTTTATTGCAGTGAAAGTCTTGTATTAAATTTCTACCCAAGTCAGCAGTTGACCCCATTCCTGAACAGGACTTATGAAGGCATCACTAGATATGGGATTTGAGGCATTGCATGGTGAGGTATCAATATATATTTGGTTTGCGGTAACACCATGTGTGTATCTACTCGCCAGGTAGAGTTTGTTCTTTAGAGAACTGCCTTGCTTTATATTCTACTACCGCGGAGTAGATTTTCGGAATTCGGGGAACTTCTCAATTCTAAAAATAACTGTCCTGCTTTTTAACTACTACCTAGGTCTTTATGAATCTGTCATTAAAGGCAAAACAAGAAGTATAGAGTTGCTGTTCAGTGTGTACTCACCTAGTTTCAGCCTCTCTCTAGGGAACTCCCACTTTGGATCATATGGTAGGTGGTCACAGATATCTTCAAGATCAGCAACTTGACCCAGTGATATTGGCAGTAACATGTCATCACCTCCAGCAATGTACTTTTGCTAAAATGCACAGGGGGGAAAAATATAATGAAACATGTATAACATATGAACTAACAGCCTTTGTGCTCAGCTTTGAGTGCACTTTTGTGTGTTGTAAGTTTGGTTGAAAGTGGTCATCGGCAAAAAGACGGGTGTATAAAGGCCAAATAAAAAACAACACGTTTAGCGTCCTGCTTTCTAAAGAAAAACTCCCCCAAAAATGGTCGCCCGACACATTCTTAAAGACAACCGGTTGGGCTATTTTTGTCAAATTTTTTTTTCTTCATCTGAGCTTGTTAGAATGTATCTTTTTTTTTTCCTTTTTTTTTACGAAAAAGGGGAAACAAAATTTAATTTGGCCTAAACAGTGCAGTCGACCAAAGTCACCATGGTAATGAAAGGGTAAATGAAGATCCTCACCAGACTTTTATGATAAGTTGTTAAAAAAAAAATCTCCAATTCAAAATCTCTCTCCCTTCTGATGAAATGTTAAAAATGTTGCCAATGCCTCACCTTTGTCCGTCTTATTCTTAGAACAACAAAGAGAACAGCCATGAGGACGACGAAACAACTAACGCCTATTACAACAATGTCACGCGGAGAGGTCCCACTAGTATACGGCAACTGCAGTGAAGTATCTGGGGACAAAAGAAGTAACATCGCTTTAAAGACTAACCAGTTCAGTGAAATTATTATCACAAACAAAACAAACCAACACCAAGTCACTTCAAATTTACGTGCCAGACGTATGGATGTATAACTGAGAGAGGTTTGTGGTAACACCATGTGAATATCTCTTTTGAGTAGTGTTGGTTCTGAAAACCACGGGTTCTTTTCAGAACCAACACTACTCAAAAGAGATCTTCACATACTGTTTCAGCAAACCTCCCTTAGTAAAAGTAACTTTCCTCAAAACTCACCTAACTCAAGGGTGATATTCCGGACCGCTGATCCCCTGTTGTTTTCAGCAAGACAGCTATATAACCCTTGGTCCTTCAGTGACACCCCAACAAACCTCAACTCATTCTCCTCATTGCTATACAGCTTACTGAGCACAGGCTGGATGACACCTTTGACGTTACGGGTCCACACCACGGAGGGTTTGGGGGTGCCTGTTGCTGAGCAAGAGAGGGTAACGTTGCTGCCTGGTACTGCCTTGATGGTAGAGGGAAGGTTCTTCTCAAATTTAGGTCTTTCTGTAAGGGGACGGGTGGGAGAGTAGTACAAAACAGTTTAGTTTCAGGTTTCATATGTGTTGAACCACAAAGCAGGGTTGTCCACAGTTTTTAAGGTAGAAGAGGGAAAAAGGTGGGGGGAACAAGAAGAAAAAAGTAGCTGGCAGCAAAGGACAGAGTAGCCGACAATTGCCGGCACTTCTGGACAACACTGCGAAGTGAACAAACAATGATAGGAATGGAGTAAAGGCTTTGACTTCAACAGTCAAGTTTCTTGATGAATGTGTTTCTGATGATCTAAATCAAGAGTGATTTGCTGTGATGTATGACACGCCTTCTCAATCAGTAGATACCATTAT
Organism: Asterias rubens; assembly: GCF_902459465.1. Taxonomy (NCBI): domain Eukaryota; kingdom Metazoa; phylum Echinodermata; class Asteroidea; order Forcipulatida; family Asteriidae; genus Asterias; species Asterias rubens. The sequence continues at coordinate 9,228,560 of NC_047069.1, read as the reverse complement.
TTCAATCAGTTCCTTTTAAAATAATCTCAACAAAACTTTCTTCAACTAGTAGCAGACTCTACCTCTAGGTTTGATAGAACTGAAGACCAGCAATCCAGTTTCAAAACATTAGAATCTGCTCAAGAGAAAGAAAACCCTTTTGGCTGGTGGTATGACGGTATAGCAAAGTTGGATCAAAACATAGACTGAGAGCTGGGAGAATACACTGTTTATAGCCATAACATCCCATGGCAGGGACTGTGAGTGACATGCTTTATTTCACCTTGTTTTTAGTGTGACTCATTCTATTCTGAGGAAATGCTCCCATTAAAGGAAAAGTGCATCAGTGGGTTTCAAAAGAGTAAGTTATCCTCATCTTTAATCTTCAAAAAATAATACCATTAATGAAAATGATTTCAAGGAAAGCAATGATAAATGGAACATGTATTGGTACACGTATTGTCTGGAAAGTTTTTTGGGAAAGTTGTTTTTCTAAAACAAAGTTTTTGTTTAAAGAGATAGTTTCCACTATGACAGTTCGTGATTAATTAATTGATTGTCATTTAGGGATAGAGAATGCTCATTTAAGACACCTGTCTTGAACAATCTTGAAAAATATTGAATGAAAAATAATCACAGTTGTCCCCGGGTCTCAGACTTAATTTAGCCATGACATCAAATTAGACCTGGCCCTCATTTCACAAAAACAAATTAATTGAGAGAATCCTCAGCCCTAAGTATCCATGAATCACATTCTGACATTGATGAAATGTCAACGCACTCCTGTTGAACAGTTTCAAATTTTCATTCATGCTTATTTCACTTAGTGGGGTGATAAATGGCTCCCCTGTTAAGAAATCAGTTAGACTTGCTTGTCAGACAGCAGTACTCTTTCCTTTAAGATATAAATCACAAGACTTAACGAGTTTCTATAAAGGGGTGAACAAGTTCTGTGGTTTTAAGAGGTATGGGCCCTTTGGTTTTATTCAAAAACAGAAAAAGTGTGTAATTTTTTTATTAAGAAACCAATCATAACATCATACTTCAGTAAACCAATTAGGCCGTATAACAATATATTTCATTTGACTGTAGACATTTGCATTGATGAAGAGAACTTGCAGAGTTGCTAGAACTATTTGTCCTCAGACAAAATTGCCTTGAAATGACCTCTTTCTCCTAGCTTAAAAAACATTTGACATGACGACACATAGACCATAAGTCAACCTACCTTGGACCACTATCTCCACTGTGCTGTTTTGACTCCCGGAAGGGTTTGTAGCGATGCAAATATACGACCCACTATCGCTGATTATGATACGCCTTCTCTCAAGCCGCAAGACTCGCCCATGAGACGTCTCTTCTAGATGGATATCGGCCGTTAGGTTCCTGCCGTCTTTGATCCAGCTGAGGGTGGGTAGAGGGGTACCGGTGGCTTTACACCTCAGGGAGATCTTGTCGATGTCCTTGTCAAGTTCCAGGGTTCTGGGGGATGTGCGGACCTCAGGCGCTATGTGCTCTGTTGAGTAATTTAGAACATAGGTTCAACAAAATAGTCTGTCAGTTTTTTGAATGGGTAGTAATATATAAAATGCACCAAATAAAGGTAGACAACTTTTTGAGTGGGCTCAAATCTGGATAAATTAAATTACAAAATTTGTGAAGAAGCTACTGATGCAATAACAATTGGAGCCATATGAAAACAACAACCATTCCACATTCTGTTGTGCTTTTATTTGGATTACCTGTGCATTCACAAATTGCAAACATTTTCATAGGTGTTGTTTACTAGGCATTCGTTGCTTACACAGCTAGTCCTAAAGTAAAGAATGACAATCAAAACTGCCAAATTTGGCGGTAAAAAGAACCATGAAATCGAGCCCAGGTTATTTGCTTTAATTGTCTAATTTCTTGGCTGTACTAAGACACTAAGAAAAGAAATGTTTGCCACTAAACCAGCCACCCAGTTAAAAAAAACACCTAAATATTGCAAACATTGAAATAAGAATAAAATATATCAGTTTGTTCTTTGAGAAGCGAGCAAGAATATTTAAAAATACACTGATTATTGCAAATATTGAAATAAGAATAAGTGTGAGTTTGTTCTTTGAGAAGTGTGTAATAATGACTTACCCTGGACCTCCACATACACCGCTTCCATCCTCTTCACCTCTCCTCTCCGTTCCTGTGCATAGCACTGATAGTACCCAGTATCACTCCCAGTAACGTTACTCAACGTCAGCACAGACTGCTTAGAGAAACCCTCCGGCTTGGTCTCGATGTGCCAGTTGTCTTGCTGTTGCCGAGTCTGATTGTGTGGACCAACAAACTGCCACTGGATCCCCTTGAAGACGTAGGTGCTTGCCTTACAGCGGAGGGTCACAAGACTACCCTGGAATGGAGTGGGTTTGTCAGCTACAACTGAGAATCCCATGGGTATATCTGAGGGTAAAAACAATACAAAAATGACAAGATCAATTCCACTTAAATATAACTGCAAAGTAAAAGACAATGCTATAATGAGATGAACTGAGTTTTCTAAGGATGGTCCACTTCTACTTTGTTTTTTGGGATGTCCTGGCCGAGCGGTCAAGTGCACTGGACCCAAGTCTGGTGTTTCTGATCAGCAGAGTGTGGGTTCAAGTCCTGGTCATGACCCTTAATCCTTAAGTCCTAAAGTACAAGACACTCAACCAATATTGCTTCATACTTCAGATGGGATGTAAAAGCCATAGGTCCTGTGTGTAGTGTAATGTGCGTGAAAAAGTCCAGTAGACTTTTGTTTTCTGGTATATTGTGCCACAGCATCTTGTGAACCATTACATGGTGCTAATTAAATAATTTGTTTTTTTATATTGCACACATAGCTTTGCAAACCCTGAGACAAAGTAATGAGCAATTTAAGATTCCCTTGGGTGTGATCAAGTTTTATATAAGAATTACATGTCGTTATTAAATAAAAAAACTTAATAATACTTTTCACAAAAATGTCTAAGTTTCAGAACCGTTTTCTGAAGTTCCAAGCTCTAAAGACTTTGAGAAAATTATCAAACATTCCCTGAATAAATGGTCCTGGGTTTGAAAGACTCACCAGTAACTCTGAAGTGAATGTCTTTACAGTTGTTATCAGGTGAGGGAAATTTAGGAGACTCAGCACAGCAGCGATAGATCCTTGGGTACGAGGCAGCCACTTGAAGCAATGCCTGTTGGCCCGGCACTTGGTCGCTCTCCACCGGGGTCCAGCGACTGTTCTTCTTGTTGCTGTTGCAGACGTTGGAGATGTTGGGACACACCATGAACTTCCAGTGTACTGTCGGCATGGGTCGTCCAGTGGCGCTGCAGTTGAAGTGGTACATTGTATCCAGCGTGTAGAGGGGAGGATCAGTGTTTGTCGTTAGCGGCCAGGAAGTGATGCTCACCTCTGGTTTGACTGAGGAGTAAGAAGTTTTAAAAGAGGGAAAGTTTAATGTTGTACTAAGGAGCCAAAGCAATCATGGTTAGCAGAGCCATGATATTGGGCCCAGGCCTGTGTGAGTTTTGCACACTGAGGAGTAAGAATTGTTTGAGATGAGGGGAATGTTTGATCATCACAGACTCTGGTTTGTAGCAAGGTTTTGTTGGACTATACTGAGGTGCAAGTTAGCAAAAGCAACCTTGCCCTGTGGATGAATATTCACATGAGGTAAGTTTTTGCACAGAATCTTTTATATTAACGCAGGCTTGATCCTTGCCTTGGTACCATTTTGAAATGTTCCAGTAAAACTTTTCAATTTTCCCACATAGAGGCACCTGTTCTGTTAATAAGGTAAAACTGCTTTGCCCTAACAAGAACCAAGTACCAAGGACCAATTTCATGGCTCTGCTTCTGGTATACCGTTGAATTATGCACTTATACTGCCCAAATCTGCTTTAGGGAACCATATAAGCACCGTTAGCGGGGAATTCCCTGGTAAGCAGAGCCATGATATTGGGCCCAGGCCTGTATACTTTGCAAACGGCGCATGATGCTACGTATCCAAAGCCCACTCAGAATAAATACAAAATTAACTAAATATTTGGTTCGTTATTCACGCAAATCATTTGATCCTATTATTTGTTCAAATAGTACAAATCAACAGTTCAACTTTCATCTTACCATTTACTACCACGACTACATTCTCTGTAACAGTAACGTCCTTGTTGCTAGCTACTAATGTGTAGTTGCCTGCGTGCGCATCCGTCACCTCGAAGAAGCGCACCAGGGCAATGTCGTCCCTGAACCTCGTCTTGTAGTCGTTGGGGATATTACTCTCTGAGAGGTTCTTGCCGTCCTTCAGCCAGTTGAGCTTTGGCCTGGGGTAGCCCTCAAAGTAGTAGGAGATACGGAAGCCGTAGTTGTCACGTACAACCTCCATCGGGTCTTCGCTGGATTGACTTCGGATAGCTTTGATTCGGATGTAACCATGCTCTTTGTGTAGGAGAGGAAAACACACAAGTTTGTTCTGGTTTCTTAATTGTCATCAACACAATAACAGTTGCAAGTAGGTCTTGAATATACACAAAGTGAAATTTAAGTTAAGAAAAGGTTATGATGTATGTGATTAGTATTTGTTTGAATTGATCATGTCTATTAGACTCAAGCTCTGGTGTTTCTGATCAGCAGAGTGTGGTTTTCGAGTCCCGGTCGAAGCACTTGTTACTTTACTTGTGTCCTTGTTACTTTACCATATTGTTTTGTAGTTTGGATGGAAAATTAAGCTGTAGGTCTTGTGTACTAGGATGGTACATGTAGTGCACGTAAAAGAACCCGCAACACTCATGGAATAGTAGGGATTAACCCTGTTTTTTCCTGGATCACAGAGCAAGCAGGCCTCGGAGTGAGGTATTCTTAGTTTCATCATCAGATATATAAAATAATAATAATAATAATTCATGAAAACTTCCTGTCAATTTTCTCTATCTTGTCAATTTTTTTATCTTTCAGCAAAACGCTGGACCTTACCCCTATGGTTTCACAAAGTGAGGAGAATTCAGTGGGCTTACCTAGGACAGTTACATTCAGTGAGACGGATTTCTTTCCCTTGTAGTTTTGCGCAGTGCATGTATACTCTCCATCATCATACTTTGTGGCATTCTTCACATGAAGCACGCTGGTGAAGCGACGGAATGATCTGCTTTGACCCTTGTGGAGTTGGGTCTCTTCTGAGGAGGTTTGCTGTATCTCATAGCTGGTCTCAGATTGGTTTCTCTGAAGAGAGTCAAATAAGGATAATACAAAACAGGTACAAGATGAGGAGGGAATACATTTCAAGGCAGGGTATGCTTTTGGTACTTGAATATTTTATTGTATTGTATTGTCCTCACTTGGGGTATCCCAACATATGTATGAAATAACAAACCCTTATAAAATTGGGCTCAATTGATCATCGAATTTGAAAGGAAATTATTGCAAGAAATAGCACCATTGTTGAAAAGCCTCATATGACTGAAGCCTTTCTCAGATTCAAATAAGGTTTTATAATCACAACAGCTCACCATTGCTCTTTACCAAGTAAGATTTCATGATCCATAATATTTTAATAATAATAATAATAATAATAATAATAATAATAATAATAATAATAATAATAATAATAATAATAATAATAATAATAATAATAATAATAATAATAATAATAATAATAATAATAATAATAATAATAATAATAATAATAATAATAATAATAATAATAATAATAATAATAATAATAATAATAATAATAATAATAATAATAATAATAATAATAATAATAATAATAATAATTAGAATAATACAACAAATTTATATGGCGGATAATGTAAGAGCTTCTATGCGCAACATAAATGATAAAACAATGAGGGGGGGAAAGAAGAACACCAACAGTCTACTCTCCCTTTAGAGTAGATAAAAAAAACCTTTGATGATCACTATTGGCTTACTCAACTGGCAAAGAATTGTTTGACTGTGTAGTTTATTATCAACAACAATAATAGTTTGGGAAAATATTCTCAGAGGGAAACAAACGTCTTACCCCCTGGCCGGGATAGGACCATGTTTCTGTCATGGAGGTGCTGAGCGGTGCCTCTGCGACACATGTCACTTGGAAACCCTCACGCCCTTGTAGAACTTGCTGTTTATCTGCAAAAACCTGTGGACTTGGCATGTAGGATATTGCTGCCAAACAGATATTGCAATCATTAAGTGCATTGAAATTTCTGAAGGTTTTTGAAAAAACATTTTTAATTGTAATTCTTCTTATAAAAATGTCCTTCAACAATTTTGTTTTAGCCTTGGAAAAAGACTCTGCTAGGATCAGATGAAAGGCCACTTTTTTTCCTCTTCCTAAATTTAACACAATTATCACTCTCACCAAAATGCCCTCGAAAAATTTGTTTTGTCTCTTGGACAAAGGTACATGAAAATAAATATACTCTTGAATATATTGAAAATATTTCTCAAACATGAACTTATAACATCTCAAAAGCATCAAATGCAATCCATATGTTTTTAGTGGCACTTTTTTTGGAATTGTTACAATTTGTTGGCGTTCTCTAAATTCCACGTTCTTTGCCTTAACAAAGAAAATCTATTTAGATCCCCTCCAAGGTCTTACCTTCAAAAAATGTGATGAATATCTGTTTGGTGTAATTAACACCAGAGTAAGCAGTGCAAGCCAGGATGCCTTGCCATTGGCTGGACTGGACTCTGAAGCCAACCTTAGGGTCATAAACTGCTCCAACCTCCTCCCCAACATTCCTGCTGTCTTTCTCGAGCATGACGTGAGCCGTGGGGTCACTGACCTGACAGGGGACAATAAACGGCTCACCCTCAAAGATGTTGAGAGCGGGTTGGATGTCAGGTTTACGAAACAGGAAAAGTTTGCTTGGATCTGTTGAGGGGATAAAAGGAAAGTGGTAGGAAGACAAAACTATTTAGTTAACTTAACAGAGATAACACATTATTGCAATCTTGCCACCGTCCTGGTACCATCCTGGTACCGTCTTGGTACCATCTTTGTATTGCATTGGTATGGTCTTGGCACCGTCTTGGTACCGTCTTGGTACCGTCTTGGTACCGTCTTGGTACCGTCTTGGTACCGTCTTGGTACCGTCTTGGTACCATCTTGGTACCATCTTGGCGCCGTCTTGGTACCCTCTTGCCATCGTCTTGGTACCATCTTGGCACCCTCATGGCGCCGTCTTGGCATCGTCTTGGTACCGTCTTGGTACTGTCTTGGCACCGTCTTGGTACTATGTTGTACACATACATTGTACTTTTATTTAAAGTGTGTGTGTGTGTGTGCATTAAAGATGCAAACACATCACATATTTTGAGAATAATTACAGTATAAAATGTGTTGCCACAATAAGTTGTTATTTACCACCAGTTATCTTTGTTAGGTGGCACAAGCATGGTGCTTCTTGTTACTTGAGCACAAAGAAAGAGTAATCTGTGTACAAAAAACTCACCGTTGCTACGTACAAATATGTAGACCTCGGCAGATGTGTCATTGCTGATGTTATCTAAGAACCGGCTGTAGACGCACTGATACGCATTGGTGTCCATCGACATCATCTTCTCAATTCTCAAGATGCTTTGATGACGGAGGGCAGGGGGGCAGGTTGGACACGCCGTGGAGGTAGAGGTAATCTTTTCAGTCTCGAGGGACGAAGGGTACAGCCATTCCAGAGTGTAGGCTCCAGTGCAGGTAAGCGTGACAGTGGAGTTCTCAGTGGTTATCAGGTCAGGCGTGTCTATGTGGATGATGGGTGCTCCCACTTTGTGAAGGTGAGTGTCTGAACAAATAATTCAAATAACCATCAAGAAATTGTTTGTCAACAAACACTAAGGAAGTCTCAGGCGTATCCAAAACAAGCTCAACGAAGCATACATATTTGTGTATGAAAAACCTCCTTTTTAAATTTGATTTATATTCTTGAAAATAAAAAAACCCTGTAGCAAGTCGTTGTAATTACAATTTCATTTTTCAAATACAAATAAGTGTGTTAAAGTTAACATTGAAATCAAACTAAACTTTAGATGAGGATGCAACTAACCATTGCTGGTGATGATCACGGTGACCTGTTTGGCCGTTCCACTATTAATATGCTTCATGTACCGACTGTACACGCACTGATAGTTCCCAGAGTCGCTGTATCCAACATTCTCAACACGCAGAACACTCGTATGTTGAGAGTGAGTCTGGCAGGTCGGGCAAGCCCTGGAGGAGAGGAGCACATGGGCCTGAATACTCTGAGGGTAATTCCACTCCAGGGTGTAGGCACCAGAGCAGGTAAGCTCCAGGGTGTCTCCATCGATGATGGTCAGATGGGACGGGGAACCTTGGAAGCGGGGAGGACCCCTCTCTCGAAGCTCATCTCCAGCTGCAGTCAAAAACACAAAAAGAGGATGTCAATTGAATCGTAGTTTTTGTCTTCTCGGTATCCACAATCTCATGAGCACATTGTCCAATCACAACTACGTATGCTTGCTGGGGGTTATGAACAAAAAGCTTAGTTGACGAATGTGGCTTGTATACACACAACAAAGCTTGGTTGTTTATAATTTAGAGTCTGAGCATATAATTGCCCAACATTCTGTCAAGAATCCGACAAGTTAAAATGAGGGTGGCATAGCTTTAGCCATAGTGGCTTCTGGGCATCTCCTTAGAAACACCATGTTTCTTCAGTAAATTTACACAATATTTTGATACCAGGGGAAACTTGTTTAAAAGCAGATCTTACGTATTGCATTGATGTGAATCTCTGTTGAAACACTCTCCAGGTTTTTCTTTGCCATACATACGTACAACCCGCTGTCGTACTCTGTAGAATTGGCAACGAAGAGGTGACTGACAAACTTCTGGTAGATCCTGGAGGGTTCAGTGATGTGACGTGACGTTCTCTCCTCTCGATAGTTGGATTCAGAGTCTGCAATCTGAAATGCAAAGAGAAAGGGAATGTTCAGATAACTCTTTTCAGGTACATTAATTATGTTTGCCCCATACATCGAGATGTGTTCTTAGACATTGAATCTCGGTACTTTCCTAGAATTCTCTGACAAATTCCACCTGCATATTACTCAGATGGGATTCGAACCAACAACCTTCGCCTTGCAAGTGCGGAAATTTATCACTAAACCAACAAGCTTGCGCAGTAGCTAGAGGCAGTTCGAATCCTATTTATATCAATGAATAAACTTACAATATTATGCGTTTTAGGTTTTTCTGAAAAAACATCACCAAACTAATTAAAATGAGACCTTTATTAAAGTAAACATGAACATTGTGTGTTCTCAAATTATGTCATGAGAAGAAAAACCTGATGCAATTGGAAAAGGTGGCTAAAAAGTCTTTTGTTCATCATTTTGTTGAGTTTGCTTTAAGAATCATTACCTTTTTTTATAAAGTATAAAGAACTTGTAACACCACTCAAAGAATATTGTTGTTGTGATGAATGGACCACTTATTCTGTCGACCAACATGTATTTAAAAACTGCCTAGTCAACATCAATTGATATCGTGAACTTTTTCCCCCCAAATGTCTATTTGCAGACTCCAAAGAGAAAACTAAATGATGGACATGGGGAAACTGAATTCCCAGGTTACACAAAGCTCAATTTCACTTCATTTCCCATTATTTCCTTCCTCTTAACCTTGAACACAATTCTATATATGAATCATTTTGTGAACTTTGGCTGCAATTGTTTTAAAGAAAGGGTATGGGATGGATGGATACAGAGCTGCCAAAAGCTGCATCTTGCGAGAAGGGAGATTTTGCACAACAATCCGGAAAATATTTAGAATTACATTCATTATAATAAGGAAAATATTTCCATGATCAGGGAGACTTTCAAATTTATTCATCAGAACATAGTTTATTTTCAGGAACCTTTCTGCAGAATCAAGGAGATTTGGCAGCCCTATTAATGACATAGAACAAGATATACATAGACTGTTAAACAGCTTAAATGCTTGGTATGGAAACACTTGCAATAGATTTTTGTGAGGACCTGTTACCGCTGTAACACTTCTTATAATCAGGTTTTAGGGGATAAAAAAATAGATAACTTTTTCTATAACCGTAATACTATGAAGTGAAATGTTTCTCAAAATGCATTGTACTATCCAAAGCTGCTTTAACTCGTACCACGTAAGTTTTTATTGGCAATAATTTTCAGTCTCATTATCAAATGTATACAGACCCTTTCAATTTTTCACAACTGCAGTGTACTTAACCTTTAAATAATAAAGTGCCTTCGTGGCAGACTCAAACTCCCTGACGGCTAACAGTTTTTGACATTGCACTTTACTCATTCAAAACATACAAAGTCAGTTATCAGCCATCAAAACAAACCCTCGTCTGAGAAATGGAACGTGTCTGTTTTCAATCTAACTCAAAACGTTACTCATACTTTTCCTGGGACAAGCTGATAAAACTAGAACAGAATTACCTGATTTATGCAGCAAGGGGATCAAGTTGGCAATGAAATATTACAGATTTGAATGACACTGTGAGCGCCTGTAAAAACATATAGCATGATCTAACAAACTGTCTTGAGAATGATTTGAAAACAGGAATTTATCCATCACATAAAACCTTTTGCATCTTCTCATCACTGGCTTTTTTAAAGGTACGCCGCAGTGCTGTTTTGTCAAACTTATTCCAAATCACATTGTGGACTTCCGGGCTCCCATGCCTAGAGCAAGCCAAACAACAACTTGGAGTACCTCCAAATGTACTTCACTAGGGACTTCTGTGTAGTTTAAAAAACGTTTTTGCAATTTTGTTGTTGGCAGGCCTCTCAACAACCAACGAAAACGACCCCCTGTCGCAGACTAATCAATCAGCATGTACAATGTCAGAATTGTTTTGTTTATTCCAAACCCTGTCACTCCAGGACAGAGAGAGAGGAGGAGAGAGGGGTTAATCTTTTGGAACAACTTACCCCCTTTCCTGGATAGTCCCATATGAGATCTAGACTGCTTCTTGATGGCATATCTACCTCACACGTCACCTCAAACCCTTCCCAGCCCTGGATCACCTCAGTTTTGCTGGCTTGTATCTTCGGTTTGGCAAGCGGACTGTTGACTGTGGTTGAAACAAATTGTTGCAAATTTTTTTTTTTATTTCAAATGAGTTTTTCAGCTTGTAAACTTTTGGCTTTTCCATAGTGTCCGCAGATTGGCTTTGGAGTGAACATCCGGACCAACATTAAAAATATATTTTACGATATGTGTGTCTACTGGCCAGGTACATTTTTCTCTTTAGGGCACCATCTTGCTATTTATATTCTACTACCATTGAGTAGATTTTCGGATTTCGGGAGACTTTCCATTTCTGAAAAGAACTGTCCTGCTTTTAAACTACTACCTGGTCGGAAAGTAGAAAGTCTTCATAACATCAATAAATCACAAATTTTCATATTTTTGTTTTACTTAAAAAAACAAATACCAAAATCCTGCCAAGCGTGTTCTGGACTTTTTACCTTCATAATACACTGTGAATATTTGCTGTTGCTGAATGTTTCTAAGTTGTCCCTCGCAGCGTACGAGTCCATCAAACAGCTCCTGATTGGCTGTCACATTGAAGCCCACCTTAGGGTCATAGATGACCGTGTGGTTATCTTGGACGACCACAGACTCATAGCCAATGACCAGGGACACTTGGACATTGAGGTTGGCGGTGCGGCAGGGAATAACAAAGGGTGAGAGGTCGTCTGCCTTGACAATGCGCTCGCTAGACGGTAGGAATAACATCCCTGGATCTAGAGGAAAAATGAATCAGAATCAGGATTACACATCGACGTAAACATCTCAGCTCTGTTTTTTTAAAATCTTGTCTCTTCTAACCCAGGGAGGACTGGATTTCTAAAAGCGATAAAGCTTGGTTCATACTTCCTAGGAATGCGAAGCGAATTTTGACCTCAAAAGTTTGCAACGAATAATTTGCATTACTTGAAATGTGCTCGACTCCTGTGGAACATTCGCAGAAAAAACATGGCTTTAACCTCAAGAAGGATGAACTGGGCTTATATAAGACTCCTCTTCCAAAAATAAGTATTTATGATTTTTTTTTTTTTTACAAAACATTTTACTTGGCAATTATGATTGATACATGGCTAGCACATCTGTGGATGAATCTTAGAGCTTTTTCAAATAAAAAATTCTGAGTTCAGTCCCAGAATTCGATCTGCATTGCAGGCCTGCTGACCTTACAATGTTTATTTGTAGCTGAAGAGTTTTCAAATGTGTGAGTTCATATCCACCATCCAGGATAAAATTCGAATGGACTAGTAAACAATAATGTGTGTGTATTTTGTAAACAAAATTTCCATCTAGGTTTACACAATATTGGAGCGGGCTGGAAAATGCTAGGGTTGTCTCCATTAAATACAGGCATGCAATTGGGATTTTACGAAAACCTCACAAACTCCAAAACACACAAGAATTTGTACAGTGTTTTACAAAAGTAAAAATCAAGGAAGTTAGCAGATCCGAGGAAACGTTGCATGCCTGACACAAGTGTTACAAAAAGCTCTTTCTGTTAATCCTGAATTCGGAAAGACCGTTAACAAAAAAAAACTACACTAATTTATGGAAGTATTTGGTAAGCCATAATGAGGACAATTTGAAAAGCAACTCAGTTTACCGTCCATTTCTTACCTAGAACTGTAACATTGAGTGAGACAGACTTTTTTCCCTTGTAGTTTTGAGCTGTGCATGTATATTCTCCATCGTCATGCAGGGTGGCGTTCTTCACGTGCAGCACGCTGGTGAAGCGATGGATGGTTCTGCTCTGTCCTTCGTAAGATTCCTCAACTTCTTCAGTGGCTGTTTTAACGCTGTAGTTAGAACTGGATGGGTTGCTCTGAAAATGGGTGAACAAGTCAAATTAATTTTAAGAAGCAAAGCAATATTGCAGAGGAAGTTTAGTGTGCTAACTATTATTTATTCGTCGGTCAATTCGTTAAATCAAAGGGTCATTCAATGAAAATTGCAGATATATACATTTAAAAAAAATAAATAAAAACTAACAAATAAATATTTTACTTAGAAACTTCAGCCAAACATCTTTGAAGACCACTCTTGATAAAAAAAAAACATAATCTGCAAAAGCAACTTAATCAAACCCATACAATTTGCAATATGACCTTATATTTCTGAGCAGACGAATTGCTTCTCAAGTTTGACATTTCTGAGATGATCAATGCAAAGAGCCTCACCCTTTTGCCTGGGTAGGACCAGGTTGTTGTCACAGAGCTCCCGAGTGGCAAGTCTACTGTACATGTCACCCTGAAACCCTCTTGGCCTCGAAGAACTTGTTGTTTGTTGGCAACTACATGGGGATTTGGATTGCTTGATTTAGCTGCAATGGTAACAATTGAATTGGTTTAAATAACTTATAAAAACAAAGATTCAAACAAAAAAATTCAAGATATTCAATCGCTACTTTTACAAATTATTTGAATATTCCGCTCTAAATGTCTTTTCCCCAAGTCTGTTGTAGACATTTTAAACATACCAGCCAGCGATTTTGACAATATACAAACTATAGAAACACTATCTTCCTTTTCCCATTCAACCAGATGTGGGGAGGCAGGTCTACAGACTACAGTAATTACTTTGCTTTTGTTTCTCCTAGCCCATCTGAAAGTACTTTTGTATTGTCTTGTATCGTTAAAATAGCTGAATAAATAATAATATTAATAATAATAACCTCAACTTACCTTCATAAAAAAGGAGGAATATCTGCTCGGTGTGACTGTCACCAGAGTAAGCAGAGCATGATACTAGTCCATGGTACTCGTTGGGCTGGAGTTTAAAGCCCACCTTAGGGTCAAACACTGCCCCCAGTTGTTCCCCTACATCTACCTCACCTTGGAGGAGTCTAACAGGAACCTCTAGATCGCTGACTGGACACGGGACGACAAACGGCTCATTCTCCAGGACGTGGAGGGAAGTGAACATATCAGGTGACTCAGTAAAGAATAGCTTTGAAGGATCTGTGTTTACATCAAATCAAAATAACATTTCAAATTGTTCACTTTGGGTTTATTTTTTCTTTTAAAAGTAGTCAGGGAAAAAGTTAAACTTCAAAATGCCTGAAATAGTTAAGTTTAAGCAACTCAATTTTACTTAGTTCAAATGCATCCTCAGGAAAGCAGATTTGAAAGTATGGTACACACAATAGCAAAATGAAAAAGTTTTGCATAAACTTGTTATGTTAACAACTCCTAGCACCCCATTAGAAAATCTTAAAGTCTATGAGAACTTTAAAAATTGGCACCAAAGCCTCTGTGTATATTCAAAACCTGGGGGATTTCACCAAGAGTTAAGACTAGACTTATCTTGAGTTAGGAAGAGTTACTCATCCTAACTTAGGACTAGCATTTATCTGTTAAAATCTCCTAGGACTAGTCCTAACTCTTTGTGAAATCGACCCCTGGTCAATCTTTTTGCAAAAGTTACCTTGTCATACCATGCTTCCAACCCCATAAAAACTACATACAGTTTTAGCCTATACTCTGCCAACTTGTCAGGTCATCGCATCACATCATATCCCCTTACATCTACATGTGTCAAAGTGAGCATATTGTTATCAGTTTCTATACAAGAAGAATGCGTCTTGTCATACAGGCAGGCAGAGAGGAAGCGCTATCTAACTAAAATTACTATCTATACATAACAAACTCACCGTTGCTCCGTACGAAGATATAGACCTCGGCGGATGTACCGTTGTTCGCATTACCCAAGAAGCGGCTGTAGACGCACTGATAAGCGTTGGTGTCAAATGACATCATGTCCTCGATCCTCAAGATACTCTGATGACGCAGATCAGGGGGGCAGGTTGGACAAGCTGTGGAGGTAGAGGTAATCTTGTGGGCTGTAGAGGAAGGATAGTTCCATTCTAAGGTGTAGGCTCCGGTGCAGTTCAGCTCAACTGTTGAGTTCTCAGTGACTGTAAGATCGGGGGTTTCAATGTGGATGATGGGGGCTCCTACATGATGAAGGTTGGTATCTACAAGCAAAGTTGGAGAAATATTTTAATTTCAAGTTATTTTGTTTATATTTCTTCACATTCAGCAACTTGGAAAGAATCTACACCTAAAACGATATTGTAACATCACTTTAAAAACAAAACAAAATCATCATGAATGTTTGTTTAAAACCAGCCGAATGATATCCATCTCTTTTGTTGCCAACTGTAGAACAGCAGGCGTTAACTTTTACTGAATATTAACTCACCATTACTGGTTACAATCACAGCAACTTGTGTGGCTGTTTCGCCGTTAGTATGCTTCAAATACCGACTGTACATGCACTGATAGTTCCCAGAGTCGCTGTATCCAACATTCTCAACACGAAGAACACTCGTATGTTGAGAGTGAGTCGGGCAGGTCGGGCAAGCCCTGGAAGAGAGGAGCACATGAGCCTGGATACTTTGAGGGTAATTCCACTCCAAGGTGTAGGCACCAGAGCAGGTAAGCTCCAGGGTGTCTCCATCGACAATGGCCATATGGGACGGGGTACCCTGGAAGCGAGGAGGACCCATGATGTTGAGCTGATCTTGAGCGTTGCCGACTGTGATCAGACCAAGAGATGAAGAATAACATTTTACAAAAAAGATCAATCAATAGCAGTCAAAAGGAATATTCTTCATAATCTTATTAAGCAAGTGTGAATCAATGATCTTCTTATCATCATCAAACACTGAGGTAAAATTGCTCTTCAGCCTACTCAAAATGAACAAGTAACAATGGTCAATATTTGAGAAAGTTCCTCTGAAACCATTCTTTGAAAAAATTTAATAATTAAAACAAATAATCAACAAAATTTGTATAGCACATATCACTGCTAAGTGTCTATGCGCTGGAAAGGAATATAGAAAACAACAGGAAAAGAAATATCAACAGAACAACAAATGGAAAAGTAAAACTGGAAAACCGGCATGGTTGGAGCACAGCCTACAAGGAGTTTGACAGTGGAAGCAACCTGTTATAAGAGTTGTGTAGAAAGGAACCAGTGGAGTAACTGGATGTTTTGATCATGCTCCGACTGTCTTCATGAGGGGAAAAAAGGGACCATGATGCTGTAAGTTCATATAATGTAATTAATTTGAAGATCCACTCAAGGAAATGTAAAGGCAGGATCCCAGTGGAAGTGTGCGCTGACTGAACTGTGTCAGTCGGGAACAAACATGAGGGGTAAAGAAGCAAAGAAGTCCCAAACCTAAGGGGTAGGTCGACGTGGGTGGTGCACTGTGATTATTAATGACCTTCCTCACAAGGATATAGGGAAATGATGTGCGGCTTGTTTTTTTTTTAAAGACAAGTATGTTTAGATTTGCATTGAGTCAAATCCCTTACATTATCAGCTTCAGCATATCACACAACACGTCCACAACAAAATGATGGATGCTTACCAGAGTAAGGTTACAAGCTGAAATACTATTTTAAACTACAAAATGTAACTGATATCCTGCTTAGTTTTAGCTAAGCAATCACATTCATTTTAAACAATATTTTCTACTGTGAATTAAGGGACAAGTATGTTTAGATTTCCATTGAGTCCTTCAAAGTAATGCAGAAATTGTTTACAACTTGATCACTCACCTTCTAAGCAAACACATTTTAAACAATGTTTTCTACTGCATGAATTAGGGACAAGTATGTTTAGATTTGCATTGAGTCCTTCAAAGTAATTCAAGAATTGTTTACAACTTGATCACTCACCTTCCAGGCTGAGTGTAAAAGCCTGTTCATCCATTACATTCCCAGCTTCAGCATAGCACACCACACGTCCACTCCAGCTGGCAGGTGGCATGGTGAAGCCTACCTGTGGATCATACCACGCCCCTACCTCTGCACCAAGCATCTGGTGGTCGTTGATGTCCAGGGTTAGAGTGGCTTGAGGGTCACTCACACGACACGGTATGACAAAAGGATCATTCTCAAGAACTGCTAGGACGTTCTGATTCGTCAGAAGTGGCAGGAATAAGCTGTCAGAACCTAATCACAACAAAATAATTCCAGAAAGACAATTTCAACCAATGACTGCAATGGGTGGCAAGGTTGTTTACAAAAATAAATGTATTGATAAAATTCTACAATGACTGAAAAAAGGGTAAAAGACAAAACCAGTTTGACAACTGAAAGGAAAACAAACTATGAAAGCTTTATTCTTTGATATTGAAACAGCTACCAAGTAAAAGCGTTGAAAAAAAAGAAATAAAATCATTTAAGCTGTACATAAACCAAGGGCCCAATTTCATACAGCTGCTTCAAACATAAAAAGTTGCCCTTGCACAACAAAATGATACTTACGAAAATAATGTTACAGGCTAAAATACCATTTAACACATACAAAATGCAACTGATATCCTGCTTAGTTTTGCTTAGCAAACAAATTCCCTGATGCTAAAACAAAACAGTCTCAATCCCCAGAAGGGTATTCTTTCAAAAGGTTTTGAAATAAAGAACTTGACTATTTACTTTTGATGTAGATATAAATCCCACTTGATGTCTCATTGCTGATGCTGTTGAGCTGCCTGCTGTACACACATCGATATGAACCAGTGTCTCGACTCTCCATTCGATCAATCTGAAGCATGCTCCTGTATCTGACAGACTGGGGACACGTTGGGCAAGCTACTGCAGTCAATATGACCCTGGGGGCTACGCTGGCTGGGAATAACCACTCAAGGGTGTAGGCACCTGTACACTCTAACTCCATCGTGTCATTGCTCGTGATGACGATCTCGGAAGAGTTGGTCAGAATTTGTGGGGGTCCGACATCGAGAAGACTGCCATCTATTCGGACAAATGTCAGAAATGAAGATAACTATCTTGCAAAGATATTCTTACTGAATACTTAAGAGATTTTTAATTTATTTCCAAAGTAAGTTCTCTAAAACTCCTTTAACTGGTTAATTTTTTTTAAGTTCGTCACGAAAATGACAAGCTTTCTCCTTGTATCATTGTCCAGCATGCAAAGATTCATGTATCATTGGAAAATAATATATCTTTATTCAAAAAGTAAAAACAGGGCTAAAATAAAAAAATAAAAAACATATTTTGGGGGGTAACATACCTCTCCCAGTGACAAGAACATCAACTTGCACAGCTGTACCGCTGTTGATATGGTTCATGTAGCGACTGTACACACACTGGTAGTTACCAGAATCACTGTATTCAATACTCTCAACCCGTAAGACGCTGGTGTGTTTGGTTGCTGAAGAGCACATAGGACAAGCTCTGGATGACAAGAAGACATGGGACTGGATACTCTGGGGGTAGATCCACTCTAGGGTGTAGGCGCCGGAGCAGGTAAGCTCCAGGACCTCTCCCCTGGAAATGCTAAGAGGAGAGGATGTGACGTCTTGAAGATGTGGAGGACCCACTTCATGGAGGCGGGTTCCAGCTGGAAAAAAACAAATGTGGAGATGTTTTCTTGAGCGATATGATTAAATGACAGAAAAAGTTAACATTCAAGTTAACATTCACTGCTTATAACAATTAGTTACCTATTTATGTTTATTGTGTTGTCATTTAGACTTCTAGAAATATTCTGCTAGTGTTGAAACGTCAGGCCATCAACTACACTACACAGAAAGAACTTAATACAATTATACAGAACTGTCATTATGATGCATTATTGTACTGTTACTTGAGTATGATCAAATTGTAGAAGTGAAAGTGTCAGTTTGCAAGTTATTCTACAAGAAAAGTCAGGTAAAAAACCCTCACAGGGCGATAGTTCCCAAAACTCATTAGTGGTCCTTTTCTTAAACTATCCACAAATTTAAGTATCCATTTTAGCCAGAAATGTAAATTTACATCTGGCCATTTGCTTGACATCCTTTGACTGTATTCACAGTCAGTGGAAATTACTGTTTGTGGCAAGAGTGTGACCTGAAACTTACAAGTTCACATACTTTCACTTGAACTCTTTTCCAGATTACTTTCCAAGGACTTTTACAGGAAAAGGAATGCCATTTCGAAAGCAGTGTTTTGTTGTTCTGAAGAGGGGGGGGGATCTAAATCGACTTTCATCATTCTCTGATCACCAAGTATCAGATGAAGAGGGCGTATTGGTGTCCATTTAACGGAGTTCACATTCTTTTACCTTCTTAAACAGTTTTCCAGGGTCTCCGGAATACTTTTGGATAACAATTTGCCTGCTTGAAGAATGGCTTGTGATTGTAAGTGACCGTGGGAAAACAGATTTGTTTTGTTTTTAACTGCTACAAACAAAGCTGCATGCATGGAATTTTATTTGGTGGGAAACTTTTTAAGGGGTCACAAAGGCTTTGCTAAGACCAAGGGCAACAGAGGACATAACCCCTTGTAATCCTAAGGCCAGGAGCTGGGACAGATTTTGAATAAAACTTAAAAAAAAAAAACGGAAAGTCTAAAAGCAATTCTTTTTAAATCAATTGAAAAACACCTAAATGCAGCTTATTTGTGTTGCCTACATTCACACAAAATTGAAAAATTTATTTAAATTAGCTGTCTAAAACATGTGTCTAAATGTTACTGTCTGCCCAGGTCTGCCCTTTCAGGAGTAAAACAGTTTGTAAAGGTTTAATCAGCTTGTAATCATGTGCATGTCATTTTTTTAGTATAACACAGAAAGAAACTGACTCATGAAATAGACTGCAACCCAGATAAATTGTGGTGATGATGTCAGGTAAATACAGTCAAAATATTTGTCAAGGACGATTTGCTAACAGCACTGCTTTTTAGTAGTTTTGCAAATAATTTCTATGACTGCACTGCTATACCCAATTTGATAAGGAAACCAACTCACACAAAACATGAATGTCTATCTCTGATGTGACAGCCTCCTCGTTGGCTTGCACTGTGCAAAAGTAGGTGCCGTTATCGTGCTGAGTGGTGTTCAGTACGTACAGGGTACTGCTGAACTTGCGAGAGATACTCAACGGCTCGCTGATCAAGAGAGATGTTTTCTCCTCTCGATAGTTGTATTCCACATCAGGCATCTTTAGAGAACACACAATTTCAAAACACAGTTTTCACATTTGATTTATATTAGAAACACCTTATACTGAGCTTTAAACTGGCAGACCTTGAGTCAAGATTAATGGCTTTTCTCGACACAACACTGAAAAAATAGTAACTATTTACAAATAATTTGGGGTTGAGGGGGAATTCAATAGTGCACTTGACCGCTTAGCCAGGACACCACCTCTCTGTCTAAGTTTTTAAATTTGTCTAAAAGTAGTAGGTATGCATAAACAGTTGAAGATCAAACAATTGTTTTCTTTGTTCCTTTTGCAATTTCCAATTATGGTTAGAGAAAGGAGGCAGCTAGAGAAACATCAGTTTCAAATCAAATGCATTAGTCATATATGCACAATTCAAACTGAATCACTGGGTGTTTCCTCTTAAATCAAGACGTTCGAGAGTCCTGCAAGTACCACACCCCATCAATTACGTTTCAAGTGTTTTATCGCTCCATCTTTACCCACAAACACACATAAAAAGTACAAACTCAGACAATGCCCCGTCCGGAATCTTAAAAATAGAGTTCTGTTTACAATTAAGCTTTTTTACGCAGGGACTGACGCTGTGTATTCTAAACCCTGATGAGTCATCATAAGAGAGGAGGCTGTGAAACTTTGTGCTCTTACCCCCTTTCCTGGGTAGTCCCATATGAGATCTAGGCTACTTCTTGATAGCATATCCACCTCGCACGTCACCTCAAACCCCTCCCAGCCCTGGATCACTTCTCTTTTGCTGGCGTACACCTCAGGCTTGGGTATCGGCCCACTCACTGCATAAAGTAGGAATCCAAAGATTGAAAAGTCTCCTAAGTTTGTGTTAATGATGTAAACAATTAGTAACAATGGAACTGGGCTGGAGTCAATCAAATTCCACCTCTAGGGATTATGACATGGCTTTCCCTTAATGATGACACGGCAAAAACATACTCAGAAAAGTTCATGGCAGCAGTATAACACGTTGAAAATTTACCACAGGGATGAATTTGATGAATGTGAACATTGATACAGAACGGCTCGCGGTCCTTGTTCCCCCCTAGACCCAGACCCTCCAAAATGTTACAATTCTCTTGGTGCACATCACAAAAAGTATAGTACTTTAAGTATGGACACAATGTGGACTTTTTATAGTGACTGCTTTATTTCTCCCAAGAAAACTTGACGGCCTGCTTTAAGAAAAACCTGAAATAAGATGAAATCCTGCAAAATCACATGGCTTACTGACTGTTACCAAGTTTAATCAATTGTTGTCCCTTATGAGGAAGATGTATAACCCTTTGATGCAGTAAATGTAATCTTATTCTCATGCTCCTCTTCGTTAAAGGTTGCCATTAGCACCAATCGTTTAAACACATGAATGTGTCTAGTCTTTATTCGGCCGATCTCAAGTACAGTTGCAAAGTTTATATTCCGAACAATCCATAAACCGACATTCCGGAAACTGTCAAATGCCACTGTAATCCCATATAAAGCACACATGACCTCAGATAGACATCTATATCTTTCGCTACACAACTTCTTGCTTCACTACAATGGTACATTGTCTGGTGTTCTAGGAGGGCAAGGTTTACAATGCCAGTTGTTTCTATTTATTTTATCTTCCTACCGGTTCCCCTCAGCATGATTATATTTGGTTGTAATTACCTCCTTCCTTTTCCTTTGTTCCTTCCATTGACCTTCACTCTTCATATGTATACTACTCTACTTCCCTTTCTTCCTGACAAAGTACCAATTAAACGCATGGAACAGAATGGCCCTCTTTCTTTTCTTTTTTTTTGGGGGGGGGGGATTGTGGAAGAATATATTTGCTCCAATTTTCAATAAACACAACAAAGAACTTGTTGGTTATTATGCAAGCTTATAAGGTTGACTTCGGACATACTTTTTAGTTAGTAAAAGTTTAAGCAAGACATAAGAGGATTCTTGTTGTGTTGTTTTTAACAGGAGAACAATCTATTAATGTTAAAGGACTTTTTAAAACATTTTTTTTTCTTCAAGAAAACTATTCACAGTGCAGTAATTCTGACAAATATATGAGCAAAAGAGTCATTGAATGTGGGCCACCTTACATCTGACTGGGCAAAAAAAAACACTAACTGTGTCACATAATAAACTAGTTCACTGATCCTACGTTACTTCTTACAAAAGTACACTTCAAGTTGACGAAAACAAACCTTCATAAGTCACAGTGAACATTTGCTGCTGTTGGACCCTCCCAAGGTGCCCCTCGCAGAAGACGAATCCATGGAACTGTTCCTGGTTAGCCGTCACATTAAAGCCAACACTTGGGTGATAGATGACCGTTACCCCGTCCTGCTCCACCAGGGTGTTGTACTCGATCATCAGGGAGACTTTGGTGCGGAGATCTGCAACGCGGCACGGTATGATCAGGGGCTCGGTGTTGCTGGCGAGGAGGTTCTGATCACTGATGGGCAGGAACAGGTTCTTTGTGTCTGGGGTGTGGAGTGGAAGAATTTTGGAATTTGTAGGATAATTTGCCTTTTGGATAATTGTCAAATAGAAACAGTGAAGAAATATCAATATAGGTCTGGAGAAACCAACTTGGTTTCACCATTTTGGATACAAATTCATTGTAAAACTTTGTTCAAATTTCAACTATTAAATTTGGGAATTATCGTTGAAAAATAAAAGTGTTCCAAACAATGTTTCAGAATGTTTCTTTTCCCACCAGAATCTAGGCAAAATACACTGTATGGTTTGTAATACAAAAATCTCAAATTGTTCCCAAGGGTAAATTGTTTACCATTTCATGGCTCCGACAGGTAAGCGTTAACGCCAAAAAGTTTATGGTCTCAAATATCAATACTAAAGAACAAGTGTAGAGTAGTATGTGCCCAAGCCACATTCTGCAAGATTGTTTTCAGAAAATTTAACCACAGTGGAGATGTCATGTTTCAGCTCCTCTTTTAACTCAAACTTAAAAAACTGAATAATGGAGAAAAAAAAAACCTGAATTTAGTTTACTCGACTAAGATTTGAGTAATTCCCTTACCAACGAGATGAACCTCAAACAGCTGAAGGTGCGACTGGCCCTCTGCGACTCCTTCACAAGCCACTACACCGTCCCAATCTCGGCCAGTCACGGAGAAGCCGATGCGAGGGTCAAAGGTCACCCCATGCCTCTTCCCTGTTCTTACAGTGTCCTGCTCGTAGGTCAGAGTGACCGTGGCGCTGGGGTCTGTGACCCGACATGGTATAACAAATGGCTCGTCTCCGAAAATGATGAGGGAGTTTTCGTTGTCAAGAAGAGGCAGAAACAAATTGTCTACACAAGAAATCCAAGAGAAAAATGCATTAGCAGATATTTGACATAAAGGTAGCAGACCAATAACAATTTGTTTTTAGTCTATACATATGAAAAATCTATTCATATGTTGTTTAAAATGCTACTTCTATCCATAATGATTATCACGATGCATAATTATCAAGAGGAAAAATTAATGAAAAGTTCAAGGCTCTAGCACTTCTACGAAAAAGGAACTTAATCTGGAGTTTCCTATCATGTAATAATGCAATCAACAGTACCGTACAACTGAAATTGATGTTCATGACTCTAACTCAAAGAGATTATTCCAATTTACTTGCATTTATTTCCAGATGTAATTTTGTGGAAACTCAATTGAATCATCAGGTCTGCAGGGCGCAACCATGAGTCACTGCAGTTTTAAACTTTGAAATGTCGTCTAAATATGGTCTTCATTTACCTGATATTCCCAGGCTAACCATACTAGCATTTCAGACAACTGTCAGACAACCAGGGATCCTACCCAAGTTTATGGTTATACCTGGGAAGCAGCAGCAGAGAGATCACCTTAAGGGAACATGACTTTTGATTTCAAATATCAAGTAAGAAACCACAACGGAAAAGAATACTTAGTGTTTATGTGGCAGATCCACAGGGTGTTAAGAGGGGGTCCATGACAAGGAACTAAGTAACTAATTCCTTCTAGTAACACTAGTCTGATGTCAGTGAAAGACTGCCCAAAAGAAGGGCAGAGAGGTTTTAAT
Source organism: Asterias rubens (assembly GCF_902459465.1). Lineage (NCBI taxonomy): Eukaryota > Metazoa > Echinodermata > Asteroidea > Forcipulatida > Asteriidae > Asterias > Asterias rubens. The sequence continues at coordinate 9,204,533 of NC_047069.1, read as the reverse complement.
TGAAATCAAAACCTCCTCCCCACCGATGGACCCGCCTTTTCCTTCTGGACATCCTCTACACAACAGTCCTCACCTGGGCTCTTTACAAACACATAAATCTCTGCCGATGTTTCATCAGAGATGCTATCAGAGTCTCTGCCGTACACACATCGGTACAGGCTTGTGTCTGTGTACTCCATGGTCTCAATCCTCAGCACACTCTTGTGCCTTAGTGCTCTCGGACACGTTGGGCAAGCCGCTGATGTAGGTTTAACTCTGGGTGCTACACTGTCTGGGTACAGCCACTCGAGAGTGAAGGCCCCAGTGCAACTCACTTCCACTGTGGAGTTCTCCGTTGTGACGACTTCAGAGGAGTCGACATCGATGTGAGGGGGACCAACCTGGAGAAGGCTGGCATCTAAGTAGCAAACAAGAGAATCGGAAATTGTTTGGGCTTTGACTGCAAAACTATAGCTCAATTAGCCATTTTGAGATTTGGTGGACTTATCATGATGTCTCTAGTAGGTTTGGGTAAATCTGTGAACACAAACCAAACAGTGCACCGAATAGTGTCTGCCATATCTCAAAAAGGCAAATAAACGTCTTACAATTTAAATGGCATCCCTCGAACAAATATATTTACAAAATAGGGAATATAGGGCTAGATAGCTCAGTTGGTAGAGCGCCGGCACGTTAATCCAGAGGTCGTTGGTTCGAATCCCACCCTAGTCAATTCTTTGTTCAACCCCAAAAAATCAATTTAAACAAAAATGTAAAGCCATTTTGAAACATGAATTTACCATATTTTTGATCGCATGGGGGCACTTTCATCAGGGAATTGTCTTGCATCACAATTACAGTTTCATCTTAATTTAATTACCTGTACGTAGTTTTCTTGCATCAATGACGAAATACGTAAAAATAAGAATAACAACAATGAACAAAAACCCAGTTTGTTTACTTGTTTTGCATCACATGAATTCGGTTCACGTACGCCCTCACGAGGTTAGAAATACGGTAAATTAGGTTTCCCTACTTTCCAAATATTTCCAAAGAACTGATTTGTTTTAAGTCAGCAGGTGTTTGTGGGATGATCAAAGTTTTATTCCCAATCGTTATTTCAACAATTCAGGAGGGAGGGATGTTTACATAATTCGCTGTAAAGATGTAACAGACAATCCACCACAAAAACACTTAATCCTTCCCTAAATCCTAGTAAATACAGGGCTGTACGAAGAAACAGTTTAAAATCTGCGCTTTGCACACTCCACTTTTCAATGCAACGGGGTGTGGTTATTCCTCAGGCTGCAAAGCCTAGGTCACAGGGTTTCTAACCACACAGGAAATATGTGATTACAGCGCAGAGAGCCTTGGATCATTGCTTGGAACCAATACCGACCCAAAGAAAACAAGGAGTTCAGACAACTTCCAACCAAATCCGTGTTCATCAGTTTCTGAATCACTGCACAATACTGTGAGCTTAGATCTTCAGTGACCTTTAAATGCCAGTAAGCCTTCCTGGACCAAGCCTGGTGAAGATGAGCTTGAGTGTATTACCCAAGAATTCTTGCAAAAATGACTTATTGGCCTGACTTTCCGACCCTAGCAGAGTTCTTTTCTAACAATGTAACTAAAAGCCTGTTTGTCAGACTGCTGTTTGTGGAATTGAAGTTGTGTTTGAATTGCTTTCCATTGTGATTACTTTACTGTAAATTTGTGTAACATATTTTACATCCTTGCTTTAATAGCTTTCTCAGAGATTCATTTGATCATTTAAAGCTTGATTAAAATCACATTGCAACCGAACGGCCCAATTAGTAAAAAACAAGTTACATTTTTACCATCAAAAGGGAGTTCTACAAAAATAAAAAAATACATCAAACAGAAAAATCCTGCTTAGCAGAAACAGTTTACCAGCTAACTTTCAATAAATTTTATACTGTTGCCACCGGTCCCCCACTCATATCTTGCTCAGCAAAGAAATGAGCAGCGTTTTCTGCTAAAAACAGCTTTATGAAATTGGGCCCTGTCTGATCTTGGAGGGATGAATTGATTGGACGAGAATAAAAGTTATGAACATATGATAGAAATGCCAATTTGTTAAATCCTACCATTTCCAATAACTGCCACATCCACCTGGCTGACCGTTCCACTGTTGATATGATTCATATATCGGCTATAGATACACTGATAAGTCCCTGAGTCACTGTAGCCAACGTTCTCAACACGGAGGATGCTGGTGTGCTGGGAGGCAGGGAGGCACGTTGGGCAAGCACGAGAGGATAATAATACATGAGTCTGGATGCTCTGAGGGTAACTCCACTCCATGGTGTAGGCACCGGAGCAGTTGAGTTCCAGCATCTCACCCTGACTGATGTTCAGATGGAGAGGGGCTCCTTGGATGTTAGGAGGGCCGTATTTGAACAAGTGTTCTCCCGCTGATAGTAGTAATAATAATAATAATAGCAGAACTTAATACGCACATATCCACCGATAGAGTGCCCGAGGTGCCTACAATAATACAATACAATAACTTAGAAAAAACTTACAATTAATGGAAAATGATGAGCATATTACCATGAGCGAGAAAAGGCATGTGACATCAAATAAGGCTGAGATTTAAGGAACTAGTAACCCCAAAACAATAACTGAAACTTAGCGGCACACATTTGGTAAACTATTTCCAAGGCAAATTCTTTTTAAGATTTTGCTGTCGAAGCGAATTCAAAATGAAGTCTTTAAGTTCAGTGTCAAACTTGATACTTGGTGCCAAACATTCTTCAAATGACATTGATAGGGGTGCGATCAATAACAAAGAAAAGCAAAACAGTTCATCAAATTCCTGAAACACTACACAAACTGTGTAGAAAAGGAAAACAGACGACCACACCATGTGAAAATCAGCTCCTTGAAAATCAGCTAAAATTACCTTAATATCTCCTCCATTTCCACCAATAACCTCCAAACGTGAGTATAAACAACTTGTCATCACTTTCACAAACCATCGAAGTTAAAGTCAAGCAGTATGCCCCCCAAAAAAGACAAAACTAAGTCGGCATCCACTTCGATATCATCAGAGTCAACTTACGCGCCACACTCATCAGGTGATCACCCCTGCTCGCCCATTGCGTCATCAGACAATGACATAATCACCTTGCGTCGGGAACTCCGGTCAATGGCGTCTGATCTCAGCAGCAAACTGGACACAGTGATCAACAAACAAGATTCCATTTTGAAAAGAATTCAAACCCTGGAAACAAAACAACGTGGAATGGAGGAGGCCATTGAGTTCTCGTCAAAGTCCATCGAGGAAATCCAAAAAAAACAAAAGAACTTATCCGATGGCGTTTCCACCCTGACGACGCAGCTCAATACGGCCATTACAAAGATTAAACACCTGGAGGACGACACACTTAACCTGGAGCGCCATTCCCGAAGCTTCAACCTCCGGCTTGGGGGAATCCCGGAAAACCCAAAAGAACCCACCACCTTCCCCTACGACACAGTCAAGAAGATCCTGACGGAGCGGTACAACATGCCGGAAGCTGAAGTTGAGGCTGCACATCGTACAGGAAGACCCCCACAATCCCCATCGGACAAGCCCCGCCACATCATCGCGAGATTTCTGTATCGGTCTGAGCGCCAGGCTGTCCTGTCGAGAGCCAAACATAGTCTTGCAAACACCGGGATGTTTATCCTGCAAGACCTTCCTGCCGCTGACGTTGCCAAAAAAAGATCCCTCCGAGATGTAATGAAGAAAGCGTACGACGCCGGCAATCGCCCCGTCTTCAAGAATGGCGAGCTCTACATCCAGGGCAGGAAGTATACACCCACCCCATCCAGCTAAGATTGTTACAGTATAATAGTGCCGTTTATCATTCATAAAACCTGAGTTGATTTTCCTGGTTCAAGTAAATTAAAGTGTTTCCATCATGATATATTTATGTATTTGTTTATGTTTGTCCGTGTGTACAGGAGTAAGGCATTGCTATACAGTATGTGCTTATTATCAAAACTAAACTAACCACGATGCTCCTATGATTCCAAGCCTAGATCCAGATACAAACTTTCAAGCTCCTGTCATAAATTGTGATTACTATGATCAAGATCAATTCCTGAATGCATTTAACAAGAAAAAATGTTCAAATATGAAATTATTACATATAAATGCACGCAGCTTGCCCCGAAATATTACTTGTATTAGGAACTATGTAAACCTCTTGGAAAACACATTTTCAATTATTGGGATATCCGAATCATGGTTGAAAGATACTCAAGATCCGCTAGTCCAAATGCATAATTTTTCTATGGAAGGCTTCTGTAGACAAAATAAACGAGGTGGTGGGGTAGCACTATATATTAGAGATGACATCGTTTACAAAACTCGTAACGATATATCAGTGAACAATTCAGATATAGAATCATGCTTTATTGAGCTTGTTAATAATCACAATAGCAACGTGGTTATTGGAGTTGTGTATAAATCACCAAGCGCCCCGTTAAATAATTTTATAGAACTAATTAATGACATATTGGCTTGTGTTAACAATGAAAACAAAAAGTGTTATATTATGGGTGACTTTAATATTGATTTATTGCAGTATGATACACACAATGGTGTACGTAATTTTATGGACACTTTGCAATCCCAATCTTTTTATTCCACTATTAACAAACCAACTAGAATTACTGCTGACACTGCAACAGTAATTGACAATATCTTGACAAATGATTTCAACAACCACCATGCCGGCGTTTTAGTTACTGACATAAGCGATCATTTACCGGTATTCCTAGTTACTGATAATCTTAGGGAAAACCCGCAGAACGAACGAAGAAACAGTAAGCGTGACTTTAGCAGTAACCATATTCATAATTTTGTCGACGAACTTAACCAAATTGACTGGAGTTTTATAACATCATTGAATAATTTGCATGAAATATATGGTAACTTTCAGGAGCATGTTGTTAAACTGTATGATAAACATTTCCCCTTGCAAGAGGTGAAACGCAGATATGATTCTTGTAAATCACCCTGGCTATCTGATGGCGTTTACAATTCAATAAGGAGGAAAAACCACTTGTATAAAAAATTTCTAAGAAATCCTAATAACCAAAATAAATCCATCTATACTCTGTATAAAAATAAATTGAATGCTTTGATTAAAATATCAAAGAAAAATTACTTAAACAAGAAATTTGAACAGGAAAATGGCAATATCAAAGGAACTTGGAAGCTTATAAATTCTTTGCTAAATAAGGGTAAGCCGAATTCCAACCCGTCTTATGTTGTTAAGGAAGACTGTGTTAAACTAGAGGATAACAAAGAAATTGCAGATGCATTCAATGAATACTTCGTTAGCGTCGGTGCGAAGCTTACACGTAATCTACCATTATGTAATACTTCGTGTGAGTCTTTTCTTGCAGGAAGATGTTCACACTCTATCTTTTTAACTCCAGTTACGCAAGAAGAAATTGCAGATTCTCTCAACAAACTTACATGTAGCAAGGCTCCTGGTTTTGATGGGTTAAGTCCGTTTGTAATTAAACAGGCTAGGTACATTCTTGCTAAACCACTTGCTGAAATCTTCAACAGGTCCTTATCTTCTGGTATTTTCCCCGATGCGTTAAAAATAGGTAAGGTTATACCAATACATAAAGGGGGTAATAAACATGATATTGGAAATTTTAGACCTATCTCAGTTTTGTCCACGTTCTCAAAGGTTTTTGAAAGGATAGTTTATAATAGACTAATATCATTCATTAATAAAAATAGCATTCTTGCTGAGTCGCAGTTTGGCTTTAGGGAAAACCGATCTACAGAGTTAGCAACCTCATACGTAGTAAATAAACTACTCAAGGCCATAGACGATAAAACGTTTTCCGTTGGTATATTCTTGGACCTTTCAAAGGCTTTCGATACCGTAAACCATGACATTTTAATTTCTAAATTGGAACATTATGGTGTGCGTGGAATAGCATTAGCCTGGTTTAAAAGTTATTTATCTAATAGAAAACAATTTGTATTGTTTAAGTCAACGCTGTCTAAAGAACAATATATTTCCTGTGGAGTTCCACAGGGCTCTGTGTTGGGTCCTCTATTATTTATTATTTATATAAACGACATATGTAATACTTCTGATACAATATCCTTCTCTTTATTTGCAGATGACACAAGTTTAGTGTACAGTCATAGTAACGTAGATACAGCTGTTAGTCACCTTAATTTTGAACTTTTAAAAATAAGCACTTGGCTGTTGGCAAATAAACTATGTATTAATGTACTGAAATCAAATTATATAATATTTTGTCCGAGACAGCAGAAATATACTCAAACGGTTCCTTTAATATTAAATGGTGTTAACTTGCAAAAAGTAAAAAGTACAAAATTTCTAGGCATTTATATTGACGAAAATCTTAACTGGAAGAGTCACGTTGATGTAGTGTCAAGCAAAATATCAAAAACCATCGGTATAATGAATCGTTTGAGGTTTTTCTTACCAAAGAATATCTTAATAACTCTTTACAACTCATTAGTCCTCCCATATTTAAATTACTCAATTCTCACTTGGGGTGGCTCTTCATCCTGTGATAAACTTCTTATTTTACAAAAACGAGCTGTTCGAATAATTTTCAACGCTCATTATCGGGACCATACCTCTCCTTTGTTTGCCGAACTGAAACTACTACACTTTAATGATCTCTATAACCTCAACCTTGGAAAATTCATGTACAGGTATATAAATAATTTGTTACCTTCCTGTTTTAGTTCATGTTTTACTCTCACTTCAGATGTGCATTCTTATAACACTAGAAGCAGCTCGAACAAGAACATTTATGTTAGTTTTAACAGAACGTCAATGTTTAAAAATGGCCTCGTTCAACGAGGTACACATTTTTGGAATAGTCTACCCACCCCTCTTAAAACATCATTAAGTTTATCTACATTCACCAAACAACTAAAAACACAACTGCTCCAATCATATTCTTAATCTGTAATGGAAAAATTGTCATTTAGCAATAGCTCAATTATGCTCCTATATGTCTGTCATTGTCCTTTTTTCGTTTGTCATTTGCCAGTCTGTGTTTGTCTGTCAAGGGTACGGGTACAAAAGCTTTGCTTCACCCTTTGCCCAATGTTGTTATGTGAATAATGTTTAAACTAAGCTTCGTTAAGTTAATATTGTTATAAATGATTATTTCGTCTTTTAAAATATGTTGTTATAATAGTGTTAACTTAATGGTGTATGTATTATGTATTATCATAACAATGTTGAAATAAATGTTCTATGATTGATTGATTGAAACACTAACAAACCAATTTTGTTTTCCACCTTTGTCTTGTTCTTCTCATATAAATCGTCAATTGGTATTCAAAGAACGTTTTGCATCGGAAAAAGAGAATATTATTTGGCTCTTCCCATGCAGGATTTGAACTACCCCTTACTGATAAGCAATTAATAGTCTAGTATTAAGACATCTATACACTGTATTGGCAAATGTTTGAATCCCATCCGAGTACCTGAGAACCCTTTTCAGAGCCACACTGGATGTGTGACTAAAACCACATAATAATATATTGAATTTTTTTTTCACAGCTACACATGTAAAGCCCTACAACAATATTATTCCTGTTTTGAAAGAAGTGTCAAGACCATAAAATAAACTTACGCAAGACGGTTATGTTAACTGCTGCAGAGAGACTCCCAATCTGATTGCTGGCTATGCAAGTAAAGGTTCCATTGTCAAAGGCAGTGGCATTCTGGATGAATAGTCTGCTGCTGAATCTGCGGGGATGTAGCTCAGACTCACTGATCTGACGGGAAGATTTCTCTCGGTAGTTGAATTCCAAACTTGAAATCTGAAGCAAATTTTGATAAAATTAAATTTAATCTTACAGCAAATGTGAACACTGTCCATTCGGAGGCTGTTCAAATAAAAGCGATACATAGGCCTGTCCATTTGTTTGACTCACCAGTCGTCATTTCCATGAATCAATTAATCTTAAATATTTCTCCTGAAGACAAGCAGAGCATACTATTCGACTATTTGAGACGGCAGCTCTTATCAGAGCCAACACCCCTCCCAATAGAGATTAGTTACACCATGGTTACACCAGCAATTACTAGTTGTTAATTTTAGTGTGATAAGCACTTACAAGAATAATATGCTATGGGCATACTGAATCACTGCATGAAGTCTCTACAATTCAATATTTCAAATGAGTTTCATAAAAAATGTGCCACTCTTTCACAAGCTATTACAACAAAATCACTGTTAATATATCAACTTTTGAATTATAACCTACATGTACTTTATCAATCAAAAAATGGTCATGGAGGTCCACTTCTACTTATACTGTACATGGTTTGACTCAAAACTTTGTTTAAGTACGGGGGCGAAAAACTTCTTTCACCAAATTTAGTGACTCTATGATATTTCATAGATGGAAATTTGCATCGGGGATAACGAATATTAGTTTTGGTTTTTAATGAGACTCTAGAGTAGTTTTTAAAATCCTGAAATCAGGAAAAAATCTTGTCCATACATACAGGCTTAACACATGTTCTGCTACTAGACCAGCATAAATTTCCCCTATATTCACTTATTTTAATTTAAAGATGGTCATTCACAACAGAATAAGTCGAGGAAGCTTTAATTTCTTCATTATTTTGGACAATTTTAATTTTGTCGGCATGACAGACCATGCATGAAGGTTAACAGCAAACCTGAAGGGATACATTCATCTTTAATAATATAAGCAGGGATCCTTGGGACAGTTCTTCAAACACATCTACACTAAGGTCTGTACCTGATTAACAACATCCTTAAGATTTCAAGAAATCCTTGGGAAAATGTGTGTTAAATCTTTAGAAGTTAAAGAGGAATATATCATTGCAGGGGAAGAGGAGTAAGATCTGGGTCAAGGTTAAACCATCAAAATATTCTTGGATTGTTGTGTCAATTTGTAGAGGTATCATAACATGTAAAGAACTAAACAAGTAAACTTATATGCCATTTTCTAATCCCAAATAACATGTAGTTATATATGCCATTTTCTCTATGTGAAAACCTATTTAAATGGAAAGTCCACAGGTTGAGTTTTCTGTACTGTGTGCCTTACAATGACAGGGCACTTCCCATGCACAAGCTAATGCGTGTGAATTACGTGCCAATATACCGACAAAATTATTTGTTTTTTATTATTTTTGTTTTGTTTCTCCAGATCAACTTTTTTTTTAAATCATCAAGATAAAAACCATTCAGAATGATCCAAATTCATTCAAAACCAAGACAAACACCAAGTTGAAAACATTCTAAGTACCTTGTTTCAAATTCAGCATGCTCTGGTCAAACTTCAAAAGTTTGGGACCAGAATGTCTCACACTTCTGACAAATCTTGGGGAGACCCCCGAGTGAATTACGGTACCATCTCTTTAAGGTTGGTCTTGAGATAATCTTAAATTTGTTGTGTTGTCGTCTTCTTTAGAGTTACATATTGTACACAAGAGTTTCTCAGGATAAGTCAACAGAGTGTCTTGCACTATAGCGATAGAAGTGCTTGTTTTACATACCCTCTTGACATTAAGTGATTTACAATGAAGCAAACTTTATTGAAATAGTAACAGAACAAAACATCCTGATTTTTTTATTTTTCTGCCTGAAACGTTTAATCTGAAATGGATCACCAGCCGATGATCCGTTCCAGTAGACGGAGAGTAGCTGTTTTTTCTCTTGAACTTTCTAATGAAAAAAGTCAAAACAAGTTGGTGCCATGCAATGTACGGGTAGTACAATCTTATCTGGATTCTTGTTCTCAAAGTACATTGCAGTTAAATTTAATTGTGAATATTCAAGATGCTCACATATCAAAGTGTTTGTCAAAAGAAAATTGTATATTGTACACAATAGTACAGATAACTAGTGGAGGAATGTACAAAAAAATGGGTTTTTCTTTTCCTTTTTATAAGTTGTTTATTTTGGGTTGAGCAAAGAAAACTTTCCTCTTATAAAAGTTGCATCCCCTTAAAATGTGATCACATGTGCTGCCACTTCACAGGTTGTACTTTAAACTTGGATTTGATCCCTAGCTATGGCAGCTATAGGTTGTATGGCTGCTGACTTGCACCACCAATCAGATATTGACAAAATAGAGAGATACAAAAATGTAGGGCTAGATAGCTCAGTTGGTAAAGAGCCGGGGATCACAGGTTCAAGTCACACTCTAGTTATTTTAATTTTGTTTTCAACTCAAAATTATTAAAGAATTTCAAAGTAAATCTCCCTTGTGATTTATTACTTAATTTTCAATAATAGTTTCTCCAGGATGCCATTTACCAAATTATGTATTACATGGTTGCCCTTCCTATTATTTCCCTGGAGGGAATAGGACTTCAAATTCCCAAGCTTTTTTAACAGGAAATGTGTTTTGGCAACTTCGTCCTTGTTTTGTTGGGGAAATTAAGTGATGCAATGAGGGAGCAGTCAGCTTTAGTGTGGATTACATTGGGCCTAATTTAATTTTTTTTTAAACATTGCTTAGCAATGTTTGTAAGCATTCAGTCTACCTTATATAGATTTTATGTTGTAAATTGCTTAGTGTTTTAAACAACAAATAATCGTGACTAAATTGCACTGAGTTTAATTGAAATGATTTATGTAAATAAAAGCGTCATCTGAGCTGTAGGCTGATTTAAGAAATTGATACTTATAGAGCCTATGTAAACAAATATATAAATTTAAGGTTTTCAAAATGTATGTCAAGAATAAATGATTCTGCTATTATTTTCAAAGAAAACTCAAGTCAACTTTATAAGATAGATTGATTCTTTCCTATTGTATTAGTAGTAAGAAGTCCTTGTCGGTCAACAGGGAAGAAGACTGGGTGGGATGTGATGACTCGATTCAGGATAGCCCTTGCTTACCTACAACTACTTTATAAACTTGTGGGTTGCTAATGGAAACGATTAATTTGGGTCAAGGATATACTTCCTTGATGGAAGATGATAAGTGTTGATTGAATTAATTTCTCAAGACAGGCAACCTTGAGGCTTGATTTCTTTTGATTAATTAAATTAAAAATAAATTAAATTAAAAATTAAAAATAAATTAAATTAAAAATTAAAATTTAAAATTAAAGTTAGATTTATTTCTGTTTAAAGAGTGGTCAAAGTGACTAACAGACACCATACATGTACGTCTACATGTGGTTAATTCAAATTTACAAATGACAGAACTAAATTTCATCAGCTTTCTGCATCTCAAAACAAGCAATACAAAAAATACAGGGGGACTAAATCTAAAAAACTTGACTATACATTGCACTGCGCTTAAAGGCAGTGGACACTATTGGTAATTATCAAAGACTAGCCTTCACAGTTGGTGTATCTCATTATATGCATAAAACAACAAACCTGTGAAAATTTGAGCTCAATCGGTCATCGTACTTGCGAGATAATAATGAAAGAAAAAACACCCTTGTCACACGAAATTGCGTGCGTTTAGATGGTTGATTTCGAGACCTCAAGTTCTAAATCTGAGGTCTCAAAATCAAATTCGTGGAAAATTACTTCTTTCTCGAAAACTATGGCACTTCAGAGAAAGCTGTTCTCACAATGTTTTCTATCATCAAACTCTCCCCATTACTCGTCACCAAGTAAGGTTTTATGCTAATAATTATTTTGAGTAATTACCAATAGTGTCCACTGCCTTTAACTTTTTTACTGTCTAAATTTTAAGTCTGTGTACAGTACAGAATGCAACTGCAGTGCAATTTATGAAAACGTCATTTATGAAAACGTCACCTCATTACCATTAAGCTGTGAAAGTGACAGTATTTGTCACTTTTCAAACATAACTGACAGCTGTTAGTAGACAGTAGTTTGAAGATCAAGACATCAAGTTTCCTTCCATCCCATACTATAGTCAAGATTAATCTATGCCACAAATTGATGCACAAAGTATACATGATGGCTGAATGTTATAATTCAACACACATCAATCAAAACTTTTCAGAGTATTTTGTTTCCATCTTCATTTAAATGTGACACTTTCACAAGCAGGATGTGATGTGCACAAATTAGTTGCTGCTACAGTACTAAGTACAAGATTTAAAAGTAGGACACACATTGTAAAACTTAACATGATAATTATCCATGTGTTTCAATGTTTCTTTTGAATGTAGTTCATTAAAAAGTGCATCGAATGAGATACTGTTTTAATCTACAATGCTTAGTCTTAGTTGTGATAAGACTTGTTACTCTTGAATTGTGTCATGTGTGAGAAACTGCCCATGAAAAACTCACTGCTTGATTTGATTTTTCAAATCAAAGTTCTGTTAATTAAAAAAGAAAAAACTTTGGAAAGTTTGATGCCAATGAATTTGTTTGTCAAAAAGGGGGCAAATAGTAGATAAGGCTGGTGTAGATAAATGGATACAACCACAGTGTTTAAGAACTTTTTGAATTTTCAGAGGAGTGCTTGTCATCCATTCGTCTTTTCTTTGCCTCAGGAAATGGATAAGTCCAGATTTCAACTCGTGTTTATTGTCAGCTACAATTCACTCACACACATCCAATATTTGTTAATATTGTGTGGTAGCTAACCTGTTATGAAGCAGGGATTTGCTTGTACCAAGTAAATACATACAGCTCTTTGAAACTGTGCCCTAAGCTTGACTACAGAAATAAAATGATGAATCATTATCTTACCCTTTTTCCTGGATATTCCCAGCTGAGTTCAATATGGCTTCTTGATGGCACGTCCACCTCGCACATCACATCAAACCCTTCCCAGCCCTGTATCACTTCAGTCTTGCTGGCGTGTATCTCAGGCTTGACTGGGGAACTATGGACTGAAATAATAATCAATCAATCGATCAATCAAGTGACCAATTCATCAATCAAGGGAGCAGTCGATCGATCAATTCAGTAATCAATCAATTCAATGAGAGTGATAAAAATATCTGAAGTTTATGAAGAATGTCAGGAAATAACAAATTATAAGATGTAAATAAATGATGAGGTTTTTAACAGCAAGAGTTCCTTACATCTTCTCAAAGTATAAGAACGTTCGGGTATGCAATCTTTCAACCATGCAAGCTGTCAAGAAAAAAAAGATTTATTTAAGCTTACTTTTACCAACTTCCTTTTTTCTAATTTAAGTCTCCTCTATGCCCGTGTAATACTTCAACTATTTTAGAAAAGGACAAGTTTACATAATCCAATTTGAGTTATAAATGTTTAACTAATGCAGATTAATTGCACAGATAGAAGCTTTTGGAAGGGAAGTTTAGATCATTGGGTTTCTCTAAAAGTAACTGTCAATATTGTTTCCACAATATTCAGTCCAGCCCCAAACTTAGGAGACACTATAAATCTATCCCATAGATTACGCCTAGGTCAAAAAGAAGACACACTATCGAATTGATTAACTAATGCCTAAATTTCAGTATTCAACAAATAAAAGTTTCATACTCCTCTGTGTGATGTTCCCGTCAAGAGAATGGAGAATATCAGACCGAAACTGGCATACAGACATTATTACTTTGGGGGCAAGCACGGGCCAAGACATAAGTAAAAGAGGGGGGGCCTTTCAAACAACTCATTTTGTTAAATTGTTTTAATGTCATTTGGAGGCAGGAGGGGGAGGGGGCCAGGGTTGGAGCCCTCTCCCCCCTCTGGTTATGCCAATGCGCACCGACTGTGATTTTAAGTCACATTTCAGCGAGTTGATTTCAATCTACAAACATTGTATGCTTCATAAAGAACTTGACCATAATGTGCTCCTCTAAGAGTCATAGCCAATAATGTACTTCAAATTACTTCTACTAAGTTTGGACTTCTACTAAGTTTGGACCAAACTTGTGACAATTGAGGGTCAGATTTATGGTTGAAATGTGGTGTGCTTCGAATCCTGCCTCTTTCTACTCACCTTCATAGTGCACAGTGAATATCTGCTGCTGGAGCATATTTCCCAGGCGTGCCTCGCATGTAACAAATCCATTGTACAATTCCTGATTAGCCAAAACATTAAATCCAATCTTGGGATCGAAGACTAAGGTACTTTCATCCTGGTTCGTAACCGTCGTAAATCCAATGACCAGAGAAACTTCAGTCCTTGAGTTAGTTGTCCGACAGGGAATGGTGAATGGTGATTCACCACTAGTATAAATATTGTGATCAGCCACTGGTAGCAAAAGTTTCTCAGGATCTTTAAATGAAACAGAGAGATTAGATTGTTCAATTTGAAACTATCTAAGTTGATCTATGGGCCAAAATTTTATTTGCTGTTATCACCCATGTTTGGGAGTCAGATTCACCATGTGTTATTGTAAAGTGTGCATTATAGGTGGCGCAGCAAAGTTAACACGCGCACCATACATGTAGTTCTTATCGCAAATACTCGGTGTGGAATGCAGTGCATGCTGGTCCAGTTAGCAATCTAGTTTGATCACTAGCTAGACCAGCATGCACCTCATTCAACAGTTGGCGTTTGTGCAATAGGTATTTGTGTGCAATGGGTATTTGCCTGTAACTTGACTCCCAAAATGGCAAATCATAGACAGACAGCCCTTTTTTCTGAGATCTCAGTTGAAGGCTGAAGTCTATGAGTACAATTCCATAAACTGTGTCCATCATCAATCTTCCACCATACTGTTTGTTTTAAACACAAATGCACTCAATGCACTAGCTTGACACAAATTACAGCCCCCACCTCAATGTGAAGCGATGGTATTTTTTGCAAAGTGTGCAAATTTAGTGGTAGCTGGATTTTTCTGTTATACCATGGAGCGCCATGGTATCATGTAACAGAAAAAAACAGACTATGGACAGCCACAAAAACTCAGAATTTTGGCTGTTGGGTTTCTACATGGCCTTGCATGCTCATCATCATTCAATGTTGATTTTAAAACCAAAAAAACATGCCCATCACAAACAACCAGACAAAGTGACAAAAAGTTTGGACAGGTGTGGGGTTATCAATCATTAATGTATCAAAACAAGATACTTTTTAACGGTGTTTGATGATAATAGAAGACATCCTTGCAAAGTTTCATTCTATGAATTCCCTTGAGTATGCCCTATGCTCATCTTCATTTCCCTACTTTTTTATTTAACCATTTCACAACTTTTCTAAAGAAACTTTACCATGGCTCCATGCTTTTTTCAGACCTATTTTCGATCTCCCAAAAAAATATTTTTTAGAACATCATTGTTGCAGTCAAACCCAGACTTGATAACAGAGTAAAGACTAGTTACATTATCTTAAAATGCACCGGAATTTGTTGCTCTCTTTTGAGGAATTTTTGAGAATATTTTTTAGAACATCATTGTTGCAGTCAAACCCAGACTTGATAACAGAGTAAAGACTAGTTACATTATCTTAAAATGTACCGGAATTTGTTGCTCTCTTTTGAGGAATTTGTGAATGTCTTTACTAAATGTATAAATGCTGTTACAAACATGACACACTCTAGGTTTCTTTATAACAAAAAAATACATCAAACTACAGGAATTAAGAGTAGACAGAAGCAAAATAGATTTTCTCATGAAAGTAACTCACACACCCAGCTAATGTACTCTGCACATTATAATTCTAACATTGGTTCCCATGAGGCCTACAGTGTTTTTTTAGTGTATATCTTCAAGTGGAAGTTCCAAGTTCCTGAAAACAAGAATCCTTGTTGAAAACAAGGATGATTAAGCAATTGGGAATCTAAATTGAGGGCATGCACGTTTTTAAGTGGAAGTTACACACTGGCTTTGCCAGGAGGCTCCCCTTCCCTTAACCCCTTACCCATGACCATCAATCCACTGCTGCAAATGTATTGTGACCTGCTATAGTGTTTGGAACACTAAAAGCAGTGCTTTCATGATAACCAAATTTAGTTCAGATATTTGCATTTAATATGGCAATAAGCATTGGTTTACCTTTTCAGAAGTGTCTTATCATGATGTTTTCAAATGCAAATTTAGGCCTAACATCTACATTATTGTAGATGCCCGCTGCCAAACTTAGGATTTGAACTGTCTCTAGCTATCGGGCAATCTCGGTGGTCTAGTTGGTAAGACACTGCTCTAGAATTGCAAGGGTCGTGGGTTTGAATCCCACCTGAGTAATATGCCTGTGATATTTGTTTCACAGGACCCTGAGGGAAAGTACTGAGTATACAGTGCTAAAACACATCGGTGTATGGGTTAAAACCCAAAATAATAAAAACTAAAAATAATATTCTTTATCCCCGATGCAAATTTAACATCTTTGATTGAAGTGTGACTAGTTTTTAATGCAATGTCCGATTTAAAACTGACACTACTTTTTTTAAACTCTAGGTCCAATTGGAGTGAAGAAAGGGTTGTTAAAGATATAAAACATGGTTTGAAACTCTCCAAAACTCACCGTTGCTTGAGACATAAACATACACCTGAGAAGACACATCACTGGTCAAATTGTCCGAGTATCTCAGGTAGGCACACAAATACTGTCCAGTATCCTTATATTGTGCTGACTCCACTCGGAGTACACTGGAATGTTTTAACTGGGGTTCACAATCCTTGCAGGGAAATCTCGTAATATCTGCTCGGTTTTCTACAGCTAAGTGTTCGGGATAAATCCACTCAAGAACGAAGGCTCCATTGCAAGATATTTCCAGTGTTGTGTTTTCAACAAGTGTGAGTTCAGATCCTAGTGGTTGTATAGTTGGTGGGCCAACTTTTTTTAACCTTCCAGCTAAAGGGATCAAATCGATAAAAAAAATACAACTCTCATTAAAATTTAACATCTATTATAAAATTTATTGATCATTTTGCTGATACTCGAATGCACTGATGTAAATCTTGCACTCAGATGTTTCGGTAATTCATTGCATATAATCACAATCAAAGCAAATGTACAGTTTTATTTGGCATGCACTGTAATTTGCCGTTGACAATGTTACACCATTGTTGATAGCGGAGGAAGTGTGATCAATTATTTTGTAAAATAATTGGAATACCAAATATCAAGTATTAGTAAAACAATATAATTAAATAATTAAGTACTACTATTACCCAGCATTAGCTGATATCTGCAGCAGTAAGCAACTTTTTAGCAAGGTGTGACAAAGTAAATTCTAAGTAGTAATTCTCAAACATAACCATAGTTATAAAACTGTCCACTCTTCAAAATAGATTGGCTACATTGTAGGTCAAATGGAAGCACGGTAGGCCTACACTCCCTTTAAAAAGGAAGTCCCTGTCTACAAAATGGATCACTGAAGTAAAACAAAATAACAAAGAGGGACAGTTAACACCTGTTGAGCATTATTAACTGTGGTGTCTCTGAAAGTTCATGCCTTGCGGTTATTCTTCCAATGTTTTCATTTTTGTGTTTTCCCCCTTTCATTACACCATCATTCTTCACCAAACTGCATGTTGCTCTTTTTCAGTCGCTCCCGTTTTTGTATGTCTACACCTAAACAGGTTAGCAGGAAACTTCAGAGATGAGTGTAGTAATTGGCCTAAGATGATGTCATCATCTCAAGACTTTTAGGTGTCCACACTGATGATGACGAGCCTCTCTGGATGAAACCTCCCCTTTGCAATGACGCCGATAAAAAAAGTCATTGTCAGAGTGTCAGCTCCACTCTAGTCATCCTACCCTTCCTTCTATCTTATTGATGAACCAGAGAGAGATTTAGATCAGGTGGTGATTTGTATCGGAGGATACCTCCTTTATTGTGACATGTTGATGCCTCCACTGACCCGGATATTGAATCCAACAGATATAGCCAAAGATGCTAGTCATAATCCCATTCTTTTCACTGTCTGCATCATATTGTGCATCTATCATATAGATATTAGATGCTATTACATAGGAACAATGTTTCTTCAGTGACCAAATTGGAACAAGAATTCTGCAGAATAGCCTAATACATGGTTTTTATGTGTTTTCCCATTGTAATAATTTGTTTACGTAGTCATTCCCCTCAAAACAGTATCACTAACATGAAAAGAGCCATGAAGTTGAAATTCATGTCTGAATTACTATTCCAATTAACAGTAAAGTACTAATAACGATGACACTTTAGTGAAATTTAGAACCTCATCCCCTCAACTTAGAGTAATTAGGACTAGGTTGAACCAATGATACACTATCAAGAAAGTCAAGGGAGCTGAGAGAGCCATGTCTTAGCCTTCATACATGTTTTTGTTACAACATAATGGAGGGTAGGCCTATGGCCCCTTAAAAATCTCTGCATCATAACGTGGATTTATAATGTATCCATTTAAACTCTACACTGTCATTTAATTAAGCACTCGTCTTTTGGTTGACAGAGCATTTTAGCCAATACAGGCTATTGCATCAAATTAAATGGTGGCATATGATTAACAAAAATTTGCCCTGTTTCAGGTATTTCTTAAAATGATTATAAATACAGTAGACACTGTACAAAACATATAAACACAGGAGTCAAACCAAGCCTAGTTAGTATAGATGGTGTGGTTTGCAAACAGCTTGTGATAGATCACAGCTGTTGTGATCTTGAACTTACTCTTCAAAGCTAAAGCTGTTTTGACTTGACACGTCTTCAAAACAAAGTATTGAAGCTGGGAGTGAGTGTGACCTAGTCATTTGAGTGAAGAAAAATGTTCACTGCTTGCGTTTTAGTATTATTTCTTAATGTTATAATATACCATTCAAGTTCAGTAACAAGATGAAAGATTGGAATAAATACATGTCATGTAGTTCATACCTCAAACCCACTACTATACTGGCTTAGACAAAATCTTTTAATTCATAGCTTACATTATGAATTACTCATATTTAGTTGATCACTTTTCAAAAAGATAAAAGCACACTGAACATTTTCATCATGTTCAAACCCTGTTTTTAAATATTGGTATAAATTTTTAGCTTTATCAATGTTTTCACAAACTTTTAATTGTATGTTAAAACATTTTTTAAAGGAAACTTGTGAAAAGTATAAATGTGACAGTCTATACAACACCAACACTTTCGTGCATCACCGCTGATCCGCCGCCCAGTACTTAAGCAGCATGCAGCATCAGAGTCCAGCATTCTCCAGAAGACGATCAGAGCATACTGATCGAAACGTCAAGTTAATCCAACGGTTCTTTTCAGAACCACCCCAACTCATTTAGAGATTGTTATTACATGGTGTTACCGCAAACTCTTCTATATCTTATTTCCACCATGCAACGTTTCAAATCCTACTTAACGATTGGTTTGTAATATTAATAATCGGACAACCACAACCACAAACAGAAGTTTAAACATGGTCATCATCATCATCATCATCATCATATGATGGTTTCTTTTTACACATCAAATATTCTAGTGCTAAAGCATGATATAGTTTCCCTTTAAGTTGACCCTGATCCTCTAATCTTGTTTTCTCTGAACATCAGCCAGCTTCTGTTATTAGAATCTTAAAACATCTAAGTTGGATAATAACACTTTAACATCCAGCATAAATAGGTTTGTGAAATTACAGCAATTGCCACTTGACTTCACACAATATTCAAGGCCCAATGCTGTTTGCGTCTACATTTTCTGTCACGGTTCCGAAGTCAGGAAGCCAGTAAAATATCCAACATTACTCGATACCTTGAGCTACTGATATTGCCTCTGGAAACAATTTGGTACTATCAGTCAAGTGGAAGTTGAAGGAAACAGGAAACACTCTTTCCGCAGTGATTTAAATGTGATGGCAAAACTTACCCGCAATAGATTTAAAGACACTGGACACTATTGGTAGTTGCCAAAGACCAGTCTCCTCACTTGGTGTATCTCAACATATGCATAAAATAACAAACCTGTGAACATTTGAACTAAATTGGTCGTCAAAGTTGCGAGATAATAATGAAAGAAAAAACACCCTTGCCAAACAAGGTTGTGTGCATTCAGATGCTTGATTTCGTGACCTCAAATTCTAATTCTGAGGTCTCTAAATCAATTTCATGGAAAATTACTTCTTTCTCAAAAACTACGTCATTTCAGAGGGAGCCAATTCTCACACCATTTTATACTATCAACCTCTCCCCTTTACTCGTTACCAAGTAAGGTTTTATGCTAATAATTATTTTTACTAATTACCAATAGTGTCCACTGCCTTTAACCAGAAACTAAGTATCCAAAAGCAAATATACACTGGGTGGAGTAAAGATGTAACTTTGTACAAAGTATGATTAGGTTTTCCTCCTGTAACTTATGCAGAATTTTATGAGTGGCAAACACTCAAACTTGTATTACTCTGTTTGCGTCAATGAGGACTTTTTCAGTTTTAATTGTTTTAATTGTTTTAAAGGACGATAACAAACCTCAGAGACTTTTACAAAAGGGGTTATTCAATAAACTAATTACTTGATAAAGCCAAATCAACAAACATCATGTTCATTTAAGTCCCTCTTATTTATTGTACCTCAATAGCATTATCTAATTGTTTCATGCAACTGTGTGCATGGAGGTAGTAATAGATTGATGTTTAGCCAGCATTATAAGATAATCTCCTCTTTTATTAATTAGATGTTGTGAGTTTGGTCCACTGAAGCGTGCATAGAATCTAAGATTCAGCAAATTCCAACTCAATGAGCTGTATCTTCCAACCATGAAGTTTCTCGTTCATTAATTCATCAATTAGTTTCTGTCATCTTTTTAATATCCAAATCCAGGAATAATCAGCAGGAATATTAAAAAGAATGTCTGTCCTCAGCCTTTACATTTGTCAGCTAAGTGGTTATAAACCACAGAAGTTAATTTTCTGAGGCAGTCAGGGGTGAATTACCTTGACCTGATGATGATAATTTCAGATGTCTTGACTATGTCTTGGTCAGTGTGTATGGTATCAGGAATGAAGTGTACAGATGTGAATGTATAATATGTTGTGAGGGTGCTAAATGTAGAGCAAGGACACAACTTAATGTCTACAGCCTCATAACAAACTGGGTCTAGCAATTTGAAGCTTGTGTGTATTTAGAATATGTTTCTCACCAAAAATGAAAATTATTGGAGTCTTAAGCGCACATATCCACCATGAAGATGCTCTTGAAGGGACTTGAACAATAATTAGTACTTTTTAAGAAGTTGTGAGACCCATTCGTGTAGCACGGTATTTATAATATAGGGTCAGAGCTGTGGTGCACTCTGCAGCCACAACCAGAAACACAGGGGCAAACCTACTATATTATTAATATGCATTTAGGTACGCTATTCATAGTAAAACCATGTCACAGCGTTTACAATAGAAAGAGCAAATACAAACAAAACAACAAAGTGGCTAATCAATGAAAGAGACCAACAGCTATCCCATTCCAAGGGCCAAGCAATAGGCCCTAATGGTTCAGGGCCATATTCATAAAAAATAGCAATTTCTTTTTCTAGGCTTTTTCTTACATCTTTATACAGATGTATGTATAAAGATGTACGCAAAAGCCTAGAAAGCATAAAGATGTAAGCAAAAGCCTAGAAAAAGCAATTGCTATTTTTTATGAATACGGCCCAATGTCTGTGGACAGACCATGGCTAAGCTTGTAGCCGAGTGCAATACACATTCACTTTACCATGATGTAGGCCTAAATGAAAATAATAGTGTCATAAAATAATTTTTAGAGAAACTTCATCAAACCCGTAGGATCAGAATTAATGTACTTTCTCAAAACCAAATGAAGTCTTCTTCTTTTTACACAACAGTTACACAATCTCATTCTCAATGATAGCGGCTTCAATTGCAAGTTGCCAAGTAAATTCACCAAGCCACAGTGGTTTAAGACCCAGACATCAGGTCCGATTTTTTTTTCTGAGATAACTACATATCTTTGGTGACTTGAACAAGAAGAACTAATTTGTTGAAGAATTTTTATTTTTTTGAAATTTATGACCCTGGTTTTTTAAGGATTTGTAGTTCGTATATTGTGACATACACTTATATTCAGCAAAAATCACAAACCCTTATGTTAAAAAAAATACCAGGGTAGGCATATACAAATTGTTTGAGAAAACAAATATTGTTTTTAAATTACCTGTATAAGTGACCTTTCGCACTGTAGAAAATTAAATACGGACCGAAGTTTTGATGATACGGCAAAAATGCTTTGAAATCTTCGACTAAAATGTCAAAAAATGCTACTTATAAAAAAAAATACCGCCACACATCTTTAAAATAAGCCATTAAGGGCCTGGACGAAATGCTAAAAATATGTAATAGATTAGTAAAGTAACCATTCGTTGTGGCTAGAAATTCACGGTAAATTAGCGAAAATGAGTTTTTATTCCTGAAAATGAGAATTTTCAAAAAAGCAATTGTTTACATCGCAAAATTAAGGAAAATAAACAAAAATCAAATCGTTGGCTATTTTCCCAATCGGGCACCAACGGCCAACATATTTTTTGTATTTGTTTCCATAAAATGATAGAGTGACTACTTAGCTTTGAAAATAAAATAGCGCCGAAATCCCGCAAGATCGCCTTCACTCCCAAAAACTAAGTTTTCAGAACGCTGTTTTTAACCAAAAACATCGTGTACATTAACATTACACACGGAAGATATAGCGCCCTCTGTTGACTTCAAAACCACATCATAAAAATTGTCACAATAATTCGTGAATCACGACACGGATCGATAAATTGTGGATTATTTTAATGGACAACCACGTTTTATCTACCTAAAGATGACATTGAGACATGCTTGAGATATTATAAAGGTATTTTTGACCGATTATGAAGGTATTTTGACCGATTATTGTACAGAAACTTGTCGATGTCGGGGTCACATAGGGTTTTAAACCACTGTGCAAGCATTGGTTTCAGACATTCATTTAAACATTTAATTCTATTTTTATTAACAGATTTAAACAAAAATATTTCTCACTGACTGAATATCTCTACAAATCGTATGGATGAACAGTGCATGAATGCAAAAAAAAAAAAACAGTCCATTGACCCAATCATTTCTAAAGCAATTTATGTTAAATTTGTTGAGGTTGTGATAGCATCCTACAGAACCCTGTCAATATTTTGACCAAGCTTGGAACCAGGCCCAGCATTTCTGCACGATATCCCCTGTGAGGATTTCCTGTTTGTACCTAGGGGCAGTTTGGGTTTCTGGAAAGCTACCCGCAAAGACACTCAATAATGAATGTACTGGACACTCTGCGGTAAACCATAACAAGTGGACAACAGGGCAACAGTCAGTAGGTTAATTTCAGGAAAGTGTATCTTTACCTTTTAACCTAATGATCCACAGGACCAACATGTTTTGAGTCAGTCAACTTAAGGTCTTTTTAAGAGCTACAAAATGTGTATTAGCATTGTTTGGAAGGACTTACTTGTCAAGTATTCAATGTACATGTATCGTTGAATGACTTCAACTTTACTACATTTGTACATTTATTTCATTCACCTCTCCTAATTTCTGTTCTGACTTTGGGGCTTGGGTGGATGTGCCTCCATGCGTTGGGGAGGGGATCAGGGAGGGGATCATTGGAACACCAAAGAACTAATAATAATGCATTTTTTTTTAATAATAATGTATTTATAGTGCGCCATCTATCTAGTGTACAAGACCCTATTCCGAGGCACAGAACAAAAAACAATATACAACAAAAAATAAATATATATAGAATACAATAACAAATTATACAATGAATAATCTACTGTCAAGACATGTAACGTGCCAAGTGTATAAGGATTTAAATAAATGAGTTTTCAGCAAGTTTTTAAGCAATGGGAGACAACTACAGCATGGTATGTTATTAGGTAAAGCGTTCCAGAATTTAGGAGCACAAGCGGAAAAGGCACGATCGCCATACGATGAGGAAGATAGTTAAAAGGGACTTGCAGGAGAACGAAGAGTGCGAGAGGGGGCGTAAGGTACAAGAAGATTTGCAATGTAAGACGGAGTTAAAGGGATGCTGCAGTGAATTAAAATAAAACAGTTAATTTTGCTGTCATTTATTTCTGATATGTATTGAACCACAATAAAATGTGTGTTGTTTTTTCCCCGACATATCTCACTTGCGTAATTAGCGAATAAGTCATGCCCCCCCTTTTGTGGATTGTTACCGCCCCCTACCATCGACGTCACGTCGGGAATTCAAACATATCGTCGGCAAAAAGAGTCTGGTCCCTAACTACACGCGCCTAGGTACCAGGCCACACAGTGCACACGTCTTTATATGCACGCAGCCAGGGGGCCCGACGGCTCGGGTTCCCGACATGACGTCACGTTTATGCCCCTTTTAGGGGCGGGGTGGGTTCCGCTGATCTCTTGAAAACCACCTTTAAGCCGATCTGAGATTTAAATGCATTAAGTCAAATTTTGAATTGAATTCGTTGTCGAATGGGAAGCCAGTGAAGTTCCTGCAATATAGGTGATCATGTTTTTAAGATTTTGTTAAACTAGGCCATATAAAGAATTGACGAACAAATTAAAATAAATCAATTTTTACAAATTAGTGCAATACTGTGTAGCATGTAAGCCTACTGCTGAAGCTTGCATTGCAAGCTGAAAATACATTTAAACTAGGTTCAAACAGCCCAGATATTATGCCTAAATATATGTACTGCATCATGCTGTATTTAGAATTTAAAAGCTATGTCTTCCATTTTACCTACACACACGTCCACATCAACTAAAAACCAACCCAAACAACAAAATGAATTATTGCACAATATATTATTGTTTTATTATGAAACAACCATTTCGTCTGCATTAATGGTCTTAAATGTTCTATGTTCCCCTGATGGTGACTAAGACAAGAACAGTTTTTCTCCCAGTACATGAACTGTCAACTACTACATTTACATGTATTATTACTAGAGCAAAATGTGGCCACACATTCTGAATAAGGGCATTCTAATGTCATAATACATCCCGAGGGGAGAACCTTCTGATCACAAGTGTTAAAAGCCGAGGGCTAAAATGTAATAACGGTAACCCCTTGTGTATCAAAGGCTAAAGAGAACATGCACCATCGGTTGGTTTGGGATCGGTGGTGCTCTAGCCATGCTCGCCATTTAAATGTAGGTTCTATGCTGAGACGTCATTTCTAAGAAAGAACAGTGTTTGGGATATTTCCGCCGAACTTGACATCGAAATGGAATAAATTTATGGCTTTGATTGGCCCAAATATGATAAAACTTATACGGGGCATATACGCCTTTCTTAATATTTTATGCATGAGGTACGTCACAATGCAAATCCAAAACGGGGCGATGGGCGCAGCCACTGCAAGTGATGGGGGACGTGCGCCCATGGTAAGAATTATGACGTCATGCATAAATATTAAGAGAGGCGTATGGGCCCTAAATGTTATGCTCAAGTTTGTAAATTGATGAATATTGCCATAAACCTACTTGTATTTTATGAAGTCATAAAGCAAAACATTTATGAAAAAGCAAAAGTAAAACTTTTCACAGGACAAACTTTGAACAAACAAACTGATTTTAGTCTAATAATAGAACAAGGCCAAAACAAAGCAGTGAGCATAAGTGACGCTTAATAGCAGTGGGGTCCTTTTTTTTTTTAAAACCTACCTAAGTTTACCGTGAATGACTGAGACATGTTTAGATTTGGGCAATTATGGCAGGCTCACTCCACTGGATAAAATAAACAGTGAAATTGCCCAGGGATTTATGATAACAGATGTTGGGAGCAGATAAGATTATATTCAATTTTTAATCTTAGGCGGCCTACAACTTCTGGCAGTGGTCGAATCATTTTTAACAGTATTCCAATGCTTTGTGATTATTGTGTTATGTTTTGGTCTGCTGCACGCATCCCAGGCCACGGAGAAGTAGAAGTTGTGTTGACAAGGAAACTTGTGCTCATGTCTTTCGAACTTTTCAATGAGGCATAAAGAGGTACAACTTATTACCCAAAAAACCTGGGAACAAGTACATTTAAGGCATCCATTTATCATTTAAATATTGTTCCTATTTTAAGAAATCTGATGGGTCATAATCTTGGCAGCTGCCAATCAGCTGGCTTCCCAATCAAGATTTCTCTAGAAATACATACTAGCAGTCTACACAGTTTGTTTCTAAATGTCCAAGTGGACCACTAAACAAAGCTGCCCTGTGTACCTTTATGCCATTTTGTCTACCGCCAAGTAATTCTATTGATACTATCAACTATACTTGTGGCCTGTTTTACCTTTTTTATTGTAAACAGGTGGAAACCAGTACTTGTGATCTTCACAATACACATTGCAGGTAATTACCCTCTTCCTGCCATTGTGAATAAAGCATTGGGGAAGCATACTACTTTTAAGAAGTATGTGTATTACATGTAGGAGTCCATTGAGTAAAGAGTCAGTCCAGTTAATATTTGCACAGATTTGTCAGCCTTGTTTACATTCATACACCAAAATTGTTGGAATTGGTAAGAAATGTGTAATGTGACTCCCGTGAGATAAACAGTTCAAATATTTAACTCATTGATTTAATGACTCTGTTGTACAAAAAATTATTTAAGCCTATTGAACAAAAATCACAGTTTTCAACATCTTTACTATTTATAATAAAATCTTAAAGAAAAAGAAAAAATTGCTTGCCTAATCTCTTGGACTGATGAAAGGTTCATGTTTATTCACCACCTGGGGGAACGAACTTGAACAAAATGGACACATTGTAGGATGCCATTTATGCATCATTACTTCTGTAAGAATTTGTAAAGGTCAAACCTTTGTGAACTTAATTCTTTGTAATGACCTGATTTTCGCCAAGGTTACCCAAGGTGGCCAAGTAGTGAGTTGTGCTGCATATGATCCATTACCAGATAGTAAAAAGATGATTCATGCAAATTGGCTGAGACTCCCTTCCCTCGACAATAAAAGTAATTTCCTGATCTTGATCTTGATGAGATATGTGGTGGTGGCCTAATTTTTATCATGAGCAAGAGCTTCATACAGTATTTTACACACAGGTTGTATAAGTTGATAGTTGACTCAATAGAAATGACTGTCATTACTTAGTAATTTTGTCGAACTACCACGTTTTCAATTTTAGCTTTCATGTTTCACTATTGTGGATTATAGCCTATTTGTATGCATACCATGATGACAATGTTTAAAAACTCAATCATGGTGAGAATTTTCTTTCATCTTATCATCTCATCTCAATGAAGAAAAAAACCCAATATTTTTCCAATATGTGCAAAATGCTCTTCGGAATAAATGTATCAACAGTTTTTAACCCAATGGCAATTATTGTTTCAATCCATGTTTCTGTTTTGTGTGAATTTTGTTGGGGGGGGGGGGGAGGAAGAGTAGTCACTAGTCAGTGAATTTCTTCTCAGACTCTGAAAAGCTTGCCATTCCATAAGCTGGCATCAATATGTAACTGTTGACAAAACAAAAACATGCTTTTCATTGTTCTTATCAAAGTTGAAACAATAGTGCACATTCTTAAATTTGGAATGTCAACATACAGCTTAAATGGCTTCCCCTGTATAACTGTCATCACCTGACAAACCTGTTTATGGCAGACTAGTAGGCCCTACTGTCCACACATGTCAGCCTCTGCTTTTAGATTTTACAACATTATTAAACTCACTTCTTAAAGCCATTATACACTTTCGGTGCAGAAAAATAATTAAAAGTTCACAGATTTACAAATAATTTACAGGGTTTACAGAAGGTAATGGTGAAAGACTTATCTTGAAATATTATTTCATGAAATGCTTTACTTTTTGAGAAAACATTAAAACAATATCAATTCTCGATAGCAAGAATTACGGATTTATTTTAAACACATGTCATGAAACGGCAAAACTTGGGGAAACAAGTAGGGGTTGGTTTTCGGAAGACTAGCCTTCACAGTTGGTGTATCTCAACATATGCATAAAATATCAACCCTGATATTTTATTCAAAACCATAGTTAGTTTCTGACAGGACTTTCTGCATGATTGTAAGTTAAAAGCATAAAGGCAAATAACGGGTTGTTCTCTGTGCTCACTTCAATGTGTTCCCTTACATGTCAACAGAAATTTCTTTCTATATTCAGCTTGCCAAATTGTGCTCCTTTTTTATTTAGCCCTTTATTTCACATTCATGAAAGTTTACTTTGAAATGAAAATAATTTAACATACAGGTTACTATCCCGGTATGACAAAATTAACAACAATCAAATTTCTAAATCAATTTAAACGAATAAACTTAATAATATTAATAAATACAGGTATGTGTAGGCTCAAATAGGCTGCTATAAAGTTTAATTTAAAAACAATAATTGTCTAACATCACGTAAGCTATAACTACAATGCCAGAGAACTCTACTGTACTATTTTACAATCCCCCCCCCCCAAAAAAAAAAAGTTAGTGGTGATGTTTCGACCATAGCAGTCTTTCTCAAAGGTTAAAACGACATTGACAACACAACAAACAGATTGTCAGCTTTGGCTAGATAGTCTAGGGTCGAAAAATGAAACTAATTATTGGTAGGCATTTTGCATTCAGCGAATACTATTTTTAAATCTTTATTTCAACATCGCCTTCTACCTACATGTAGTCTCATCCCTCCCCTTGTTATTCGCACCCCTCCTCAGACCTCAGTCTTACCGCACCCTAGTAGTAGTAGGTAGGAGTAGACCCAGTAATTTAGGCACCATACAGTTTTTTTAATCAAGTTTGACTGCGATAGTCGTTCAAAGTAAACCTTTCAAAAAGAAGTGCACAGCACCAGTAACCCCCACGTACCCAACCCCACCCCCAACACATCCATACATTGTACACCCAACAACCACACTTTTCCACCAAATAAAACCGGCTACAAAAGACTGCTGGCAGCAGTCCAAATTCTTGTCGACCTTTTTATGAACTCTGGTTTTTACACCACTTTCAGTTACCCTTTGCAAGGAAAACTTGTTTATTTTGGTTTTAATTTTAACCAAACATACACAGCATGGCACGAAGAAAATAAAGTTGAGCACGAACATTGTTGTCATTAGGACAAATGCTCCAATAGTAGTGTTTAGTGGTATTGTGTGTTCGTTGCTGTTTTGTTGTTGATTTGTTGAGTATGTTGGCGTTACTATGTGTTTCTATGAAGATAAAAAAATGTCTGGGAATTACAAACAATACAGTAACAGAATTGACTAAATTCAATTGATTTCATTTGAATGATTCACTCAAATGATTATTCGTGAACAAACAAACTCAACAAAACTGTTACTAGTGGTGGTGCCCCCACAGAAAACTTACCAAAAGCTGAACCAGCAAAAAGCAGACAACATGCAACCTGTAGAATGAATAGCAACGACGCCTGCCATCGAAACACACCGACGGGACCAGTGTCCCTTAAAACTAACAGTCTTGTGTAAAATCCAGGCATTTTTAGTCTATGTAATTAATCCAATCCGAGAAAAATTTCCACAGTACAATATCATTCCATTTATGAGAAGGTAACGCTAGGTCATTTTCCTTTGCCGACACAAAAACACGGAGGAATTTTAGAATGGCGTAAAACCTTCCAACATAGATCCATGTTCTAAACACACACACACGGCGTCTGCTTTCTGAAATTCAGAACGGAAATCTTGGCAGTTTGGGGCAAACACACAAGACCGACTCGACCAAAAGAGTTTGAACACTTTTACTTCATTAGCATACTGCTGTGCTTTTTATAAAACCTTCTCCCTGTGAATGCACTCATCTTTGGTTTGGTTTTCAAAAATAAACATGCTGTCACTTTTTAAAGCGTAACTTGAACATTGAATATTTGTGAGAGTGTTACCGTGAAAAATCAGAGTCTTAAAATGCAGTTTCATTACAAATTTAGACAGCAATTTCTTACTTTTAAGAGGGTAGTGCGCAATAGAAGTAATAGCAGGCTGTGGGCGGAGTCATCTACCCCTGCCAACAAATAATAATAATAAGTCACGCCACGCACGCGCTTGAAGTGTGAGGAGTGCTGCCAAACTTTTAGGGGGACAAAAGCAACCCATCAATCAATCAAAGTGAAAACTTCAGGGAAATCTTTTGGAGATTTGCATACAACTGTCCCTCCCTAAGAAAGGTGACACGTGCCGCGTGCCGGCGGCGGCCACGGCACGCTGAGCTGAGATAAGCAATAAATACTGTCTTCTAACAAAATTAGGTAGGCCTAGGCCTACCGGTCGGCGGTCTGCGTTTGGATTGTATACAGTCATGGTCCCCCCATTACTGCCCATTATCCTTTCACTTTGACTCAGGTAATTTGGCTGAGAATGTATTTTTAAAGACGTTCAGAATATGTTAACTTGGGCCTTATATAGTTTGTTTACACTTTGCGGGTGGTGTAATGAAATTTATCCACGATGAGAAAAGTGCGTCGTCGTCCAATAGAGGGCACACTTCAAATCGTTCACAATTGCCATCAGGAAGTAATAGGGTTTCTTAATAATAGTCTATGCTCGTCATCACTTCTGGTAAAGACATTTCGGATTTTTATAGTAGCACGATCTCTTTTGGTCGCAGGCTAGGGATTTTGGGTTTCTCTTGAAAAAAACAAAAAAACAAAAAACAGTGCTCTACAATAATAGTGGCCATAATCACGTGTATATTTCTAAGCATGGTGTAACATTTTCTTGTAGCTAATACTAATCATTCTACGTAGGCCTACGGTTTTTAACAAATATTTTACTTTGTTTTAGAGGGTATTTCCAAGTTACTTGTCTTTCATACGTTACTTACGAGCATAATAAACAAACTCCCGTTGGTCTTTCGTGACTTTTATGAAGCACAGTGCCAGGTGCTGACCCAAAGTTTACCGGAAACAAGTTGGAGAATGCTGTCGGGGAACTTGTTTGGCAAAATGCCCTCTACCAACCACCTGAACGGTAACGCGGCCATAAAACCTGAGCACTTAAAGGGGACGGTAATAATGGGCCTGTAAGAGGTGAAAGAAGTGATCTGAAGAATTGGAGGCCAATCAGCCTACTGAACGTTGACTATAAAATAATTTCTAAACTCATCACTAAACGTCTTAGAATCATTCTACCTAATTTAATCAATGAAGATCAGACCTGTGGTGTTCAAGGGAGAAATATTCAGGACAATTTGATGATTCTTAGAGATGTCATCGATTATGTGAATTTACATAATAAAGAAGCAGCCATTGTTAGCATTGATCAAGAAAAGGCTTTTGACCGTATTGAATGGAAATATATGTTTGCCATGATGCAAAAAATGGGTATTCCCGAGTTTGTGAGAAGGTGGATTGAAATTTTATACAGCAATCCCACGGTTACCATCAATGTCAATAATTTCATTACCGAGCCCTTTCAAGCGACCAGAGGTATAAGACAGGGGTGCCCGCTTTCCCCTCTTTTATATGCCATATGTGTTGAAGGCCTAGCTAACTTGATCAGAGGTAACAATGGAGTTAAAGGTGTGATCCTTCCAGGGCAACTTGTTCAATATCAAATTATTCAACACGCTGATGACACCAGTATTTTTATTACTGACAACACAGAGTTCAATGCATTACGAAGTTTGTTTTACAGTTATGGAGAAGGGTCAGGCTCTAAAATAAATGTTTCAAAAACTCAAGGATTGTGGCTTGGTGCGTGGAAAAACAGAACAGATAAGCCAGGGAATTTCAATTGGAATAATCAAAAGATTAAAATTCGTGGCATTTATTTTGGAAATGGTGTCAAACCAGAAGACATTTGGTTGGAACGGGTTTACAAAACGAAAAATGTTCTGAATAGATGGAAAGAAAGGTCTCTGACTATGAAAGGGAAAGCTGTTGTTGTGAATAGTTTCATTGGTAGCAGCTTAGCGTATTATGGTTCAGTGGTCCCTTGCCCCAAATATCTGAAAGACGAATTGGATAGAAGTATTTTTGATTTCTATTGGTCCTCTAACCTAACAAAATAAGAAGAGACACTATCAGAGGTCCATCAGAATTAGGTGGAACTGGTTTAATCAACATTTCATGTAAACTTGATGCTTTGTTATTAAAGTGGCTTCAGAAATACAGCTCGAGACCTGGGAAATGGAAATTCCTTTTCGAGTTTTGGATCAAACAGGCAAACACCGATCAATCACTCGGGTGGTTTGTCTTTAACAATGCTAAACTGATTGGCTCTAAATTGCCCTTTTTTTATAGAGAGCTTGTGCTGGCCTTTCAAAAGGCCAATGGTGTGATGAAACCAAACGTGACTTGTATTAATGAAGCCATTGAAATACCTTTGTGGAACAATACTGTCATTACCAATACAGACAAAAAAATGGATACTAAAATCTTGAAACGGCATGGTATGGTATGTCTGAAACATGTCATCAATAATGGCAACCTTCTAACTGCTCAGGAATTGGCCAAGAAATGTCACATCAAACCAATTAATGCAGGGAAAATTATGTCAGGTTTAAGGAAACATGTAAGTGATGATTTGTTAACAGAAAACAGAGAAGGTCCAGCACGTCACGTCAGTAGTATGTTGCATTTTGAAAATAATGATGAGAGTGTTCATGTTTCAGATACTATTGTGAAAACTATTTATAAGAGCATGGTTATAGACCGCTTTGTTCAGCCAATTGTTGAAAAGACCTGTCCAATTAAGCTTAACATTCGTCAAAACATTATTGACTGGAAAGAGGTTTGGAAAAAAGCTACCACCCAAAGTATTGATTATGACGATAGAGATCTCTGGTTTCGGTTGCGACATCGCATTCTTCCTACTTGTGATGTTTTACAGAAAATGAACAAAATTGAACCTAAGGACAATCAATGTGGTTTATGTAAACAAGAGGAAGAGACTATAGAACACGTCTTTATATATTGTAAATGTACTTGGACTTCTTGGTTATTTTTTGAATATGTTCTTCGTAAGTATAAGGGTAATAAACACTTTTATCTCAACGATAGTAACAAAATATTGGGATACGGCAAACAAATTGACAACATATGTTTGTTCCTAATAGCTAAACTTCACAGAACTATCTGGAACTCCAGATGCAGAAATCTCCCTGCAATCAATCCGGTCTCTGATAAAAAATTGTTGAAGTTGTTCCAGCACAAACTTAAACGAATGATTCTTTTGGAAAAACAAAGACTTAATGATGATGATTTTGTTGAATTGTTTTGTAAAAACCAGGATTTTGTTGAATTGTTTTGTAAAAACCAGGCTTTGTGCCACATGATTGGGCAAAAAGTTGTATTTTCGTTCTAAGTCCTCATGTTTTGTATATTTTCTTTTTAGTTTTGTATATATAATGGTCTTTTAATCATTGATCTGTTATGTAGTGTTGTTGTTTTTTTGTTGAAAGGTTTTTGATGGAATGTAATAAAAGGAGATGCATGTCTCCATTGCAGAAAAAAATGGGTTGGAAGGAGCAATTTAATTGTTAGCATAATACGTTCGTATCATCAGTAGAGCAAGATGTATAGTTTTGAGTAAACAATTTCACTCAGCCAACCTATCTTTCTTTGTATGAAAAAAAAAAATCACCAGCAAGCTGTTACTAAACTCCAGAAAGAAATAAAACACACAAAAAACAGTTAGCATTTTTTCTTGTTCAGGGGTTTCTTTATTATGAAGTAATAGTTGTGCAAATCATAATAAGCTACGTGCTTGAAAACAGTTGCATGTCAATTTTTTAGGTGCAAATATTTGTCAGGACATTTGTATTTAGTCTAATTTTTCAATAAAACAATATTTGTTTATATTCTATGGTGACCCCATTGAAACTGTACAAAGGTATACATACTGATGATGTATATCGGGTTTCAGGTCATCCCTAAACTCTTGCATCAAGAAGCTATCATCGGATGCCTTCAATTTTGAGTCGGAACTGGCTAGGGGCAAGGTTTGCTGTAAGAAAACCCACAGACAAAAAGAAGAAGAATAATTTTGTAAGTCGTGAGGTTAGATTATGGATCTTCAAGACATTATATTTATTTTGTCCAGAAAATAAATATGCTGTAATAAAAGGCAATCAGACTTAGCTATCTTTATTTAGGAAGAGAGAGAACGACATGGGATTTCCCAAGACGTGACAAAGAACAAAAGTCGTTATAACCTGATTATTTTGGTTATAACCCGGAGAAACACTCAGTGATGCAACACTTAAATAATTCAATCACCACACTCAAAAGCAAATTGAATGCTTTAATTTTGTTTCAAATCAACAGTTATAGATGGTAAAGGTCATCATGTCTGCACTTACACAGATTCTGATGTGAAGAAAACAATATTTTGATGAATGTTTGAACGGTGACATTAATAAATTTTCTTCCACAATAGATGCAAGTGCATGACGATAACGCCACATAGTCCTATACGAAGTTGAAAACATGGTCATTAATAATTACACTGTTTGGATAAACAGACAAGGTCGTTCTTACTTCTTGATGGAATTCCACTAGGGTCGTCAACTCAACCAAAGTGACTGCAGAACACTTGTTGATTCAGTACAGGGCAGCTATACGGCTATATAGCCGGCTAAGTTTGGTTTGCCGAGTATTGTAAATTAGTCCAGCACTAGTCATGAGCCACAAGAAATGGGACGGCGTATCCTTCACTACGGACTAATGCCTACCAAGCGGTCAGGTTCGACTATCGTAAATATTTAGGTACCCAAATGGCAAAGACTGCCCATCCCAGCCTTCATGACAAAACAGCGGCCTAGACAATCTCGATGAATTTTGTTGGATGTAGGCCTATTTTTTTTAATAGCACCTAGTCCCGAAATTTTTTTTAAAAACTGACTTGTGTTTTTATATAGTTAATTCTCGACGCTAAGTTTATTTGTTTTATCTGAATGAATGTGCAAATTAATTGTTTAATTTGTAGGCCCACCTGCTGAATGCTTATTATAACATTTTTTTCCAGATCTAAACATCCATTAGATGAAACGTTAATGTTCGGGTAAAAAGAGTCAACGAAATCGAATTTACACTTAAAAGTGTTACATTATACCTTAACAATATTATAGTTTTAGCTTGTGATGCGAAGAAACTTTCAAGGGAAAACATAAGCAAGGGGTTCACGCCGATGTCAGGAGACCGGACCTGGATGGCACGCGCACATTCTGACATTACGACTTGTCAATGAATGTATGACACGTGCCAGTTCACAGCCTGCAGGTTGTTTACGTCTGGGTCTGAGGCAGGACCCCAGTGAGTCCCCATGCTGTTACACCACGCGTACCTCCATGCACCTCATGTTGCGAAGGAGAATCATATCAATGATTGAATTTCGACATCAAATCGCAGAGACAGAAGAGTTCTTATAAATTATTATTGTAGTTCAAGATGGAATCACAGATGAAGTTGGAAGGAGCATGTTGTTTTTTCATTTCTAGTTTGTTATTGTTGAATTAATCTATTTATTGTTTTTTTCTCCCGTGGCCTGATCAATCATTATTGTCTCCCTGTTGGAATTCCGACCTTGAACTTGGAACTTACAGTGGCAAACAAGTGCCTTTAGCGGTAATAAAAACTGAATAGTAACGGTCGACCTCCTATAAGATGTCATCATTCGCCAGTGGCGTGACTAAAGGGGAGGGGGGACGCCCCAAATTATAAACAAATTATAAACAAACAAATGATTACAACTTGTCTATTAATGACTATGTGTATATTTAAAAGATTTATTGAGCTAGTAAAATATTTCTCATATGGCCAACTGCAGACCTACCATGTAAATTGGCAAAACTGTGGCAAGTTTTTGTATTACATTGTTTCGATTTGTACAATTTTATTTGTTTAGGTAAATTCATGTATAGATACAAAAGTGGCTCTACAACGAATTTAATGATCTTACATTGTGTTCATCAATACATACTTATTCAACTCGTGCAGTTTCAAGTAGTGATTACAAAATAACCGAACAACGTTTTCAAAAAACAACATTGTATCTCATGGCACCCTAATCTGGAACAACCTTAAAGATGCTATGTCAGATTTTTGGCCCCAAACATTAAAAAATATATTTTTTTGAGTGAATTGTATTTCAAAGAGTATCACCCACTCTAACGAAAAAAAGTTTAACTTTTACTTCTAATGGTCAGGAACCATGACAACAATTTAAAACATTTCTTAAAAAACACATAAGAATTGGTCACGTGATATATTGGCGGGATCCCGGCCAAAAATAATTTTGAGCACTTTATTTCACTGCTACTAATAACTGTCGGACTTTTTCGAGCAATGGCTCAAATGAAAGCTTTTAACTTTCTCGACCCCTATCAAAATACCTATTGAATTTTTTTAAATCAAACTTTTTGGGTCAAATCGGCCAAAAATCTGACATAGCATCTTTAACTCTGATATTAAAAAGTCTCGTTGTTCTCAAAGAAACTGAAACAGCACCTCTTGAATATGTATTTGTAGATAATTGTAGTATGCACTAGTAGTACAAAGGGGTGGGGGGGGGGGGGGTTGCCTGGGTTACCAACCCAAGTCTGAAAATGTTATTCGATATTTCCAAGTGAATTATTTGCAGTGAGAAAAATAAGAAGAAGAAGCATTCCTACCAAGTTTGACACATTTCCAACACGTGTATGTGTACTTTTGTATGCAAATTTAAATCTGCTCGTTATCAATCATAACGTAATCTTTTTTGCATAATTTCCTGAATCATGCACCGCACACCACAGCCCTCAAGACGTAGGCCCAAAGAGGCACCAGTGTCAATAAAATTTTCCAAAATGTATTATTGTGTCAGTCAGTTTGCCTAGTTTGGTATTTTACTTCATTCTTACATTTAAAAAGATTAAAATAACATTACAAAACACAACACACATCGAAATACACCCAAAGTTACAAAACAAACATAAAACAGCAGTAGAAATGGTCGTGCAGTGATGATAAAAGAGCCGTCTGTTTAACTTGCCTTCATCGTGCAATGACTTAATGCGCATGCTCAGTCGAGTGTTGTCATCAACGAAACACAGGTGAGCTTTTTAATTCTTGGTATATAACGTTTAGTTTCTCACTGATTTATGCAGTTTTACAAGCACGATTGGTGTCCAACGTGATCATTAACTTCTACTTAGGACATTCATATGATTGATTATAATTTCCATTGATATTTAGGTGACATTTTCGCTGCCTAAGTTTTGGTTATTTCGTCGAGATTGTGGTCAATGGGGGCCGCCATCTTGAAATGTGTGTTTTTGCATGTCATTCTATGATTCTGCAGTTCTCTGTGTGTAGCGTTGTATTGTAAATATAATTGTCCCTGTTTAGTGTTTGTTTAAAAACCCACATGCAATTCAGGGTTTAAAAATCCCCCCAAATAAAGTTACAAATGATATTCTTTATGTTCTTATTTACATCAAATTTTTTTTTATAATCAAGGATCAATTTCAGTTCAATGTGAATGTGATTGTGAGTGTGTGACACTGGCATTGACAATCAATGAATTACGAATAATAATAATAATAATAATAATAATAATAACAAATTCTTATATAGCGCATTTCACAATAAACCGTATCAATGCGCTTTACATTAGTCCCCTGGTCATTGGGCCAATAAACATCCCTTTAATCTTTCACAGCTC
Source organism: Asterias rubens (assembly GCF_902459465.1). NCBI lineage: Eukaryota > Metazoa > Echinodermata > Asteroidea > Forcipulatida > Asteriidae > Asterias > Asterias rubens. The sequence continues at coordinate 9,167,061 of NC_047069.1, read as the reverse complement.
CCATTTAGGGAGTATACAGCCCCGAGCTGCCGTGGCGCTCCGAAAGCTTTTCATTCACAATATCAACCTCTACCCTCGCAGGTACCCATTTATACCCCTGGGTGAAGAGAAGCAATTATAGTTAAGTATCTTGCTCAAGGACAAAAGTGTCACGACCGGGATTCGAACCCACACTCCGGTGAATTAGCACCAGAACTTGAATTCGATGCTCTTAACCACTCGGCCGTGACACTCTACGAATCAGTATTTTTTCAAATGATAATGATAATATTAATATGGTTGACTTTTAAAAAAATAAATAACGGGGCTTAAAGCATGCGTGTCATGGTATTATTGCGTGTCATGGTATTATTCAAGCACGGTGTTGCTAAACCCGCCGTGGCCTGGTTCTTGATTATTTACCTCCACTTCGTCTCGGTAAAATGATCAAGTCCAGGCCTCGGCGCGGGTTTATTATGGTTCATTCACTCAGGCGTTGTTGGTGATATCTCAAAGTGTAACCACCTTTTGAAATGAAGTTTTCACATTTTCAATTTGATTGTATCTGTCTATAATTTTATAGGATAAAAAAAAAAATTGAACAGTTCCGAAACACAAAAGTATACTTTGCCTTTAACACCCTTCTCAGAAATCTATCTCTATGTCACGAGTGTCTTGAAAATAACCAAACAAATTAAGGATGTCAGGTTCGGAGGATTCTAATGGTGTTTTCTAAGTGGCACTCTTAACATTCTCCTGTCTTACGACATTCTTTGATTTTCAAGTTTCTTGTTTATGAACATGAACAATTCCCAACCTTGTTTGTAAGTGGACATTGCTGAGTCAGGAATAGTTGAGATTTTAAAAGCAATTGAGTACATCAGGCATTTTGTTTGTCCTGGGAAACAAGCGTAGAGTGAAAATAATGTGGGAACCAAGGTCATCTTGTTTGACCTGTATAGTAATTTAAAACTTTCAGTAAAAAAAGGGCAGGACTTTACATCTTGAACCACATCAAGTGTTGTGTCCAAAAACAAGGAAGAGTTCAAAGCTAATTTTCTTGAAGCCTTTGTTGGTTGTTGGTAGTCCACAGGGCAATTACAGCGGGCTTCAGGGCAAGGCCTGATGATGTTAGAACAATTTTTTATTTAGGTTTCTGTTTTCTGAAACGTGCATTGGCGTAAGCTTTCTATATTCTGTGTTTTGGTAAGTGACAATCAAGGTCCGAGGTGATGTTTGGCAGACACTTAGGGTCGTTTGCATATGAATATACATGTAGGTGACTGATAGTTCATTAAGGATGGGGATTGACCTAGGCTAGAGGCCGCTTTCTGGTGTTATTCAAGAGCCTTGGAGACTGACGCCAGATCTTTAGGCTCGGACATCCGTAGCACCCTTAATATGAAGACATTCCCTGTCCATCCTACCCCAAAATATTGTCGCAAGTCCGCACAACTAAGGACCAATAATGGGTGTGTGGATGTCATGTGCCTTCACTCTCAGACACACCTTTAGTAATTTACTGAATTTAAATGATTGAGGAACTAGTTGTCCGGAGAGTACATTTGATCCAAAACTGGTGATTATATAATCCATCTAAATTATTTGTGTCTGTGATACTTCCCTTGTGGGAATCTTCTCACTTCGACTAATGCCTTTTTGTTGTTCAGGGGAAACAGTTTCTTTGAAAATACTTGTTGTGACACTAGTTAACTTGTGTCTGATGTTTTATTTATTTGTTTAAATTTTTGTTATGAAGTTCTACACTTAAAGTTACATTTTGTAAAGCACCCTGCTCATTGCTGTGATGATACAATATTATACAAATTTAATAGAGATTCTTACATTTATTAAAGGTATGAAACAAATTTGTAATGATAATAGAAGGATTTTGAAACAGAAAGATTAATTTTTGGAAACTTGATATCAGTAGGATGGTTAGGTTGGCGTAGTGGAAGATAGTTATTATTTCCCTGCTGCCCATCTGTAAGATCCCGGTTTGAATCATGTCGGGGAAGGGGGAGGGAGACTGGCAGTGTGTGGATTGGGTTTTCAGTCCCTACCTGATAGCGTTGGTTTTCCTTTGGAACGATTTTCTGGGGTCTTCTTCTCTCAGAAAGATTACTTTTTGTAACTTCGATATCAATAGATGTTAAATTTGCATCGGGATAAAGAATATTAATTTTTGGTTACCCGTATATCAATAGGATGGCATAGTGGCATATTATTTCCTCGCCTTCCACCTGCAGGATCACAGTTTGAATCATGTTGTGGAAGGGGACGTCACTCTGTGGATTGTGGTTTTTAGTCCCTTCCTGATGGCTTTTTAAAATATTTTGTAAAACCATTTTCTAGGGTCTTCTTCCCTCAGAAAGATGACTTTTTGTAACCTCGATATCAGTAGGGTGGTTAAGTTGGCGTAGTGGCATATTATTTCCTCACCTTCCATCTGTAGGATCCTGGTTGGAATCATGCCGGGGGGGGGGGGGGGGGGGGGGGGGGACTCGGAACAATTTTCTGGGGTATTCCTCCCTCACCTAAAATTGAAACTTCCTTCCTAGTCTTCTCTCTATTGGGTTGCTGGCTGATATACCGATTAAGTTTGCTTTTCTGAACGCCCTTTGGCTTCAAATAACCAGAATTGATAAATGAAATCAGTACCGAAAGTCTTGAGATACACTTGATTTCTATCTGAAGTACTGCAATGAAAGAAAACAGTTTTGTGGCGACCATTCCTTAAAGGGAGAGTATACCTTTAGTAATTAATCCAAATATTAATGACCATAAAAACTTACTTGGTAAGAAGAACTGCAACTGCTAATAATTTTGAAAAATACTATCCTCGAAACGAATTCGGTTTTAGAGAGAGGGATTCTAAAACATTTCAATCTGGAAGCGTTTATCGGATTATGTATTTCCAAATTACTGAGGTCAGTTACCTAAAAGTTTCCATTTTGTTTCACTGTGTGTTGTGAGTACCTTTTATATTGACCCACTACAGATAATTTTGATGTATTTTTTATGCTCTAATCTTTGTCAAAGGAAATGTTTGGATAGGGAAAACAATTTTTGCCGAGAGGTTAGAGTCTGGAAAGATGCCTAACGTACCTCACTTTGGGGTTTGAGATAAGAGGATGTGGGAAATCTTTGGAAAGGTCAAACCACATTTAATTTGACATCAAGGACACAAGTATCTTGAATGGAGTGTAGATACTTAGGGCTACATCCTGACTGCGGAGAGAACGTGCTGGAAAACCATGAAGTTATTTGCTTTTTATGTGGAGTTATGGCTTGAATGTAACACTGGACTGTAGGCTTCTTTCCGATACTGATTTGTTTGTTGTTTTGTTTTCTGCTGAAGTTTCTCCTTGGACAAACACGGGATGCCTATCTGTAAAAAGTTTTTCCCCAAAATTTACCGAGATGTTATCACTTGACTCTGTTTGGCCAATGAAGTTAAATATTTCCTGTGTTTCGTCATCGCACAATCACACAGAACCAGGAAGCCATTTCTCAGTGATCTTTTCTTCTTTTTAGCACCGGCCAACAAACAAGAGTGTTTCGTATTAGCATTTTGTCAAGTCTGTGTGTATATAATAAGATTGCCAGATTGCCAGGTTGGCGTGGGGTCACGGGGCACTCATAAGGGAATCTGTACTCAGGGACAACAACTCTACCCTAGCACAAGAGATGAGACTCACAGATGTCTACCCTCGTTGAGGGCCTTGACAGACGAGGAACCCATCTTTCATAATGGTCTCGGGACAAAACTTTAATCCACTTACTCAACCACTCAATAAGGAGGGGCCATGCAATTCCAGACTCCTTTTTTCTGTGGTCGAAGAAATCACAAGGGATAAGGGGTCTCCAAGGGTCTTGTAAGTTCTGCTCTTTGTGGCCTTGATTTTCAGTTAAGTTTGGACTTTTTTTTTGGGGGGGGAGGGTGGGGGGATTCTTAGTATGTACACAACTAAAAAGATCTTTTCTTTGTATAAATTCATTGATTTTCAGTTAAGTTTGGACTTTTTTTTTGGGGGGGGGAGGGTGGGGGGATTCTTAGTAAGTACACAACTAAAAAGATCTTTTCTTTGTATAAATTCATGTAAAACTAACAGTAGCTTGATGCCCACCTGATGCTCAATTTGAGAGAATGGCTCGGTAGTTGTTCACAGAGTTCTATGAGACCACGATATCTCAAAGTTAGGTTCTCTGGGTTCCCCCTATCATAGACTGGGCCTATTCTGAGACATATTTATTTGTAGCTTTTTTGGAGCTGAATTGCTCAGGGGAGACACCCAGGCCCTGCCTCATCAGCCCTCTGTTGCCACCCAATGCTTCCTCCAATTTAGAGCTTGCTGTCTCTGGAGGTAGTTTGTAAACATGACAAGCCACCTGTTCTATCTTACTGTTTCTACTCAAGTTTCTTCTAAAGTTTAAAGCGCAGAGTGCCGTCTAAATTTCATCCAATCTGTTTTAGGGATTTGTGATTTGTTTATGTGGATGTGACATCTACATAGGGTCCCAACGGAAGATTGATTGTTGGGCGTTCCTATCACACTGACAACCATAGAATTAATATTGCATTTTGTAGTAAACAACAATAACTAAATAATGATGGTTTACATTATAGTAATGAGCCTTACTGAAAGGGTAGGCATGTTTTGGAAGTGAAGGAATGTAATTTTTCCCCCATTGAATGGATAGAACAAAGTCAGAGACATCACTGATCAACGAATCTTCTAAAGACCAAGTTATTGTGATAGTTTTATAAACCCTCCCCCCACAAAAATACGTCTGTTTCCGGGTACCCACCCTAACTCTTATCTGAAGGCATACCCTTTTTCGGCAGAAAGAAATAAACAATACAAAAGAAAATAAACAATGTTTGCATTTGTGTAAAACATAAACAATATGTTCAGCTTTGTCGCTATGTAATTATTTATGGTTGTTCTTCACAGGCTTGTATTTAGACAATGCAAGGTTGCTATAAATACCAACACCAAGTTTCAGGGAAATATTATTTACCCCATCTTTGCTTGAATGTATCTTGTGCAAAATGTTTGTAAAATAGTCTTCATATGGTAAATCTGTGTGATTAAAAAGAAGATCCCCCCCCCCCCCCGAACCCCAGTTTTGATTAGGGCGAGGTAAATTCCGTAAGAAAAAGCAACTTCCGCAAAGACTTAAGACCAGTCAATTAAATACACTAAACATTGATATGAGAGATTGAAGAGATTAAAATAGCACTTGAAGGAGGAAAGATTGTTTAAATTTTTTAAAGTAAAGCCAAGATAACAGTCATGCACACTTCCTCTCTCCATATATGCTAATGTTTGTAACAGTTAATTTGTTCGTCAACCCTGTCGCCAGTCTATCAAATTTGTTGTCAGCTGTAAGTGTGACCCCAAACCACGTTAAAGCCATGTTATGGACTTGGCTAGTTTGTGGCGTGATGCCACCTCCCTTTTAGTAGATGGGTTATACAACGCCAAAGCAATTTACCGGGTATAAGAGCAAAATTATGAAACTTAAACAATAATTTGGTAGAAACGTGTTTGGCAATGTACATTATTTTGTACACTGCCAAATACCCATGTATTTCCTTAGAATACCTGAACATGCTGTGCCACTTTCCATAAAAATCAACCTTTTATGTCAAAACAGAAAGTATGAACACTTGCCATGCAGTAAATTAAAATTTACAATAGTTGTTAGGGGATCATATTTTGCAATGTGTAGAACAGCCAGCTGAGAATAGCAGAGCCTGTCTCGGCTGATAAGGACAATTGGGGCCCTTCAGAGAAATCTCCATCGGAGTAAGAACTAACCACAGAAATATTAACAGGTATCCTAAAGGAAGGAAAGAGGGAGCTGTGATTGAAAGGGTTAGGAAGGGAAACATTCATCATTTTGAGACGCGGTCACAAAATTTCTCACCTCCGTTAACAAAGGTTCATCAGTATTTCTGAGAGTGGCGACTGTTTCACAAAAAACAAATTTAGGGAACATCTGGTTGTCTTGTGTTTTTCAATTGAATAATACATTTGTTTGCAAAGAGCTGAATCCTTTAAGTTTAATTTGATGTTACTTGAGTAAAAGTTGCCACTACTGGCTGTAGATTTGTGTCATGATACATACTCATTTGTCTGATAAAAACCCACATGTGGATATGACATTACTTCCTCAACATGTGGCTACTTCAAACAAATAGAAGAAGAATGAGTTACATATGCTGTTGCAGATGATTTAGTAGCCATAGAAACTAGAGTATTGATGTATAAGAAGTGCACTATAAGCACTATTAATGGTGACTATTAAGAAATCATCAGTGGTGTTACTCCTATGAAAAATTGGCCACACACTTTCAGCAATATCCCCCCCCCCCCCTCTCCCCAACAGATCCACTGAATCTTTGTGATGACTTTTACAGGCGGGCTCCTGTGACCTCAATTCTATCCTGGGTCTAGCCCCAGCGGACATAAATCTGTCTGTCAAAGCATCAGAACATAAGATAGAAGGGACCATGCAGAGACCTGAGATAATCAGGGTACTCTTCAAAAGTCTCCCCCAGATTGCTGGGGCCTAAATACCCCCTCCCTCAATGCACCACTCTGGCCCTCAATACCACAAGTGGGGGAAAGGGAATTCCAAGGCAGGGACTAAAACTTTATATTTTTCCCTGTGGAGATTTTGAAAAGATCTGTGTAGTTTCTTGATCGGAGTATCCAATTGCTCACACCTCTCTTTCCACCGTCTAACCACCATTCCAGCACATAAGTTGTTTTCTGAGCAACAGGAAATGGGGAAGGGATATGATTGCAGGGTTCGCCCTAAAAAGTGTTTTTCTTTGGTTAACATATTATAATACACGGCAGGCCTGTGATTTTTTTCTGATTTGAGGATTTTCTAAAAAATCTCCTTGAGCCTTCACACCTTCTACTGTTCTTGAAAGAGGTATGAGTGAAGCAATCAAATGGAGAAATAAAAAAATCCACATTGTGTCCAAACCTACAGTTTTATAATTTGGTTTTAGTACAACGTCTGTAAACCTGAACTGTAACCTGTGGGATGTCCTGAGTCCGTTCCACTTGCGCAAACATGTTGCAAATGTGTGCGCAAATGTTTAGATCTTTTGGTTGTGCGATGGCAACATCGCGTACATATTTTTGGTAATGTTGAGGAGGTCTTGAACGATGATTGATGGGTGTCCTGCTTGGAAGTGAGCTCCATATCACCAAAAGTATTTTTGTGTGGATTTAATGGCTCTGTTTTTTTTTAAGGATCATCAATATCACGATCACAGTACAAGTTGTTGGAGTATGTCTAAAAACTCAAAATTCAAGATAATTTAAAAGTCTGTACTTAGACCTCAAGGCTCAAAACCTTTACTCAGAAGTTTACTAGTTATTGTTACAAGTTTCCTGACATTCATTCTATTTTTTCTTTTTACATCACTTTGTATACTATGAGAAGCAAACATAGGGTTATTTATCATTTTTGTCTTATAAAATAAACACAAAATTTGTCGGACTGGGCTGAATTGACCTTATCTTTGGGCAACAACCATCGGGTTTGTTTGATGGGACATAATGGATGATTTTGTGTTTACATAAACAAAGTTATGTGTGCTTTAGTATTTCTGAGAACAGTTGGTTTACCCAAAAGGTCTTCTATACTGGAACCCATCCAACTGTTCTGATCACAATATACAAGGGTACAAGTAATGTAAACTACTTGTGACCTTACAATCATTTCAGACTAGTACAGTTAGTAGGGGATAAAGACAGGTGCAATTGAGAATGTGACAGTTGAGTGCAAACTGCAAACTGATCTGTACCCGTAGGACTACAAACTGTCTTCATTTTACTCTGACGGAAATGACTCAGAGTTGTAGCTTAACCGAGGAGAGTGACTAAATGAAACGCCATTCAGAGTTCTTCCATGGCGTATTGTTTTATATCTACCATCTTTGCATGCTTTAGGCAGAGCTCGAATTCGGAGGGAAAGCTCCACAATACCGCGGGGATATTTGTAGGCTCCAAGTTTTACGAGACCTAAGTTGTTTTTACAAGACCAGAATCTAAATAAATCCTGGTGTGTTGCATTAGAACCTATCTTGTCTTTGCATTGTTTAGTGTAGTCAGGATTTCTTTATGACAACAATATTCTCAAAAACAAATCATTCCGCCAGTTCTAAAACATTAACTCCATCCCTGGGCACAGACAAATTTAGGAAAACCTTGTCACTAAGTGGTTAAAATATGCAGGTTTCAATATCTGGTGTTGGAGTGGGATGTGCGACTGTATGCTGCCTGAGGATTTCACAAAGAGTGAAGACTAGTCTTATCTCGAGTTAAGACGAGTTACTTGCCCTAACTTAGGACTAGCCATACATTTTTAGTATCTCCTAGGACTAGTCCTAAGTTAGGACTAGTCCTGACTCTTTTTGAAATCGACCCCTGTGTCTGTGGACTAAACAGACATTTGAAGATTCCAGATTGACAGGAGAAAATAAACATAATATACTTTGTATCTTCAGTAATTTGTTTTAACAAATTGAACATAAATGTTTACAAAACCCTTTGTGAAGGGTGTTTTTCTAAGGCTGACAAAAAAAAGCCATGTGGTTCAATGAGGAGCAACTAATGATGACCAACACTGGGAAATGCCTACTCTCTTTATGATTTGTGTGCTGGACTTTGATGATGGTTAACAGCACTCTGCTGTATGTCAAATCTGAAAGCTTGGGATCCAGGTTGTTTGAGAGGAAGTCCTTGAGTAGCCACCCCAATGTTGGCCTTTTGTCAATGCTTTAGTGGTGTAAACAGCTGAGCGACTGGGACGGGAGCCACTCGCATGCTTGGTCTCCTGTACCAGTCGCTTGGGATTGCAGCTCTCCAAGCCCATAAGGCCTTGACAAAAAGCTTGTCCCAACTCTCTTCCTTTACATATTCGAGCTACAACGTCTCTGGACATTTTAAAAACTTTGCTAAAAACCCACCTATTCAAAATTTCTTATGATTGACTTTCTGTCTGTTTTTAACCATTTATTTTTGCCAACACGTTTATGTAATTCAACATTTTTATTCAACGTACCCTTATTTCTTTCCAAGCTTCGTAATTTGTATTTTTGTTTTTTTGCTCTCTTTGTTTGTTTTATGCGCCTCGGAATAAGTTTAGTCTTAGTTAGATGGCGTTTTATAAGTTTTAATTATTATTATTTATGTACATTCTATGTCTTTCCAATACAAAGGATGGTTTTCGCATTGGAACACAATAATGGTGCTGTAATAGTGGAGATGTTGATGACCCCTCAGTCAAGCATGTTTGTGACAGTAACACTTTTTATATTGCCACCCCTTCGTAGAAGAAGAAAACCTTTCTTATAAATCCAATCTTTCCAATACAAAGAATGGTGTTCTATTTTAACGTAAAGGTGCTGTAAGTGTTGGAGAACTGTCTTGTTTGCTCTTCTTTTCTGTCAAGCACATAATGGGACAGTAACACTTTTTATCTACATCGGGCTAGATAGTTCAGTGAGTCGAGTGTTGGCACGTTAGTCTGACGGTCGTTCAAGTCTTGCTTTGGTCACCTTTTCTTTGTTCAGCCCCAATTTACTTTTTTTTAGCCACCCCGTCAGGGAGGAAGAATTCTTTCTTATAAAGCCTGCGCTTTTCAATACAAGACTGATGTCATATTTGCACCAAAGGTGCTGTACAAGCAGATGTTTAAGACAATAATACTTTTTATCTTAAGATACAATTCTTTTTCTTGTGCTTTAGTTTACAAGAAAGAAATATACTTTTTATAAGAGTAACTGAAGGTTTTGGTGACAATGTATTTTTTGTTTATGGACAAGATGTATTGTGAGCACTTTCTGTGTCCATATTTGTAAATTGTTTAGGTAACTTCTTCCAGCAGAGTGTCTGCGTCATATAGTTGCCAGTAGCAACAAAGACATAATGTATACATGGACCCCAGGCCACCTGTTTCAGCATCAAGGTTATGAACTGTTTACGAGTGGTAAAGCCATTACCCTACCATCCCCATTTAGTTAGTGATAAAAATACAGTCTATGTTTCAGAGGAGATTACTGAAGTAGATGGGCATGGCAGGGTAGAAAAGCAGGTTGTGACATGCTGCCAAGTATGAGTTGGTGATTATTATTAACAGCTTGGGCCATCTGGGGAAAGACGTGCCTGGTTGGGAGTTTAGGATTGTGATAGAGTTCTTGTGGTTAACATAGGATGGAAAACAAGGGGACAATTACAATGATGCAAGGGAAAATTTGGAGAAAAGTTTGAGAGAACTTGGAGAAATGTTTCACTAGTCCATCACCTTTTTCACTGGGCCATATTTCAAAAGGAATAGGGAAGCTTTTCAAACTGAACTAGCCAGCCAGACTATTTTTTGAGTGAATTTTAACTTATCCTCAGGTGTTATTTGGACAGTGGACCACTGTTTGGGGGCGGAGAATACTGGGAAATGTAGGGGGAACATTGGATAAGAAATCTTTGGGGAAATGTAGAAAGAACATGGGGAAAATATTGGGGAAATTGGGAGGGGGGAACATAGAAACAATATTGGCCCCTAGAGTAGAGTGGAACTTTGCGGAAATGGGGGCTCCCCCTTATAGAATCTCTTGCCTCCCCTCTTGCCACTTTCTACGAGGATACAAATTCTTGTATCCTCATATCCAGTGGGAAAATCTTCTACAAATAAATAGAAATGTTTTATAAAATTAAATTATACTTTATATGCTGCATGCTAAATAATGTTTGTTTAAATGTACAATTCACTAGTTGACTATGTCCGTGTTACGTCTTGCTCTTTTTACATTTGTTTTCTCTTTATAGAAGTTAACGTCTCTCTCAAATAAATTCCCTTGCCCATCAAAAGAAAATGTCTACTAATGGCCACTTTGTGTGTGTGTGATTCACCTGGCAATAGACACCCATTAAATTAGGGCTCAGGAAATAGTTACTAACACTTCTCCAACCTGTATGTAGTCGTAAAGCAGGTGTGTATCCAGGAGTATTTGAGCACACGTGCATATTGGCTAAGCACAGATAAATCCTGCTTAGCAAAAGGTTGATAGCCATCCAAAATGCTGTGTGATGAATATTGGTTTGTGATTTGTCTTTACACTGATATTTTGCTTAGCAATCTCACTGATATTTTGATTGGGCAATCTCAACTCCTTAGGAGTATGCAGTATCGACAGCCAATTTTCTAATCATTCTGAGGTACCCATTTACTCTTGGGTGATGAGAATCAATTTTAGTGTCTTGCATGATGAAGAGAAGTGTCATGACCGGGATTCCAATCCGCTCTCTGGTGACTTTGTCTCAAGACTTTATCCTTTCATTCTTGGTTTGGTTACATTGATTTGATTGAGTGAAAAATAAGATTGAAAATGGCAGCACAATGAAAAAGTGTTGCCAATGTCAATTTGTTTGCTCGTCAGATGATACTTGAAAACAAAAATATTCTGCGATCCAATTCAGATGTGTATGGGTTTTCATTGTTGTTCCAGAGTTCAATTCAGAGAGTATTACAACTCAACCTTTTTGTATCAGATAATCTTCATATACAGTGGATACACTACAGTCAATAACACAATAATGCAATATTGTGATTCCATGAAATGCAATGTTATTTAATGTAGAATTTAATATACAATGTAATTTATTGCAGAAAACCATTGCAGACATACAATGTAATTCATTGCATAAATACATTGCAGAAATGCAATGTTATGCTCTGTATAAAAACAAGGTATCACTGCAACAAATGCCACTTGTGCTACATTCATTTCATTAAATTGTCAGAGAATGAATTTTGATCTACTTTTTTCTTGCCATACAAATTCAAACTGATGTAAAAACTAAAAAGCATGTGAATCACAGATGACAGCATTTCAGGCTGAAAACTAGTTTAAAGCATGCTTGTTACCTGCAGGTTTAGAAAATGTCAGCTTTGCATATTTTGACCCAAATTGTACCATGTCTGTTGGTAGTGATTCATAACCACTTGATCCAGCACCAAGGATTAACTGTCTTTCCCTGATGCTAATATTGGAAGTCGAGATGGTTGCATTACTTTCGAGACTGCGTTTATTACTGATTGTCTGAGAGATGCTTGTGTAAATCCATGTTGACAACAAGTTTGAAATACTCATGTGATCTGAGCTGATGTTCTTATTGCTTAGACTTATGGACTAGTCAATAAATGTCTGTTTTAATTTCTTCGATGTCACAAACTTTTATAACAGTTCGAGGAGCAATAATGCCTTAAACTTTGACTTCAAATATCCGACTAAATTTATAGTCTCCAATTTTATATAAAAAGAAAGTGACAGTGCCTTAATGGGCATGTTGAAATACTTACAAATTTGAGTTGATTTCCTGTTACAAATATTTTTTCTTCTTTCCCCCTTTCTTTTTTTGGTCCAAGGTGGTGAGGGGGGGAGGGGGGCGCCCTTTTATTTTTACAATGACCAAAATCATTGACCCATTTAGAGATGTGTTGAGAGTCAAACCAGTGGTAGGGACTGTAAACTGTTCATCAAGGAAAAGTGTGTTGAAAGATCTTCTAATTTGATCAACCGGAAAATTATATTCTGTTCTGATGATTCCGTTTACCGCTCAATGGGAAACAGCTGGGCGTTCAAAAAGAAAAGTCCACAAGGCAAAACCGGTTTGTGTGTTAAAGGGAAAAACAAAAAAAGTGGAAGTTGTTGAGATCTGTCTCACTTCTTCTTATAGGTCATGATATTCTATGCTTTAGGGGCATTAAACCAAGGACAGGTTTTTTTTCTTCCCCAAAGTGGAGACAGTGTGATGAGGTCATTTACCTACCATCATCCACATGTTTTATTGAATGCCATTTTAAAATTGGTTTTGTCAGAAAAAAATCATTGATATTAATGTGGAGTGTCAACACTAAGGGGTTTTGCACATGAGTAGAGTGTGGGTTTGAGTCCTGGTCAGGCATTTTGTGTCCTTTTTCAGCAAGGCTTTAGATGGGACATAAAGCCATTAATCCATTGATTAGATCCATTGGGGAGGGATTTTTTCACTTGCAATGAATGACATTGGGAAGGAGGATTTGAAGTACATGAAGATAATTTTCTTGAGATTGAAAAACTTTGAAATACTGCATCTTGGTTTGTTGTGAATCAGCCAAAAGTCTTCACTTTGCAGAAATGCATGGCTTTCTATATGAGGAGACTCTTGGGTCTATAGTATGGTACGCAGAAAGAGCGGGACAGGAGTAGGGACTTTCCAGAATAAGATGGTAATCTATTCCGGATACACTTGTGTCAAGTTCGTCATCCTTCCTTGAAATGCGCAAAAACAGAGCCATAACTCATGGCATGTTGTAAAGCAACATTTAGGACAATATGCAGAGACTCCCTAAACTGCAGAGAAGATTTATCGCATGAAATTATAAAGGTTTTTATGTGACTGAAAATGTACCGTAGTGACCTCACTGGATGTTATCCAAAGTTCTCATACAAGCTTCTTTCTTAGTTCCGTCAGTTTTTCTTTGATTTGATATATTGCGCTGCTGTGACCTACAGACTCTAAGCCCACTAGCTTGAAATAACAAGTGGTAGAGTTTAATATTCTGAAAGGTTTAATACTGGGTAGGGGGATAGGGAGGAGGGACTTTTGGGTGATGGGTACATGTATGTGTTAAGACAACCCCTCAAAGCATTAAAACATAAACAGTAGGATTGTCATCAGTTGTAGTTCAAGCCATTGGACACTTTCGGTAAAGTTGGTAAACAGTGTTGTCCAAAGGCCCACACTTTGTGTATCACAACTGATATAAAAAATAACAAACTTGTGAAAATTTAGGCTCAATCGGTCATCGGGGTCGGGAGAAAATAACGGGGAAAACCCACCCTTGTTTCCGCACGTTTCGCCGTGTCATGACATGTGTTTAAAATAAATCCGTAATTCTCGACAACGAGAATTGATAATTGTTTTAATGTTTTCTCGAAAAGTAAAGCATTTCATGGAATAATATTTCAAGAGAAGTCTTTCACCATTACCTTCTGTAAACCCTGTAAGTTATTTGTAAGTCTGTGAACTTTTTTTTTTCTGTGCCGAAAGTGTATAATGGCTTTAATTTGTTTAGTTGTCTAATTGTTCATTGTCGATTAGTTTTAGAATCTTTTTTGGAAGTATTTTTTCATGTTGGAAGGACTGAGCTTATTTGAATCAAGATAAGGTACAACATTATACTGCTATGGTATACAAACGTTTTTGAATCAAGATTAGATAGGGTATGGTGGTAAAAAAAAAGGTTTTGTAAGAAAACCTATGAGCCTTCTTGGAAAGCATAGGAAAGACCTTTTATTCAGTAAAGATTGTTATCATGCATACACCCTGTACATGGACATGTCTCTGATTCATAACTAATAAGGCTTGCCTCACAGCTATTTTGACAACTTAATTTTCACACTGAAGTACGTTCAGTCATTACCACCCATGGGATCTGCATAATCATAAACCCTTCACCTCACCGTTACCTGTGACTGCCTCAACTTATCAAGCTCTACAGATTCTTTGGGAAAATCAAAGTGGGCGTCTGGTTGGCATTTAAACATGATGTTCTCTTTATTGAGGACTTCTCCTTTGTTTTATTTGGTACCTGGCCTCCCTGTCTCCTGAAACAGACTCTCGGAGCGGGGACCCAGAACACAGTCATGATCCATGAAATTACGTTGGTACAATGACCGATGCCCCAGTCGATGTTCATCCCCTTGTTCTGTAGGGATCACTTGGTACTGCTTTCTGGGGAGTATTTCCTCTCAGAAAAGATTCATTTATGTCGGGACTTTTTAATGGGTAGGACAGCTGGCGACATTTTCATGAAGATTCTGAGCAGATGTTACCTTGACAAAAAACCAAACAACGACCGTACCTTTAAGGAAAGGTGGTGGGCCTCATGGACATGACCACCTACATGTAGGTTCCATAATGAACATGACCGTACCTTTAAGGAAAGGTGGTTGGCCTCATGGACATGACCACCTACATGTAGGTTCCATAATGAACATGACCGTACCTTTAAGGAAAGGTGGTTGGCCTCATGGACATGACCACCTAGGTTCCAAAACGATCCAGTTGTGTACAATGTTTTGACGAGTATGCTCTGATTAGCTTAATAATAAATGTACTGAGTTTCCTTGATAGACGACTAATTGATAATGGTAATAGGTAGCCCCACAGTCATCATCTGAATGCAGGTGCGCTTTACATGAAATTTGCTTATGGAACTTATAAGCATGGATGTGGTATTCGACTTGAGTCGACTTGAGTCAAGACTTTCTTGACAACTCTTGCTGACTAATAAAAACCTAAGTTTGCACCAAATGTCACAAACAGAATAGCCATTAATAGTCATTTGGCTTGGATATTTGACTAAGAAATACGCACCAAATATGATAAATACATATGTGCATTACAGTTAACCCGTATTGCCTTTATTATGACTCGCCCAAAATAGCTGCAGCTACTAGCGTTTAGTCGGGTAGGTTATTTCCTTTTTACATTTTGCGGCTTACATTTTAGACTGTCGCCCACTCATACTAAAATTGTGCATCCTGGCCTTCCTGAAGAGACAGAGAGAGAGAACAAAATTCCATGGTACATTACGTGTACAGGTAAATGAAAACCTCCTGTGTATGCGACCCTGCCTATTACCTTGTATACAAGAGGCCATGTCCACTCACTTTTGTCAGTTCCTGTCATGGTCATAGTGGTCAGGGCCACTTTGTCAAACAAAATGGTGACGAAGAGACCGCCCTTACCTCACCCTCCCAACCTTTTAGAAGACACACAGAGCACCTGAGTGTGACTCAATGCACTGCCGCCCCTGATGCCATCGCTGTCTCATTTCCTCTGTTGACGTGGTAGCTGTTCTGTACATCCTTGGGGAGGGGGAACGTACCTGGCCCTGAAGGTGGTAGGAGGGGGGGTAATGTGAGCATGTTCTGCTTCAGTGAGTGTTTCAGTGCTTTCTAGGTCTCTTCTTGCAAGTGATGCCCCTGCTGTGGGTTACACAGTGAAAACCGTTCCAAATTATTACAGACATTTGTCTCTTGTAGTTGTAACTACAATCACGGCCGAAAAGCTTGTGCCACCCCTGTCCACTTCCCCTGACAATAAACATTCTCTCCCCCCTGTCCCCCAGCTCAATGTTCACTTGAACGCAGAAGAAGACCATGCAACAATGAGAACCAAAGGGGGGCCCAACGAGATATAGTCGGGATTGTAGGCCTGTATGATTTTTTATTTTATTTTTTAAAGGCAAGGGCACCGAGGCATTTTCTCCTTTGTTAAAGGGCACTTTATGAGGAAACTGTAAATTTCTAATAAGCAGTTCAAGGGTAACAAGGCAATGACCCCAGGTCATGGAGGCAATCACCTTCGTTGCCTCCTTGAAGTGTCCAGCCTGCTCAACTGTCCAGCTCTTTGTCAACGAATATGGAAAAAAAGTTTGTCAAATACAAGATCTGAAAAGATTTCTAATAATGCCCCTCAATTCTTGAATAGTGCTTGAACACTTCTGACACTTTAACCATTATTACTTTGTTCTTCGGATGGGGCGCAATGTCTGTAAAAGAACTTGGTACACTTAAAATATTAATAATAACGCCTCAGTTTTTTCACGCATTTTGGCTGAAGGTGTTGCACCACCTTGTAAAACTCAACTTAGATGCTTAGATGATGGAAAAATGGTTCTCATAGTTCACAGTTATGCATACCTCGTGTAAAAAAAAAATAAAATAAAAAAATGCAAGGCAAGTTTTGGCTTGTAAAATTGTATATTCTACATGTTTTGTTCAGCAGTCTTTTTTACATTGGAACTTCTTGCCATCACATTGGAGTGAAAAGGAACATAACAACTCAGCTTGATCAGAAACAGAATCATGTACATGTAGCAAGATTAAGAAGATTATTGGGGAAATGATTTAAGTATCATTGCAATAATATTGATCAAACTATAATAAGTATGTTTTCTTTGGACTTAAATGTCATCGCATCAGTGTCAAAATGTTGTATCTTGATCTTGCAAAAGCATTGTATATTGGGTGCTGCTTTAAGTGAGACACAAAGTTTTGACAATTTCAAACTCACGCGTAGCGTAAGTGCTATTTTAGGAGATACATTGTGCAACGTTTTTGCACTGACATGAAGGTGTTTGCATGTGTACGTGCACTTCTTCACATTATTAGAGAGTCTTATTATTTTGCTTGTAGAGAATACTTTTGGAGATTTTAGGTGGCTGTTGAACTATGTGCACGCATGTTGTTCTTATTTTGCCCGTGGAAAAAAATCAGAATGTTTTCTTAATTATAAAATACCCTGAAAAGTGATGAAGCCATGGAACATGTATATCAGCCCTTCTACTCAATGAAACGTTTCTCCTTTTTTCCAAGTAACTGAGGACAGACAAGACTGCCTAGTTAGGATGCGCTTCGAGTTTGATTCTTAGTGGTCAAGTCTTAACTGTCATGAGTTCTACTTCTCAGGGTTAGAGAGATGCTTTGTGACAGGCAACGTTTCTCATGGTATTGACGGAGATCTGAGTAATATTGCCGTTCTCTCTTGTTACTCAGGATGGACAAGACTGCCTCGTTAGGATGCGCTTCAAGTTTTATTCTTAGAGGTCAAGTTTTACTGTCATGAGTTCTACCACTCTAGGTTAGAGAGATGCTTCGTGACAGGTTTACGTTTCTCGTGGTATTGATGGAGATCTGAGTAATCTTATAGTTCTCTCTACGATGCGCTTCAAGTTTGATTCTAAGAGGTCAAGTCTAACTTTCATGAGCTCTACTACTCGGGGTTAGAAAGATGCTTCTTGACAGGTTACGTTTCTCGTGGTGTTGATGGAAATCTGACTAATCTTATAGTTCTCGTCGGTTGTAACTCATGAAGTAATCTCTGGACAAATCACAACTGGTTGCACAAACTGTGTATGACAAGCGTGCAATTTTGTGTAATATTTTGGCAAGTTCAAGGTTAACTTTCCTGGTCGAGGTGACTTACTCAGTAACTGATTGTGGCATATGTTGTTTTTGTTTGTGGGTATGATGTAAGAATTGAGTTAATGAAATCACACCGTTGGGATTTTGTCGTGTGGGTGTGGATGTCTCACTCTTTAGTGGGAAATGCAAATATAGTCTATTATTGTAATCATATTATAGTTTTTGTCAACATTACGTGCAAGCATAACTAATAAGTTGTTCAAGATAAGGTAGTGATATCGTTCTCTGACCTTATTGACCCCACAGTTTTAAATCCCACTTCAACCTGAGGCTCAACATATTTCATGATCGTCGCCACTGCATAGGTTTCTGCAGACCTTTAGGCTACGGTGCTATTTTAGCAATTTATTTATACCTTGGTTTCAATACCAGAAAAATGTGTAAACATCTCTGTTTGTCAACATCATTTAGGTTTAATAAGAATCATATCGGAAGATGATGCGTGTATTTCTTAATTTTTAATTTGTCCTATTACTAAAAATACCTTAGGATATACTGTAGATGGCAGTTTACAGCCACAATCAGAGTCCCTGATATGGCCAGTGCCATAATTTCCTCTTTGCCACATGCAAAAAACCAAATGTGTTTGACAAAAAGGGGACCAATTTTATCATTGCTCCATTTCCTTCATAAATGTAAAACATGAAGCCGGCATCGATGATAATGTATGTCGACAAAATGTTGTCATAATATAAGATAAATAAGATGTATTTTAAGCCTTGAATGGATCACCGGTTGGCAGTTCAGTTCCTCATACAAATTAGCAACACATCAATTAGTAAGTCCATAATTCTTTGAGATGGGTGGGGAGAGGGCGGGTATAGGAAGAGGTCCTAGTAATAACATCCAACTTGTTTACTTGATTAATGTCATACACTCTCATTTTACATTTAGTGAGCAAATTAATAAATTACAATTATAGACCAACAAGTAAGCCAAGTTGCCCTTTGATCAGAATGGAACAGCTCACATGCATGTCCCAATGGGCATGATCAGCGCGTAAAGAATTTTAGATGAAATCCAAGTCAAGCAACATCGACAACCATCAAGGCGCAAGTAATGCAGTGCACAACTATCAAACCTTACCTGTAGAGTACAGCATGGCGACTGTATTGGTAGCATTGTAAATGTTTTTACTGTATTCAATCTCCAAAGGAAACTTTTAATTGGGTTTAAAGATGATCATAATATTGATGAGTTACACCAAATGGAACTTCAATTTCTTGCGTGTGATCAGTCATTGAATAATTAGGAAATAAGATTGTTTATTTGAATTAAAAATAATTTTCTTAAAGGGAAGGTATACCTTTGGTGATCACTCTTAAAATTAATGGCAATACAAGCCTTTTGTTATAAGCCTACACCAGCTTTAGATATTATAAAAACAATGTGGTTAAATGTAAAAGATATAAATTTCTATGGGAATCTGAGGACAGATTATTCTTCCTGCATGGATATTCTTCGCTCTTGAGTTTTGGCGATCCCTGCAAAACTCGACCACCTTTTGTGGTGAAATTTTCACATACTAGTTTTTTTGTATATAGCTCCGTTTATATAGGATGTTTATATAGGATTAAAACAATTGAACTGTTCCAAAAACCAAAGGTATACTTTGCGTTTGATAAATTGTTTTGATACGAAGGCGACAACTTAATTTTCAAAATTGCGGCTGTGTGTTGTGATTCTATGGAGGTGATGAAGGAAATCTAAATGTGCTCTGCCGGTTTTCTCAAATGACGATCGTTCATACTTTGTTTGAGGTGTAAATTTATTTAGACTGATATATCACTGGAATGCACACTAGCAAACGATCAGACCATGCATCATGTGAAAGCTACAAGTAGTGATGTACTCTTGTAGCGTTGTACTCGTCAGATATCCCAGCTTGTCAACGTGAGCCCCTGTCACACTGCCCAATTAACAGTAAATTCAGTTGTTCTTTTCACATTTAAATTACTAACTTACCTTGGCAAACTCCTGGGAAATGGCCTTTTTGGGGGGGTTAAAGCTTCACCTGCTTGGGAGTGTGGTTAAGTGAAATACTGACTGTATTGAAATAAATCGCGCAGACTCATTTCAGAATGAGTGAAATTTACCATCCATTCGTTTTGCTTTTCCAAAAGGTAAATTTTTCAGATTTGTAATGATTTGTTTTGTGGTTTTTATCCTCTTTTTGAATGTGTGTACAGAAACACTAACAACATGGCCGGATTCCAAGCAGCACCAGTTGGAGCAGTTGAAGTTGAGCATGACAGTAAGAACTACGGGGTACCAGACCTCATGCTGAAAGGGTGAGTATGTAATGGTGAACCTACAGTATCCCCCTTGCAATACGCAGCTGAGAATGTTGAAAAAAGGGTTACTCAAAACTACTTTGAACTTATGATAATACGCCTCTCTTAATATTTATGCATGAGGTACGTCACAATGCTAACTCAAAACGAGGCGATGGGCGCAGCCACTGCAAGTGATGGGGAACGTGCGCCCATAGCCTCATTTTGGGTAAGAGCTATGATGTCATGCATAAGTATTAAGAGAGGCGTATGGGAGTCAAAGTAAGCTGTTTTTCTGATTTATGTCTGGTAATATGACTGGATTGGTCACAGGGTGTTGTTACGTCACATGGTTCAGGGCAAGCCTTTGTATAGCAACCTCTAGATAGGAAAGTTGTTACGTCACTTGGTTCAGGGCAAGCCTTTGTATAGCAACCTCTAGATAGGAAAGTTGTTACGTCACATGGTTCAGGACAAGCCTTTGTATAGCAACCTCTAGATAGGAAAGTTGTTACGTCACATGGTTCAGGGCAAGCCTTTGTATAGCAACCTCTAGATAGGAAAGTTGTTACGTCACATGGTTCAGGGCAAGCTTTTGTATAGCAACCTCTAGATAGGAAAGTTGTTACGTCACATGGTTCAGGGCAAGCCTTTGTATAGCAACCTCTAGATAGGAAAGTTGTTACGTCACATGGTTCAGGGCAAGTCTTTGTATAGCAACCTCTAGATAGGAAAGTTGTTACGTCACATGGTTCAGGGCAAGCCTTTGTATAGCAACCTCTAGATAGGAAAGTTGTTACGTCACATGGTTCAGGGCAAGCCTTTGTATAGCAACCTCTAGATAGGAAAGTTGTTACGTCACATGGTTCAGGGCAAGCCTTTGTATAGCAACCTCTAGATAGGAAAGTTGTTACGTCACATGGTTCAGGGCAAGCCTTTGTATAGCAACCTCTAGATAGGAAAGTTGTTACGTCACATGGTTCAGGGCAAGCCTTTGTATAGCAACCTCTAGATAGGAAAGTTGTTACGTCACATGGTTCAGGGCATGCCTTTGTATAGCAACCTCTAGATAGGAAAGTCTGGTACCATTGTGCGACAGACACTTATTCAGTATTGTTTATGAAATGGGTCAGATAGTCTTGGAATAGTTGGGATGAACACCAATGTTGTTGGCACTTATCATCAGCAGTTTAACATAAAAACATTTCCCCTGCAAAGTTTAAAAGATTTGAGTTGGACCCAACTGTCAAATTTTTAGGTTTCTCTACAGGTATGTAATATTCATAAAACTTAAACAAATAGCGGGATTAGGGCGGACAACATTTTCTGCAGTTTTTGTCATGAGTTCTGTATCTTTTGAGGCACAATATTAGGACCAGGTTTTTGTTATTACCGACATAAGCGCTCAGGTTCAGTCCTGAGATCCGGGGACGTGATTAAACAAAAGTTTTTCCAAGGGCTTCTGGGATTGCTGCGAGAGGGATGTGTCATGAGTGCCGTTTCTAAAAGTGGCTTTTGTTTCTTGATTCCGCTTGATTGGGATGCTATAAATACACTCTGAGCATGTCTGCTACGTTAGCAGAATTGGCAATGTGCCATGCATGAAGCAAACAGTTCCAACATCGTCTGTTTTGGTATCCAACTTTGTTTCACGTCAAACTTTGTGTGCGTTTTACCAGGTTCACCATGGATTTTGTTTTGATTGGTCCTAGAAAATTTGCTTTGGGGTTGTAGTTATAAGTTTCAGTCAAATTGATATTGTTTAATTTTGAATGCCTGTAAACAACCATGGTTAAGTTTCCTTTTTATTGTAATTGTGAACAATGAATTGTGTGTGCTGTGTACACACGTACCCTTGTGCTTCGGAACTTGGTGTTTGCTAATTTGATTGGCAACAAAAACCTAATTAAATTTGTTGTTATGTGTACAAAGGCTCCACTTTTTTAATGATAAGCAGAGAATTTTTGTAAGGTTCCAGGTGTATCCTTTTTAAATGTTCCATTTTTATCAAAGCAGACAGGAATAGCCTGTTGCTAAATATTTTAGATGGTTCAGGGGATTTTGTCTGTTCACACAACCTTGTTACCTCCAGGTTTATAACGAAAATGGAAGTGATTGACGTTGACTACTAAAACTAAGGCGCACCGTTGCGGTTTTAGGCGAGGGGGTTACCCCAAGCCTAGCAGACACTAGACGCTAGAAGTCGTCTTGAGGATAAATGGACACAACATCAACCGGTAGTGGAGAGAGATTTCGTAAATCAGAACAAGCTGAGGAAGGTCTCGGTGGCACAGCCAAAACTCACTCGTATCCATTGGGTTGTCACGCACAGGTTATCCGGACTCTGTCTTGTGTCATTAGCGTGTGTGCGCCTTGACGACTCATATCCTAGGATGGGTTGTTGAAAGGGGGGGGGGGGTGGGTTTGTAAGTGAGAAAAGACTAGATCATACTTCGCTTCAGTCATCCTCAGTAAAATGACTGTTAAGATGTGTGGGTATTTATTACTCTGCAATGTGCGGTTAAGGGCAATGGTGTTAGTTATCTCGTGAGCATAAGTGGAACATGGACTAATGTAGTGTCTGTGTCCTACATACCCCGAAGGCTCAGTTGTATGTGAGGTAGTTGTTTGGCATACCCAGGTATACCTAGCATGGTATGGGGCATGCACTCTCCAGGCATGCACTCTCCAGGCATGCACTTTCCAGGCTACACTTTGGTTCCTCTGTACAAAGAGTAACTAAGAGTTAAGGATTATTTTCCCTATTTTTTAATTTTAAATATCTCCCTGGTACATGTAGTTTTATAAAATCTCCCTTTATTGCAAAATGCAAATGTTGGCAGTTCCGCCCTCCGCTGTAAGAAGTGCAGGCCTGATTTTTCATGGGCGCAACTCTCCCCTGGTGATTGCCTTGGTGCCACTTAAAATGATCCAGTAGAAATTTACAATTTCCTCCTTTACGAAGGAGAAAACACCTTGGTGCCCCTGCCATTTCAGAACCGAAGCATCAGGCCTGGAAGAGTGTAAAGGAAGTTGTCCAGATAGACTCAATCATGAATGGCTTAAAATCAGCAGGCCACTGACACAAGGTGAAGTAAAACCTCTGAGCCACTAAGTTTTAATTGGAGGATGTGTACAAGTAAACAGCTCACTACAGGTCTTGATTAATTGATTAATTACTACGTGTTCCTTCTGTCTCTCCGCTGCACGTGTGCATGTTCTGTATTTCCTTAACAAATTCTGGTGAGGAAATTTAGCATTTGTCGCAATTACACAATGAATAAGGTACAACTATTGGCGGTTAAGTCGGATCATATTACGCTGGAGATTATTGAGGAAGTAGAGTAGCTTAAAATCAGGATATCTGTGTATAATCACAGGCTTTTTTCAGAGGACAAATTTGACGTGGTTCGGATATTTTTGCGATGGGTGGAGTCGTGGAAAGTGAAGTTGTGGGGGAATTATGGATATAGGCTGGTTTACCACAATATGAACTACCTTGACCTGCGTGGAGGCAAAACAGGTGTGGGTCCTGTCTGTTGACAATGGCTGCTGTTCGGAAGATTTGTTAAGGGGTTATCGATAGGTTACTGTGACGCACTGGTTACAAGTCCATTGTTCCATGTTTAACAATTTATCAATATTATGTATCCATTTATGTGTTTAGCTGTAAGCAAAGGTGTTTGTTCGTTCACACCAAATGCAACAGCTTTCTTGTTGAGTACACACATGTACACTTGTTTGATTTGATTCGCAGATTTTGAATAGTGATATCGATGGTAAAGTCTTTCAGTTGAATTTGACTTGCACTATGCTTGAGGTTGTACACATCCCTAGGGAGTTTGGAAACTTTGAGAGTTGGTTAAAGTTTTACAGTTTGTTATTGGGTACAATTATTCAATCGTCTAGCTTTTTAGGGGGTCTGGGGTTCGAATACCATCCAAGTAGTACATGTATGCCTGTGACTACAAACATACTTAATTAACAGTGCATTGCACATGAGTTTAAAAAATACAAATCTTTATCTTTGTTGCAAGTTGTTGTCTGTTGTCTTTTTCGAAAGATGCAAGCAAATTTAGTAATAGCAAAGGCTAGTAACAATCAGGGTTTGATGATGCATGTGTGGAGTCCCCCTCACCCCCACCCACCCCCCCCCCCCCCAATAAAACAAATTAAAAAATGAAAAAAAGAGAGAGAAATGATTCACCCTCCTTCCCAGGGTCGGATAAATGTTACTCGGAGTGTCACATGCAGTGTGTTGTACAAAACAGAACCAGGTGGTGGTATATCTTTAACATATGTATACAGACTCAGTGGTTATTGGTCTAGTCCCTAACCTCACCCCCCCCCCCTTCCCAAAATATCAATAGTTGGCACACTTCCAGCAGATTTGTATTTGGACTGAATCATTGTCGGAGGGGTGTGTTTCGGCAGTTGTGACAAGTATCTGTGTAGGGTGGTTGATGACTACCCCTTCCTCCAAAACACATGGACCATCCTTACTATATTATTTGATTCATTGTTATAGAAAGCACCCATTTTTGGTTCAATGTTTGTGATGCACAATACATCCATAACATTTTACATTTTGCTTGTGAAAATTTCTGCTCAATTTGACGTTATGATGGTACAAAGCTTCCCTTCAAATATTACTTGCTGAGGTGCTGTAGTTTTTGAGAAATTAGTAAAACAATGTCGCAAAATTAATTGTGGCATCAGGAGCTTAATTTTTTCAAAGCATGTACAACCTATTAACAAGACACCCCTGTCAAAGATTGATGTCTAATGAAGCTGAAACTTCTACAAGTAAATTATTTTACAATGAGTAGGGATTCATGGCATTGCCAAAACTTGATCCACAAAAGGTATCAAAACCCTGTAAGGATTAACTGAAACAGTTGTTGGTTACTCTGTGGTTGAACCGTTTCTTGGGAGTTTGTGTCCTTGATGCTTGCCCAGGGAGAGAGCAGTGAAATTAGGGGTTACTGGGACCCACTTCCCGAAGCACTTTGGATAGATTATCAGATTTCAGTTTTTGATCAATGATTGTTGGAACCAGATGGACTTTGATCAAGTCAAGACCCTACCTTAGGAGGCCTTAAGAGGTCTTTGTTGTTGTTTTGGCTGTCGCTTTCGACGCAGTTTAACTTTGCTTTGGGTTGAGCAATTGGAGGAGATTTGTTGTGGTAAATCTGAACAGATTTTCCAATTTTGTTAAAAAACCTGTCTCTGTTTTTTTTGACAGTATACAGATCTTTAGGCGAGATACATGTACGTCATTCATGTATTAGTGGATACTCTGTTTCTTCCCTTCAGCCTTCCTTAAACCATCTCAACTCCTTAGGAGTATGCAGCACATCCATCCATCTTTACCCTCTAATGTAGGGCCTACTCATTTACTCCTGGGTGATAAGAAGCAATTAAAGTTATGGTGTCTTGCTTATGAACACTGGTGTCATGAGCGGAACTCGAACCCACTGTCCAATGACTCAACCATCGGCATTTTGAGTTTTATGCTCTAGACCTCTCGAACATTCCTTTTTTCAAAATTGTGTATGTGGTTCAAAATTTAAAATTCAGTTAACAATTAAAAAAGTAGGAAGAAAACAAACTTTTGTAAAATGAGTACATTACAAAATTGAATTTGACCGGTGAGCCCCTTCTTTTAGTTAGGAAAATCATTCAGGTGATCGATTTTCGTACTGCTGTATGCGAATTCAGCAAGAAATTGTCACAGGTGGATTCGCCATTCTGCACATGTCCTTGCAACCTTTGTACACAGATTGGTCATCGTTGGTCATAATACCTTCTGACAATGAGCATAACCCTGGTAACCTGTTACGCCATTTCTGACCTGCAGCTGCCCTCATGCACTTATCACTGGTACCCCTTGTGGTGGTGACCAGTTGTCAAGATCGCACGACATCCAAAACGGCGGTCATTGCCCACCTCTACTGCTGAGGCATGCTCTAGAGGAACACTCTCTAGCCAGCCATATGGAATTCCAATAGAGGTCATAATAAAATGTACCCTCATATAGTACATGTGGTTTATTTCACCCTCTCACTCTGTCCTTACATCAAGCATAACATTTAGGGGGAATAAGCTTGAGGATTAAGATTCTACCCCAGACGTGGTCCTTGAGGATTTGTCTCGAAAACCCACCTCTCCAGCCACCCCCCCTCTACAATTTGGCTTCCCTGTTGTTGCCTCCGGATATTTTTCTTGACAAACAATAGATGGACAATCAAGTTTTTTTGAAACAAAATTATTTACTCAATTTAGTTTTGCAAAAAATAGTTAGCGTCCTGGCCGTTTGACTCAAGCAGAGTCTTTCTCTTTAAAGCTAATTGACAACACAAACATTTGTAAACGTGTATACTGGTGTAACAGAAGCAGTCAACTGGAAAGAGTTGGGAAAAAGAAGAAATTATTTGGTCCATGATACATGAACTTAGGAGGGGCCCAAAAACAAACAAAAAAAGTTTTTGGAATGATTTGTGGCGTCTTACCAACGAGTTACCCAGTTAGGGGCAATCGATTTTAAAGTTGGCATTATCACAAATAAGAACAATGAACAAGTTAAACATCCCTCTATACTGACATTTGTTATCTTGTCACAATGATATGTACGCCACTTCATTGCGTTACGTATATTGGTTGGTACTTCAGCCAGAACTCTTTCATCAAACATTACATTATGCTATAAGTAACATTGTTTTTTGCTCAGAACAGAAGAAATGACATCGTTAGATTTCCATTCAGTTATTAAGTACTTGTTAAGCGGCCTGTCTGGACAGGTCTCTCTCTTCTAACCCCCACCCCTTCCCGGGGGACCTGCCCAGAAAACTCTGTCAACAAACCCCCGGCAGAGTTGCAGCAACAGGTGGGAGTGAGAGAAGAGAGAGAAAGAAAGAGGTTGGGGTGGCGTCAGCCAGACCTTGTCATATGGTTTAATGGTTAATATTGGACGAGGGTGCACGCGATGATATTGTAATATTTCCCCCAAAAAATGGAGGGAGATGAACTCCGATAACGAAAAGTGAACCAGTTAAACAAAGTACAGGACTGGATATTATAAAAATTAAATAAAGTATGCAAGCATATCGTCACCATTTTCACAAAGAGACGCAAACTTTCATGTTTGGAGAAAACCTCGTTTAAATTTAAACTATTTTTTAAACCATTGTTTTGGACACCGTCTGCCAATTAAGCGTTGACATTTTACCAAGCACGACAGTGGAAATGTGTTAAATCATGCAAATCTGTTTTTACTTTAATCATAGTGAGTTTAATTAAAGAGTAATGAACTGTACAACACAAGTATGTCTTCTTGAAAAATACGCGGAGGGGGTCTGTGTGTGTAAAGGGTCTGCTCATGAATACTAAACATTTAATGTGGCCATCATTACAAGGTACAATGTATCTAGGTCTTTGAAGGTAGGGTCATACTTTGGTAATTACCCACAAAAGAAATGGTGCAACCCCCCTAAAAAAAAAAACCCAAAACCCACCAAAAACACAACAGAAAAACCGAAAAACCATTAAATGTATGAGGCAATTGAAACAACTGAGCTCTTCCTAATTGTGTAAAAAAAAAAAAAAAAAAAAAAAGCATTTGTGTTAAACTCTTTTGTAACAATGTTGCACGCTACCACTTCAAAGCCAAACCTGACCCTGCATTTAAGTTGATTTATTAGGGTCAATAAATTACGAAAAGTTGAAGGCCAACATGACAACTCTTTTAAGGTCAATTCGAACAAAAATTTATAACAAATTTTTCCGATAACCAATTAAATTTTAACTGTCTTGTCCTTGTTACGAATTATGCAAGGTGATGGGTACTACAGAGTTCCCAAAACTATGGCCTTTTTATCCTGTTGGCCCCGAAATGTCCATTCATTGCACCTCAAGATATAAATTTCCTCTCCCCTGGACACTCTGTTGATTGTCAGTCCACAATCAGGTTCCCTGAGTAGAACAGCACATCTACATTGTAGGTGGGGAGATGTGACAAACAAGTGTAAAGGATTTGATGAAACAAGCTTCTGGGGTTTTAGAAGCATGTGGTTGGGGCGGGATTTGATGTACTGACTTGTTAATTCCTGTCACATTTTTTTGTCAGTAGATAGCTGTTGACGATTGTGATGATGTCTTCCTCTGGCAGATGTTTTACAGTGAAATAAATTATAAACCAGTTGTCATCAAGGAAATCTATTCTTTAAATCTGACTTTAAACCCCTTGCATGTGAGGTTCAAAGTTATACAGTGCCCTCACTGAATTCACAGTAAGACTGTGCACAGTGGGTTTGCGACAGAAGAAAGATTGCTCCAAATCGTTGGTCCAGCCACACTGAATGCTGTGCCTTTTGACCAAGAACTTTATTTGCATGGGGAGCATTCAAGTGGGTGATGTCCAGTGTGGACCAAAGAAAAAGTGATATGACGTAAATTGGAAAGATATCTAGGACAAGTTTTGATCAAGCATTTAATAAACTAAAAGTTTAAAATGAAGCCATTCTGTCAATGGTACCACAGTTCAACAAATTGCATTCATTTAAACAACCCGTGTGTGCTTTTGGCTTGGTTTTGGTCAGGGTTGAGGTTTGGGTCTGTGTTCCCTTCCAACTCCTGGTAACCCTAACACCCATAACAGGTGTATAGTGGAGCTTCCTTGTTCCACTCGACATCCAAACCACAATCTTAACAAATCCTCTGACATGGGTTGCTTGTTATTTCCTCCAGAAAAGTCCTGCCGATTATTTTCTTGTTCCCCTTGATTTCCAGTGGCATTGTCCAGCAACTGATTTAGCAATCACACAACAGCTGGGTCCCGGAAACATAATCTACAAGATGTTCAAAGGTTAAATATGATATTCAGATTTTTTCCCCCCAGTCTTTGGGGATTTCTTTTTCTATTATTATTATTATATACATTTTTTGCCAACATCCCAGACACGGACTTAACAGGTGGCCTCTCAGGGCCATTCAACCGTTTGAGATAATTTAGTAAAAAGTCTGTGAGTTTTCCGAGTCCTAATGTTTTTTTGTTTTTTTCTTGATAATATTTTTGTGGAATTTATTTATTTGCTATTTTAAACGATTTTGTTAAACATTATTGGGCCAATCGTTTATTATTTTCATCCAGTATGGGTTTGCTTTCGTCATTTTAAATGAAATTCAGAAAGATGGTGTAGAACATAACATTTTTGAGCTCCGGGAAGATTTAATGCTGGTTCATACTTCAGGCAAAATATGAAAGCGAAGCAAATTCCCTGCATCTCAACTGGAAAACAGCCTATATACTTGGTGGTTAAAGGATTTGGTGCTTTTGAGCTTGTTAACTCTCTACTTTTGAAGGATATTGGATGAATTGGGCTATGTGTAAGCAAAAGGGCCTTGTCTGTTTTGGGTTAAGGAATGACTTCCATTCGGATGAAATATTTGTGAACAAGATGACGGTGAGTCCTCTCTAGGGAAATTACTTATTATATTAGGAAGAGTAAAAATAGGAAATGAAATGCCAATCGAGTCTAAAATAAACCACACAACACCAGTCAGAAAGACCAAAAGCAGGTGTAAAGATAAACCCGTCACTAGACAGGTGTAGGCGTTTTCTCCTTGTTGGTCAAGTTTCCTTAAAACGTTGATGTCATTCACACCATTGAGGCAAGGCGGAAAGGTTTGACTCACTTATTAGCACTAATTATTGTGTGATCATGAGTAGAAACTTAATGACCCCGTATGAAGAAATCAAACTATATTTATAATTTCAAGAATAACATGTGTTAACAATTCCAAGTAGTATGCAATAAAAAGGATATTTTCAATTGGATCTGTGACGATTCAGTGGCGTACATGTACCTATAAAAGACCAAAAGATTGGACATCATGCATGGGGTGAAAGATCGTTTACTTTGAGAGCATTGCATATATTTAAATATTTCTAAGGGTGCTTTTATTATTCATGGCATTATTATTAACCTTAATCCTCTCGATGAGATGGCCCAGAGAAGAAATGTTTTCTTTCCCATAATAGTTGTTTAAACCCTGTCTTCTTTAATAGAGAGAGTTTGTACTTGCTTTTAAAAAGTGTGACATGTGATGTCTCAGGCCCAGGGAGAACTTGTATGCATTAAGGTTTTACTGACTATGACATGTTTATGGCACAACAAGCGAGTTCATGCTCTTTTGATTTTCTTATCTAGAAACCCCTGCAGCTAAAGCGTGGCGTTTCTCCAAGTTGTCCTCCCACTTACGGTGATCAAATCTCACATTTTACTACGCTTTGGTCCCAAGCCACTACTTTCTATCAAACCAAGCAGATATTTTGCGCTCCCTTTTTTGTGGGCGGTACAGGAACGCATGTTAAAACCCTGGGAGATTCCGTGAAAATTTGGCAAACTTTTGAGTTAAGTTGGGGGTGGGGGAGGGGGGGGGGTGTTCGTTAACACCTGGGAAGTTTATGTCCAGGGCACTTTTGCTTTTCTTTCCTTTTTTTAGCCGTTTTGTTAAGTTGTGTACAAGCTGTGCAATGTAATACCCATTGCTCGTAAACTACAATGCGTCACAGAGCCTGGGGGACACTAAGGTAATTTCCTACTTCCTTGGGTCATAGGTCTTCATCGGTGAGGTCATGAAGAGAGGGGAGTAAAAGGACTTGATGGATTAGCAAATGGTAAGAGTGTGTGGTAACTGCTGACCCCTTTGTGTCAGTCATCCAGGGGAATTGGCTCTTTGGTTTCGTGGAATAGCTCCCTGCGGGAAAAATAAAAGTATACGTTTTTTCTCCCCCTCTTCATTGATCAAGCATTATTTGTAGACTTCCAATGGCACGTGCATGTACTTAAGGGTTGGATTAAAGAGCAACAATGAATAAGGAAAATAACCTTGAAATGACAAACCAAAATTCATCAATGGAAAAGTTACAATTAGAATTTCGCATCTGAATTCATACACGCTTTATGTCTAAAATAAAAAGCTGTTGTTTTTCAGGTTAAACAAAATTATGCTCTTTGATCTACGCCTCTCCAGTGCTGGGGATACTGTTCCCAGAAGCTCTTTGAAATCCATAACTCGAGGGGTAACCAAAAGGTGGAAATGCCATCATCTAAATTACCACCTTACAATTTGGATCCATGTATGACATATTTTTTCCAGCAGTGACTCTAAACCCCTGGTTTTTCATCTGAAGTACCCAGTTGATTATAAATCAATAACAATCTGGAAACATTTTAAAATCAATAAAGACACCTTTTAGAGATTCAAATTTTGTTGGTGTCCATTTGTGAATGCTGTGGCCAGGGATGCGGTTGGTACCCACTGTCACCTTGCAAAACATTGACGGTCATCGTGGTTCAGTGGTTAGACTGCATGACTTGCAATTTTAGGGTTGTGGATTCGAATCCCCAAGCTAACTTCTGATTTCACAATTACTAGAATAAGTATTGTCGTCTAGTTACTGAATCACAATTTATTGATTTGTGCCATTCATATTCATGTTAAACCAATGTTTTTGTGAGAGAGGTTGGCTGTTGCCACCTCGGCATTTATATCCCTCTTTGTGAGTTTGCCTTGTTCCCTTGACGGGAAGATCATCTAAACAAAATAAACAAACAAATGTTTTTGATGAAAATGCCAAGACAGTTTTTGCTGTTTTCTCAATAAGCAGGCATAGTATTAAACTAAAACTTCCACAGGTGACTGTTTGTTCTCGTTAAATTTGCCGGTAGATCGACATTACATTGTGGAATACCAAACGAAAACCTCACCTTTAAATAAAAGGTAAAAGACGCAAAATTTATTTGTAACCTATTTGCTATCGCTGTTTGATGATTGAATTTCATGCACCTGTCTGTGTTTCTAATTTTCTGTTTTTGCATTGTTGCAAATGAACATTTCATCTCTTTCAGTCCTAATCAAATTTCATTACCTCTTTTAATTATGATTTCCTGTGTCTGTCTGGTTGTTTGTGAGCGCACAGTGTCTCAAATTTACCCCCCTGTCTGAAACAAGCGCAGAGGGAGTAAGTCCAGGCCCCAGGCCCCCTCTATTGTCTCTTCATCCCTTGGGCATTGTTTTCTAGTCGGTAAGCATTTCAGGTGGCCATCAGGCTGTTCCGGTCATTGGCGGCCAGCAGGCTCTCATAAGGGTTGTCTTCCTGTGTTTGTTACTCAGCTTTTTAATTTGCACTGCCTTTATAATGTGTTGCTTTTAATTTTACGTGTCTATGTCGCGGTATTTTTTAGCTCTGTTGCTTTATTTGATGAAGTAAATTTAGATGCTTTGTATTTTTGGACTACCGCGAGACCTGAGTTTGATCATTGTGTCATACATAGTAATTCTTGTTAAAACATCTATTATATAGTAATTCTCATTGCAAAACTTGAGAAAAACTTTAGCAGCATCAATAGACCCTTCCCATGAAATATATTCACGCATCTGTACAGACCCTATTGGTTGGTAAACGCCGTAGAGATGGGCACTAAGCAGAGGCACAATCGCTTGGTAGAGTAACAGATATCTTGATCCCAACTAAAACTGGGCTGCCCTAAACTGGGTAACTTTCAAGATCGTACCAATCCTATCATGGTGCTATCTACAGTTGGGATGATTCTAAAGTTGGGACATTACAATGCATCTTGAAGGACATTTTGAAGGGATTAGAAAGGTCACAACCAGGGACCAATGTCATGGAGCTGCTTAAGCACAAAAAGTAGCTAAAGCACATCACAAATATGCTTACCTGAATAAGGTTACCAACCAAAACAATATAGTGTCACTTGTACCACATGTGACTGGTATTCTGCTCGTTTTGCTTAGCAGTACATTGTTAAGCAATATTCAGTGTGCAGATGCAATTGACCTTCATGCCTCCTCATGAAATCTGGGGTTGCTCTAGACTTGATGTTTATGGTCATTCAAAAGCGTGGTCAATGGTCAAAGTAAATCTGGAAACTTTTTCTTTTCTTTTCTGGGGGGGGGGGGGGGGTGAAAATGGATTTATAATTTTTGTGTCCCTAATTCAATCAGCCTAAAACATCTGCTGATATCATTTGTAACATAACCATAGAGACTCTGATGCGTTTTAGCATCAGGGCATGGGTTCAGCAGAAGGTCCTTGGCAGTTATCCTAATGAGGAATGAATGGAAAGTCAATCAACTTGTTTTGTTGATGAGTTTCTCTCCCCCTCTGGGCGAAGCGTGTCACAAAATCTTCTGGCGCTGAACGTGTTGAGGTCTTCACCAGACCCATTATCAGCGACTCCCAAACTCAAGTAAATTTGTATACAAAGTACCAGGTATTTGCACTTAATTAGGAGTCAGCGTAAGTGCAAGTGGTTGTCCTACTTTCAACAGCTTCATGGTTTTTTGTTGTGGATTTGGAAAGGGAATACGGGAAAGATCCTCTGGGAAATTTATTTGGTCATAATGGAAAATGAACTTTTCAATATAGTACAGTGTACCTTAAGATAGATTGGTTGATTGATTAATTGATTGATTGATTGATGGGTAGATATTTATGTCAGTGTTACTCAATCAATATAACAGCGTTGAATAATACTGTGGCAGAACAAATGCTGTGGGGAAAAAACATTCATCCTAAATTATGTCTCACCATTACGCCAGCCCGTGTACAGTATCTTATAAATATAAAAGGCACACATTACTTCTCAAGCGGCAAGCTACTAAAAACTGTACAGCCTACTTGTTTAAAATACTCGGTGTTAATTTCTTTTTAGGAAAAATAAATAAAGAAAATTAATGTGAAATACATGTTAAGCTATTTTTGAGTGTGTGAATGTAATTTCATTTGACTATTAAACTTGTAGTTGAACCTTACCACATGCATAAATACATCAGAGAGATGCATTTATGAAAATACATTTTTAAATCTGGTCCACTGAAATTCCAGGGAGCAAGTAAAAATGCACAGTTTAGTATAGTAGTCCGGTGGACTACTTTACAAAAAGCTAGAGGCAAAAATGCATAGTTTAGTATAGTAGTCCGGTGGACTACTTTACAAAAAGCTAGAGGCAAAAATGCACAGTTTAGTATAGTAGTCCGATGGACTACTTTACAAAAACCTAGAGGCAAAAATGCACAGTTTAGTATAGTAGTCCGGTGGACTACTTTACAAAAACCTAGAGGCAAAAATGCACAGTTTAGTATAGTAGTCCGGTGGACTACTTTACAAAAAGCTAGAGGCAAAAATGCACAGTTTAGTATAGTAGTCCGGTGGACTACTTTACAAAAAGCTAGAGGTAAAAATGCACAGTTTAGTATAGTAGTCTGGTGGACTACTTTACAAAAACCTAGAGGCAAAAATGCACAGTTTAGTATAGTAGTCCGGTGGACTACTT
Source organism: Asterias rubens (assembly GCF_902459465.1). Taxonomy (NCBI): domain Eukaryota; kingdom Metazoa; phylum Echinodermata; class Asteroidea; order Forcipulatida; family Asteriidae; genus Asterias; species Asterias rubens. The sequence continues at coordinate 9,132,379 of NC_047069.1, read as the reverse complement.
TACAAAAAGCTAGCGGGCAAGGTCTGGTAGTACTTGATTTTTTTTTGGGGGGGGACAACCTTGTTAAATTTGGTTGCGATCCTTTCATCTTTTTGGTTTGAGTTTTCTTTTTTTTTTATTTCTTTTTTTTTTTGGTGGGGGGGGGGGGGGGTTGAACTGTTCACTTGTCAAAGTAAATGATAACTTTCTTGACTGAACGAGTAGATGTCATCCTAGGGAAGGCAAGTTGGTTTATGGTCAACATCGTGTATGTAAGTAATCTCTTCCTGGAAGAGCAAGTGCTTGTTGTTCTGAATGGAAGCAATTCTGAGATTTTAAAAAGACAGACTTTTTTTACTTCATAAATAAAGCAAGCAAGCACAGGATCCCAGGAGGCTGTCCCATGAACAAACAAAGACAGTGCAGAAAGGAAAACATTTACACATAAAACAATTGGCCCACCGACAATACAGAGATAACACAGGTGGGTGTCTGGCCATGTTCAAAACAGGAAAGCCTATAGAGCAATATCCTTAAAGATGTTCCTCCCCCCCCCCCCTCCTCAATCATGCTCGATGATGATTGAGTTACGCCATGAGCCACATTTACCCCTCTCCTGTACCCCGTACCTGCAGGTAAATTCTTTAATTTTCACCCTTTCCTTTTTGAATCCATCAAGGTCTCTGCAGATAACTAGGTTTTGTGTCGACCATGCTACCATTGGCTGCGCGCCATATAGATACCTCTCATCACTACCCCCAGGTAGAGATGTACTGGCACACAATGCTGATTGGCTCCCCATAGTGACTGATTTGCGCACACGTTTGTTTAAATCTTTTTTAAGCATTTGTATGGCGCTTGTAGGACGCTATAAGTCTGTGTGTGTCAAAATGAGTTTTTGATCTTTTGAATGAAAACTTTTGAATTTTTTAAAAAGCTGTCAGGAGAGCTACAATATGTTACCGTGCTTTGTCTGCACATGCTCAATAGGCCCTTTCTGGGATATATGGAAATTGCACATCACGCGTGCGCACTTACCTTATACTGGTGGACATTGAGGGAAATTGCGCCTTATGTGTCTGCCTAGTGCACAACTATGGCACTGATAGCTTCTAGTATGTGAATGTATTGTAAATAGCATATTTCATGGGAATTCGGCTCATTATTACATGTCAAATTGCATGAATGTGTAAAAATAATGAGGCGGATAAGCAGACTGTGGCAGTGGCACTAGCAAAAACAAGAAAACAACAAATGAACAGGTGAAAGTACAGGTTGACAGTTTGGGAATGGATGTTTATGTTTTGGGTTTGAACTTTCTGTTTATGTTCATACATGTGTGTGTTATTTACTGCTAATTGATAACATTTGTTCACCCAATTTTAGAGCGAGTGTACAAAACATACATGGAGGTGCCGTGCTTTAACAAAATTAGCATCAATTCAAAACATTTTAGTACACAGTCAAAAATGTCTTGGGGATGTCTTAGGGTTGAACAAAGACAACTTGACTGGAGCAGGGTATGAACCAACGACCTCCAGATTAACATGCCAGCGCTCTACTAATCCAATTGAGCTACTAGTCCTGTGTTGGCGGTCTCCGTGTTTTGTCAGTAACTTTTTTCGGGGGTGCCAGTCAGAAGCCATATAACTGTTAGCTGCCTTGTAGCCAGGGATCACACTCAAATTTAAGATACAGTCTGGGAAGCAGCAACCAGGGTATGTCCCTTGTGGTTTATGATCTGATATTAGTAAAAATAGTCTTGAAATCTTTCTTTCCGAATCCAGGCATTTTACCTCAAAATGCATGTAAGCTGAACATGCGCCTCTGTCCCAATGGTGTTCCTAAAAATAAAGCAAGGGAGGTTATCATGGGAACAGGCTTGATTGAAGAGTTAATATATTTTCAAAAATGTGCTAGTCATTTTGAAAACTGCTCATATCATCAGTGCCTGGAAAGTTGGTGGAAGGTTGGTCGGAAGATTTGATATGCTGTATGCATACAACGGTAAAAGCAGTAGCCCTGGTTGATACATCTGTACAAACAGAGTTTGCAAAGTCTGTTGTATGTACTGTTGTACTGAAGCGGTTATTGACCTCTTGATGATTGCAATTAAAATATATGCTAACTTGAGTGCCAAGGGTGTTTTTCCATCAGTGAAGACAAATATAATTTTTCACCTAAATCAACTGAACCCCCTGGCAACAGGTTTCCCATACCCCTCATCTACAGTACAACCCAGACGAAAACTTCCCCTGTAGGAGCTCCAGACAGCTAGGCTTCCTAATCCAAAAATGTTTCCCCCTACCCTTCTCTACCTTGCCTCCATCTTCATGTCTGTCATGATTAGGATGATCAATGAAGGCTGATGTGACCACCTCCCTTCCTGAGTGGTCCTTTCACTGCCCCCTGCCATCGGCCCCCATCATCATCAGAGTTGGCACAGACATCCTTGGTGTGGTCTGCAAATTTTAGTGATGGTGACATCCCAATTTTAGGGTGTGGGGGTAAGGGGGAAAGTTGTTGTTGGATAAGAAATGGTCAGCCTAGTTCAGGACCTGGTAATCTCAAGGTGACCTTGAGACAGGGGAATGGGGAATGGGGAATGGAGGAGGGGGTAATTGGAGGCTTTGTAAGGGACATGTGTCCAAATGAAGGAGGAGGTAATATTATGTTGAGTGAGAGGGAGTTTGTTTATCTTGCAGGTAGTGTCTGGGTACCAAGCGCTTTGTATCGATTTTGTAAAAGCGCTATATAAATAAGGCTATTATCATATTATTACTAGCAGGGTTTAGGCCAGTGAAAGTTAGTTTCTTGTCAGTGCCCGAATGCCTAAAAATATTTAATTGTTGTGCACCTTTAATTTTCATAAAACATGAATAGCAGATTGTGTACATACATCCTATGTCTCTTACTTGAAAATCTGATGGCTGAATTAAATGTTCTTATTCCCCCAAAAACAGCAGAGAAAAAAAAAAAAAAACCCACCAAAACATGATGGTTTACCATCCCTTTAAGAAGCATGTATTCTCAGCGTTTCGTATTATGCAACTATACGATTACATGGTTCCCATCCATTGGATCTCTTATTTGTTTATACTACATGATGTGATTGTGAAGGTACCCTGAAATCAGAAATAAATGTTGTGAATAGATTGAAGGAGTGAAAGATGGAATGGTTGGGGGTTGAGCGGCTGGTGTTTTTCTAACCCATTTCTTGGAGGAAGCACTCGAGACAAGTGGTAGGCGGCCAGCGTTTGCGTAAGATAGCACCCCCCCCCCCCCCTCTGATGACATGAGGGGGAGGACCTGCCACGTCAAGGAATTGAATTCTGATAACGGGATCTGAGGTGAGTGGTGGATGGTGCTGAGAAATGGTCTCGGCCGACAGGACCATGAATTGTCGTCTCCCGTTGATTTTGGTGCTGGTCTTGAAAACAAGTGATGAGTGAGCTGGAGGTGTCAATTTTTTTTGTACGGGGGGCGGGGGGGGGGGGGGATTGGAGGATGTCATCTTTCTGATAAGGTGTGATTATGAGGAAACAAAACTGGAAATGGTTTTCGTTACTTCGATTCAGCTGTTTTGATTTTACTTAGCAAGGTGGGGGAACTTCAGGCATGGAAGTAAATGGAGGCCATCGTCATTGGCACAACTCTGAGCATGCAATTTTTAACTTAACTAAGGCGCCAACCAAAGGGGGGGCGTCAGATGCCATTAATAATTTGAGGAGTTGTACAATGTTTATATTTCTCCAATGGGCAATGGAGAAAATGAAACACTTGAACAAATGCTGAAATCTAGTTAGCAAGAATGTTGATTCTGTTTCCTTTATTTTATTTTGATGTCATCTACATGTAAGAGAAATGCTTTGAAATCTATGTAGCAAGAATGTTGATTCTGTTTCCTTTATTTTATTTTGATGTCATCTAAGAGAACTGTGGTTTGATAGTGGTCATTATAGGGGCCTAATTCAACAGCGGAGTTGCTTCCATGGTCATCAGGCAGATGCAGTGCCACACAGTGCAGGCTGAAATTGCTGTGGGTTACTGATAATACTGTATAGATCTGTAAACATGTCTACACTTGGTACCAACCATTCAACCTCAGGTCAATCGGCTAATAAAGTGTCAAATGATTAGTTGGCATTTTATTTCATCACAATACTCATTCTGAAATGTGTACATGGTACATTGGCATGACTTGTTTCCATAATCTTAAAAGGAACCTATGCAACCAATAGAGGGCGCCAGACATGCTGAAAGACCTACAAGTTTTTGCTTATGACTTACACATGATGGTAATGAGTAAATTGGTTATAACTGTGTGAACAGGCTAACGCAGCAATTTAATGTCATACAATTTTGGGGAGGCTTCAGAAGTGAGAAGTGAATAGAAGAGAAGAAGTGAGTAGAAGAGAAGAAATCAGTTTGTTAAAATGGGTGTGGCTTTGTTTTCCTCATTCTTTGGATGTTAAAATGTGTGTTCAACATTTGTAAGATAAATGTCCACAGATTTACACATCGTGAAGATTGACATGGTGAAACGGTTTTGTCAGAAATGCTGTAGTTGTTGATAAATGAGTAAGACAATTAGTTTTAATCTTTAATGCGAGATACTTGTGAGTCCAACACCTGATGCGTGCAATTTTATATGGGGGTTTTCTCACTACTTTCTCATGAATGACTCCAATGACTGATTAAACTTGAACTTCGCGTCTTGTTATTTGTTTTTGTTTAATGGGCCTTACATACATGTAGTGTTCACACTGGTCTTTGAAGCTGGTCTCAGGCTGTAGCTGTAGGCAATGATTCTGAAATGGCCTAGCCACAGTCGCAGTTGTATTCGCTAATTCGGAAATAGCCAAACTTCTGATGGTTTTGTTGGTGTTCAAACAAATAAGTTAACCTTGGCAATTTTTGCCCAGTTTCGGGAAGGGAGCACTAGGAAGGTGGTCTCTAGGGGGCGTAGGCAAAAATCTAACCCCACCCAATTCAACCCTAACATGTATCTGTTTGCGTCTTAATTGAAGGAAGGAAGAGCTGTAACTGCTTGTGCTCTTAATCACTCCGACATCCTGTTCCCCCACTTTCCTCTAGGGAAGAATTTATCTTGAAAATGTTTCATGTTTGGGGTTTCAGTGGGTTTATTTTTTTAGTGTGAGAGATTTTTTAGGGTTGTTCAGTTGCAGTTGCTTGTTGAATATTATCGTTCACACAAGGACATTTTTTTTCTCTGCGGAATATTTCCCTCTATCATGTTCAGGAAAACTGTATCTGAAAACTTAATTAACTGCCACTTTGATTTTTGCAACCAAAATTAAGGACAATGTGATTACAGCTACATGCTGAAAAAAATTATTTTGTTTTGTTTTAGTATTTTCCAACTGACATAGGTTTTGTTATTTCATGAAGTGTTTGATCACACAAAACATGAAGACTGTCTGAAACTATTTTGTCAGTTCTACCAATCTTATATAACACCTCCAAATAAAAATAGGCAAAGTCTCAATGAAGAATGTAGGGGAAGAAACAATGTGTTTTGGAGAATGTCCAACTCGTTGAGTTGTTGGCTGTTTAAGGAAGTGTTTTGCAATGTCATTTAATCACGTCAATAAAAATAGTTACACATTACTGGGGTTGGATCTTAAGTGTTCTGGAGCTACTGCATGATGCCAGGGTCTTGTAATCCTCATCAAATCTGCGTGTAACTTTTTACAAGATGATCATTACAGATGGATAATAATTTCCATCCAAGCAAAGGAAACAGTATTGTCATTACATGAAGCTGGTATAAGAAAAGAAAAAAAAATGCTAACTAAAAAAGTCACTTCAAGTATGAAAACACCTGTCCCTGTTGGCAGTTGTTAATAAACTTATTGTCCGTAGACCACAAACAACGAAAAACGGGTGCACACGGTGGGCACCAAATAGGTGGCAAGTGAGTGGATAATGTGAGGGTGCTTATCAGTAGGAAACATCAGGGGACCCCATGTAATAAGTGGTGTACAGGAAACCTACTGCATTGGACTGTTGATATGCTTAGAAGAGAGGTGCTTAGAGAGGCTCGGTCACTGTGGGGGGGGGGGTTAGGAGCACTTGCAGTTCCTGGGTGATTTAGGCGCAAAGCTGGATTGGGTTGTCAATTGGTATTTATTTGACGAGAGGTCAATCAAACCCTGCACAAAATTGTTTCAGTGCATGAAAATAATCCACATGCTAAACGGGCGGCAGTATGGTGATGGGGTGGGGCATTTCCCTCGTTACTGTTTTTGTAACCCCCCCCCCCCCAACCCCCAAGAATATAGTTAATGCACACGAGCAAATGTAAATCTTGGACATGTTAGTGTGCGTATGTGATATCTACATGTATGTATTCGGTTTGCGGTAACACCATGATAATACATCTGTTCTTTGAGAACTTGTCTTTATTTATTCTATCTGTCGGTAGATTTCGGAATTGTGTAGACTGTTTAGTTTTGAAAAGAACTGTCCTGCTTATTAACTACTACCTGGGTGGAAGGTAGGAAATCGGCTGGGACTAATACTTTGGGACTACTACTACCTGTTAGCGGATCAAGGGAACTCTTGTCCTAATGTGTAACCAATGAAATGCTTAGAAAATATTCCTTGGCTGGCTTTTGTTCAGAAACTTCAATTTTGACATGTTGTAAAAAGGATGTTATCTGTCAATTTACAGCAGCATTAAAGCTTCCTCCCATGGAGGGGGATTGTAAGTCACAAGTATACTTTGGGGAAGGAACTTTTTCAAATGTGGAGTGTGATATCCCTGTTTACACCCACTTCAAAATGTCTTCCTTCCCTGGTATAAAGAAAGTAGTGTCTACATGGGAAATACATCATGGGGGAACTAGGATAGTGCTCTAACTCAATTAGATTGTTTAGAAGGGGGAAAAAAAAGCACATGTAATGTGGTACTACTGGTATGAATAGCATTACGTTTGTATCTGAAGAAAGAATAGGATAAAAGTGAAGTTTATAGAGTAAAGCAGTTATAGATTAAATTTTATAGCAGCTGGGTTGATTTATGAAGGAATACCAGTCCCCCCACGTGTTAGTAAGTAATAAAGGTGTAGACCACTTCCTGATAGGAAGTCATATGGGCTCTTGTCTGAAAAATATTGCTTACCAGTTGCGCATATCATGTTCTAAAATGTGTTTTTTTGGTGCTAGGAGCTGTCCCATGTTCATCTGAAGCCTTTAGGGTGAACATTTGGATGATTCAGTTGAGATTGGTATACCCATTGCTATAGGTTTGGCTGTGCAGTGTGGGATCCAGTAATCTATTGAGTAAAAAGCAGAAGGAATACAGGTTGTTAGGCCCCCTAATAGTTGCTTCTTTTATGCGCTCATATCCGTCGCTCAGTAACGCTCAAGGCGCTTCAACATTCAGTGTTTCATTCAAGTATTTTGGAGCTACATTTTTGAAGTATGAGACCAATTCCTATACAAAGCACTGCGTAATGGTTTACAATATGCTGTGGCACAATCTTCAGCCAATCAAACTAAGAATACCGAGGCGAGCCCCTTCTCTTTTTGATAAATGATGTACTGGGTCCTTTCCCATGCATTACATAACACGCAAGCCCAATGGCTTTCTGTCGCATCTGAAGGACCCAACAGTAATGGTATAGTAAAAGTGTCCTGACCAGGACTCAAACCCACACTCTGCTGAACAGAGACACTGGAGCTTGGATCCGGTGCTCTTATCCGCTCGGCCACGACAAGCAGTTATGAGCACGCACTGCCCATAGCGAAAGGACCAGTCCTGTCTTAAAAAAGCACTGGCTACCCACAGCACTCACAAACAGGAAATACTGGAAATTCCGATCGTGTGCACATTTCCTGCCATTTATTATGGTTGGGTTATAAAGTTCACAGACTTCTTTTGAACAAAATCGAATTCCTGCCTTAGGATTTTGTACAGTTATAACCGATATTCAGATTTTATTATTTTCCTTTGGTATCATTTGGGGATGAATGATGGGGGGGGGGGGGGGGGGGGGGATTCTAAGCTGGGGGCACTAGAAGAGATCCATGCAAGTTGAAATTGTGTGAAAAGCATTAGGAATCTGGTTAACGACACCTACCTGGACTTTTTAGTCTTTCAAGAAGTGTCCTGGGACATATCATGCCATCTTGAAAAAAAATTAAATAAATTTTTAGTCTGGAAAGAACTCAATCTCCTTTTTCTGTGCGTTGTTTTTTTTGTATTTTTTTGGAGGGTGGGTTAGGGATTATGGTATTACTTATTTTGGTTAGGAAATGAGGAAGTTGTCTGGCAAAAGTGAAAGTACAAGGTGAAAATGAAAGTGATATGATTCAGGTGTTACCAACATAAATAACAAATGCTCGCAGATTGTTGCAGCTGTCACCCCCCCCCCCCCCCCAAAAAAAAACCACATCATTCTCGAACATGGTAAGGTATGAAGTATGCTAACATGAACAGGTGTCACCATTCATATTAGAAGGTTATGATGGTACAAGTACTTGATAGGATAGTGGGTGGCCCCCCTTCACGAGAGCCATAACTTTGGGGAGGAAAGCCACAAGTTTGGGGAGGAAATCTACAAGAAAGCAGCGCTCTAGCTCCAAAACCTTTACTGGACCAAAATTTATTCTTTATCCTGATGCAAACTTTCATTCTTCTGCAGTCACCAGCTTGTCAACTTTTTCACATTTTGTTAAAAAATCTATTATAAGAAGTGACTGAAAGAAGAATTAACTAATTCATTAGGAAAAATATAGATAGCATCTTGGGGGCAAGCAACAGCATAAATCACCACCCCTTTCTTCACCACCCCCCCCCCCCATCCCTGGTCAATGAGCCCCCATGTAACAAGTTCCCAAATTCTATATTTCCTGCTGGTCCGAATGTGTCAGGTGTCATCTTCACTCTTTGCTTGGTGGTTTCTTAATGTGACCGTAACCGGCTGGTGTGTCTTAATTGTTAACCATACAATTATATCTTGGCATGGGCTGGGGGTATTATTAATGTCCAGTACATGACGCACCTGTTTCAACATTTCTTCTGTGGTGCAATCAAAGCAAATTTACAAATGTTTAACTTCTGTTTTTTATTCGTCAACATTGTATTAAGGCACTGTTTTAAATGTTTGGTATCCACTGTAGCTAGCTGACAAATTTGTCTTATGACAGTGTGCATGTTTTGTGTGGTCAATCATATACATGAAAAGACAAACCTTTGAAGATTTGCACTTTGTTTGCTGTGCACAATGTAAGTCATTGAAGTATGCCAGTATACTGCATGCACCTTTTTTTTTATTTCTACAGTATCAACAAATTAAAGACATTATCGAGAGCGCTCAGTTTAAAGAATATAATACAGTAGCGATATATCAAGATGAAACTATATTGCAGAGTGAAATGTATTGCTCTCGTGTTAGGAGGTTGCTCTTTGGCCAAAGGTCGTAACTGGGGGCAGAGGGGGAGGTCTTGGCTGGGGCCGCAGCATCGGGCTGAGAGAAAATACTATTCTGGTTCCCTCCTTTCATATTTGTTTTGGTAAAGTTGGTAACTGCATGATTAATATCTGTTATGATCTGCTAAATTTATTTACGAGTCTTCCTTTTTAAAAATTTTATACTTGCAGGCCGTCAAGTATCAAGGAGTCGTTAACATCATCGCATCCTCTTGAAGAGTCTGAGAAATTTGTAAGTGTTCCTGTGTTTATTTGAAGGGATTATTGTAACGATCATACTAAATTATCCTAATAGTGTTTCATGGCCGAGGCCGTCTAGCACATCAGGCTAAACATCTTAAGGCTGAGTCATCGGAGTGTGGGGTTTGAATCCCAGTCATGGCAATTGACCTTTATCACGCTGTCATCATCTTGGTCATGTTCCCTGTTTCCATAACAGTAATGAATGCTAACATTCATTGCGCAAACATGGCACCAGACTATTTTTTCGTCCAGCCTCAGTTTGGTTACAATGAGGTGGTATAGAGTAAAATCAAGATGGCCACACCGTGATAAAGGTCTATAACCTTCTTATCACATCGAAGTAAATGGGTGCCCTGTAGGGGGTAGAGGTTGTCAATGTGTATGACTAGTACCCTGTGTGACTACCGATGCTGCATACTCCTAAGGAGTGGTGATGGCTTCATAGTGGTCTATACACATGTGTAGGAGATTGAACTCTTCCAGCAATTAAAGACATTTTAAATTAGATTGCAATGTCTTGTCGGATTAATGAGTGAAGACTACAACTTCCCCTCTGGTTGTGGTCCATCTGCTCCGTCTCATGCACAATTAGATCTGCTGACATCAAAAGGATGGCAACCCGGAGGATGTGTACAATTTACTTTGTGTCTAATTTTACAAGAGCATCAGGCCACACATGTATTTGTTTGAGGATGTGGGAGAATCTGCTCCCCCCTCCCCTCCCCTTTAACGCCCACACAATGGCTCAAATTATCGCCTACTCTTTCAATATGATGGTTGTCTTATTAGAGTTCCAACCAAGTGTCTTCAGGTTACGCCCATTTTTTTTTATAACTTTATAATTTAATCTAAAACAGGGGCCGGGTAATTCCCGAGTAATTCAAACTTCTTTGACCATTTGTCTGAGCCACATGACTGTCTGAAAGATCTAGTGTGTCATGGCTGAGCGGTCAAATGCACTGGACTTAAAGGCAGTGGCCACTATTGGTAATTGTCAAAGACTAGCCTTTACAGTTGGTGTATCTCAACATATTCATAAAATAACAAACCTGTAAAAATTTGAGCTCAATCGGTCATCGAACTTGCGAGATAAGAATGAAAGAAAAAACGCCCTCATCACACGAAGTTGTGTGCGTTTAGATGGTTGATTTTGAGACCTCAAGTTCTAAACTTGAGGTCTCGAAATCAAATTCGTGGAAAATTACTTCTTTTTCGAAAACTATGGCACTTCAGAGGGAGCCGTTTCTCACAATGTTTTATACCATCAACCTCTCCCCATTACTTGTCACCAAAAAAGGTTTCATTGTAATAATTATTTTGAGTAATTACCAATATATAGTGTCCACTGCCTTTAATTAAGCTCTGGTGTTTCTGATCAACAGAGTGTCGGTTCGAGTTCTGGGCACAATTTGATAGAGCTGCTAAAAAGAAAATATTGCTTAACAATGTTCTAAGAAGAAGTGAGCAGGATGCAAGTCACAAATTGTATCTGCTCTGTTAAGCATAGCAGGTCTATGTGATTGGGCCCTTGTCGAAAGGAAATGATCGGCCCTGTATGAAAAAATGAAATCTTGTCGTCAAAGATACCTTGTGTAATTAGTTTAAAGTACAATCCGCCCACTACCCATTAGGAAATGTTATCAGTCTCGCAGCATCACTCCCTCCAATTAAAAACTCCCCACCCTGGTGCAGTCCAGCACATGGAGTCATATATTAACACCAGATTGTCAACATAAACAATAGCAATGAGTCAAGAGATAGAGGAAGTCTTCTAATTATGATGTCAAATTTAACCATGCCGATCTTGTCACCTGTAAAGCCCTTTGTGTATAAGTATTAACTGGATTTAAAACCTTAATTGTGTTGAGTCATTCATCAAAAATTGAAATCCTCCGGGTTTTTTTTATTGAGAAGTAAAAGTGACACTTCTATGATAGGAAATAAGTAGATGCCTACTAACTTGTATTGACTTTAACAGGGCACCACAGCAAAAAGAACAGGGCACCGCGGCAATCGCTGTTGGTAACATGGGTTAAGTCACCCCATATTGCTTAATAGTTTGGGAGATTTGGTAACTAATGGAATACCAAGTTTTGTGTTTACTCGTTTAAATTTGTTGAGGATTGACCATGTAATGGCCTACAAAACCATTGTGTCGGTTGGGCTGGCATTATTAATGGTATCTGTCCTGCTCGCTTTCCACTTCTAGGACCCCAGTGCGAATCACGGCGAGGGCATTGTGTGGATTGGGTTTTCAGTCCTTACCTGGGTTTTCCCTGGAACAATTCTCTGTGGTTTTCCTCCTACATGTAAAACTGAAACTTCCTTCTTTGTCTTCTCTTCATGGGGTTCTTGGCTAATTTAGAGATTGAGTTCGCTTTTCTGAGGGTCATTGGCTTCCTAACCAAAATTAATAATAAATAAAATGAAATAAAATGAAATACAAAATGTGTTGTGAAGTTCCTGTGTTCTTTCTTGTGAAATATCATCTCATTAAAACAAAAAGCTAATGAAAAATTGAAATGTTGATGTTTGTTTGTAGCATTTGAGCAGAAGCCAGCAGCAAGAGTTTCTGATGCTACGTAAGACCCAGGGCCTTCATGCACCACTGAAACTACAGATGGAGATCCATGCAGCGAAACAGGTATCTTCATTTGAGGGTCCTCATTTACCGTTTCTTTAATCTCATAGAAGTATCATTTTAAGGCCAGAGCTCAATTTCATAGAGCTTCTTCAGCTATCAGCATAACAAAATTGTGCTTACCACTTTAAGGTCACCAGCCAAAGTACAATGTCACTTGTACCGTCTCTGACTGGTATCCTGCCAAGTGTTGCATTAGCAGCTCTATAAAATTGGAGCCAAGTCCATAGCCGCTACAGGAACGGCTTTGGCTGAAATGCTGAAAATTCCTTTTATGTATCATTGTTGCTGCAGCCAAAATCCATAGCTGTAGTGGCTTGATTCTAGCATGGCCCGAGTTGTTGTCTTTAATGGATAGCTTTGGGTAACACCATGGGAATAACCTGTTTTGAACATGCATGGTTTTGAAATAAAAACCACCATGCAAATTTAAAATCTATTAAATCGTTTGCAGTACCCGCTGCTAAAACATAGGATTCGAACTGCCTCTAGCTACCGGGCAATCTCGGTGGTCTAGTTGGTATGACACTGCTTTAGAATAGCAAAGGTCGTGGGTTCAAATCCCACCCGAGTAAAATGCCTGTGATTTTTTTCACAGGACTCAGGAAAGTACTGAGTATACAGTGCTTCATACATCGGTGTATATGGGTAAAAACCAAAAATTAATATTCTTTATCCCCGATGCAAATTTAACATCTATTAAAAACCACCATATTCAAGAGAGACAATATTCACATGGTGTGCTCACAAATGTTTTCCATATGGACAAACCACTTTGCAAACCATCATACTGCAGCAGCTTCCCTGGTTTTAACAGTCAATGCATTTAACAATATTTATTATTCATTTGTGATTCTCAATGACATTGTTTATGAAAGTGTAATTTTGTTATGTTCATATTGTCCTTTAATTGATTTGTGATTGATTTGCAGTATTTCATCTAGCTACATTTTGAAACTTTACTATTACTGCATATACTGTGTGCATGTACATGTACCTGTGATTTTATGAAGTGCATTTATTGATTTGATTTATTGATGTTGTGAATGTTCAATTATTATAAATGCTTTGTGATTTTGCGATTTTGCATTTATTATAATACGTGATGTGTGAATGTGCATTTATTATAATTCATGTTTTGTAATTTCATGATTTTGCATTTATTATACATTTTGTGTGTCTGAATTTATGTGATACATGTTATTTCTATAGGCCTATATATTATTGATTATATCACATCTTTGTTTTTCTTGATTTCATTATGATATACAGTATATTAGTTTGAAATATTTTGTCAAATTTATCAATGTGTGTGTGTGGGGGGGGGGCTCCCTCTGCTAGATATTAGGCATGTTGTATGACATGGATAACTATTCATTTATTTTTAAGTTTACACCAGGTAGCTAGCACATTCAGGCCTAATACGGTAGGATCCATGATTTGGCCCCTCTCAAGTACTGGCATAACCTATCCCCCCCCCAAAAAAAAAAAAAACACCCCAAAACAAACCAGAAAAAAAAAACACCCCAAAAACAAACCCAACAATACAAAGCAAACACAGCAAACACCCCAACAAACAAGCAAACAAACAAGCAAACAAACAAGCAAACAAACAAGCAAACAAACAAGCAAACAAACAAGCAAACAAACAAGCAAACAAACAAGCAAACAAACAAGCAAACACTACAAAAAGAGAACCAAAACAACTCTTTTAAACACTCTATTGAATTTTGCATTCTTTAGATCCAGAGAGCACCCTGCCTGATGAGCTCATATGCTTCCCTGGATACATTGCTTGGACGGGATGAATCTATCGGCTTTGAAGATTTTCTCAACGGTAAGAGGAACAAAAATGATGCTTCCATTTTGATGTAAGATTAAAGTAACTGCTACAGACAGTGCAATTCATGACATCATCTGTTTACAAAAGAGCTGCATATCCTGCACCTCATGCAGACACACAATCTTAGAGCAAGTTGACTGGAGTCAAGTAGACTTCAGGTTTGTTTATTGAGCAATATGAAACCATTGTTAATGGCGATATAAGTTTGTTCATGTTCACTTACCTGGGCCTGGAACAACACAGAAGCCTGAGGTAAAGTTTGGTTTCTTTTCTCACAAGACCTGAAATTATTACCAAGTGTTTGGCTCAGAGCCAATATCCCTCTTATATAACTCACTTTTTTCCTTTTTTTCGTAACAGAAGTGAACTTCACGATAGGAGAAGGAAGGGCTGTGCAAACCTTAATATATATTTTGTGCCACCCAAAACTGCTTACCTGTAACTTTCCGTTCAACTATTAATAGTTTTTTTTCTCATTTCAGAAAAGCAGAGAAGAGTAAGCATTTTCCAAGGCACTAATTTTACTGACTTTATCCCTTTTCTCACTGGATCATGACAGGAAGAGACCCAAACCAACCAATCCATCCAATTGGACATACTTTCACTTCACCTCATTGTTATTCTCACATCAATAATTCTACATTGTAACAACAGGCTTCAGTTGCTCTCTATTGTACTCAAACAGGAAGAGGAAATAGATTATTATGCTCTCCTTGTTTGTGGACCCAGTTGCTCTTCCCTTTACATGCTTCACAGTGGAACATGTTCCAAACTAACCTGCCCTCCATGGCTTTGTGTACAGTAAAGTGATTTTAAGAATGTAAAATGGGGCAGAAGCAAATGTCTTGTCATTGTCGAGTGGTCAAGCTCTGGTGTTTCTGATCAGATGAGTGTAGGTTTGAGTCCTGGTCTTGGCACTTGTGTCGTTAAAGGAACACGTTGCCTTGGATCGGACGAGTGGGTCTATAAAAAGCGTTTGTAACCAATTGTTTTAAAATGCATATGGTTGGAAATATGTTTTAAAAGTAGAATACAATGATCCACACAAATTTGCCTCAAAATTGCGTGGTTTTCCTTTTACTTAGCGAACTAACACGGTCGGCCATTTATGGGAGTCAAAAATTTGACTCCCATAAATGGGCGACCATGGTAGTCGACGAGGTAAAAGGAAAACCGTGCAATTTTGAGGCGTGTTTGTGTGGATCATTGTATTCTACTTTTACAACATCTTTCTACCCATATGCATTTTATTAAAAACGGTTATAAACGTTTTTCAAAGACCAACTCGACCGATCCAAGGCAACGTGTTCCTTTAAGCAAGGCACTTAACCATTATTGCTTTATCCTTATTAACCCAGTACACTTAATCGTTAAGAGAAGGGGTTCGCCCTGGTGTTTTCTGGTATGGCTGGCTAGTCCTCCCTTACAGGTCAGCTTAAAATACACCCAGAATTTAGAGAGCCAGCATAGACGATCATGAGTACCCTGGCTTTCCGTTGTTCCGAACTTCTGATTCTCATGATGGATTAGAACCGGTTAAAATCTTGAAGTATCCAATTTGTAGCTACAACAAAATTGCTGCATCATGTGTAGAACTATGCCATGGTTTGACATCGCCTTAAATTCTATGCAATTCCTGTGGGAGGAGATATACAATGTAAATCTCTCAGTTCATTGTACTCATACCTCAATGGATTACTAAAAACATGTCGCAGGAAGGGTCTCAATTTACGGTACACTAACTTTATAGTAACCAGTGCTCCACTTAAGTTTCCCTATTTCTGGAGGAGTTTGTAATGTGGTGCATGAGATGTTTGCTGTAAAATGCTGAGGTGGGATGCAGTATTTGATCAGCAAGCAATGATGGTAAGACAGGAATTGAGGATAGGGATTAATGAGTACTTGGAGGTAGTGGGGTGGAGATTGGTTGAGGTGTTTGTCTGTCAGTAGAACTTGAACAGAGGGTACCATAGCCTGATTGACAAACTTGTGGAAGTGTCGTGGCGGAGCGATTAAGAGCACCGAATTCAAACTCTGTTCAAGTCCCAGTCGTAAAACTTGTGTCCTTAAGCAAGACACTTAACCATCACTTCCTTCGGATGGGACGTAAAGCCGCTGGTCCCGTGTGTTGTGTAACGCACATAAAAAGAACCCAGTGCACTTATCGAAAAGAGAAGGGGTTTGCCCCTGTGTTCCTGGCTGTGGCTGCTGAATGCACCACGACTTCGATATTATTATTTTTATTACATATAACCAGGTAAATCCATAGTTCTCAGTAATGTGTACATGCTCTGAACTACGTAAACCATTATTACCTAGCATTCCAAAGTCTGTCAATAATAACAGTCAACCAAATGAGTTGAGCGTTTCAATATTGATTTATTTGACTATGGGTCAAAACTAAACTCAAGGAATGCAATCTCAAATACTGCAAATCATGACATGATTTTGACCAGTTACTTGTATCTTCCTGTGTATACAGTTCCTGTGTTACTTTTTCAGAAATGTGCAAGTGTTGCAGAAAATAATCCACAAGGGACTCGGTTGTAATCCAAACTTTCAAGAGTAATTGCTTCAACTCTGTTGTCTAAGAGGCTAGTTTGATTCAGGTAATTAGCAGCGGGATCTAAAAACTTCCCTTTACAATAATGCACAGATTGATTTTTGAGCGCAGCAAATCAGTTGCTGTGGAAATGACCCCCAGAACATAAGTTGGCAACTAAATATAGCAGCAGGAGCCATACAGTAATGTAATATATCCCTTGGTGACTACCGTCTGAATGAATGGAAAACTCCAATATCCATTATTCGACTCCTCCCCCTACCCCTACCCCGAGCCAGATCAAGAGCCGATACCCTCCTTAATCCCTCGCCTCCAACCTGACTCTGATTTCCCAAAGTCATTAAACCCAATTTGTCCGCTTGGAGGATCTGTCCACCTTAGTCCATGATATCTTTCAGCCCCGACACACCCATTTAACGTCACATGCGTCTTTGACACACTGAGAGCTATTGCTTGTGAGGGTTACAATCGCAGGGATTTCCAGGTGGTAATATAAGGACCCCACGGATGTCAAGTGCCACTGTACTTTCTTCAAGATAATTGCAGAGGTCCTGGAAAGTCCAACCGAAAAAATGTGACGTTGGTGGTGATCAATCTCTTAGCCACGCCCATGTGACAAACCCATCTGGGTTTGTCTTTACTGTTTTTTTTATGTCTCAATATTGCTGTTATTTTTTCTTTCATGGGGGCTGGGGGTGACTTGGTAATCGAGGTGCCTTTGTTTATCAAGCTTAACATGGAGAGGATGGTAGAATCTATGACAGTCGACTCTCTTTATAATGTGGGAACGCTGTTATAAGAGGACAGCAAAAGAAAGAAAACAAAGCAGAAATGAGACTCGGAATTTCAGAATGCACTCTTTACAAGCAAAATCTTTTTATTAAAGTGCTCTTCATAGCCAGAGTTGAGTATATTGCAGCGCCTCACAATGCACTTTTACATTGTGAGTAAACACAAAAAGTACCTCTGCTCTGAAATCATTCTCTGGGTTTGAAAATAATTTGTTGAAAGACTTTTTTAGGAAAAGAGTCATGCAAGGTATTTTACTTTGAGGTCCCTTTGTGCTCAATTATAGTTCTCTGGCAGATGTGGCGATGATTGGACACCCAAGCCGGCGATAACCTAGTCTCTAATGAGTGAAACACACTAGTCTTAAAGAGACTGTGAGCATTCAAGGCGTCCCCTTTAGCTCCAGAGATAATTTCTGAGATTTCTGATGGTTTGTGTCCGCTCACAATGCTGGGGCCTGAGATGCGGTTGGTAGCCGCTGCCACTTTGCTTAAAAGGGATGTACCATTGCTCTTAATATCCCATTGAATGAACTATCAAAGATATCATGGGAGATGTTCAGTGGTTCTCTTCTGTGCCAGAAGTGTTTTTTCTGTGGGCACTTTTGATCTCGGGCTGTGGTCATATATGGGTCAATGAGGCTGGCTGCAGTTCAACCATGTTGTATTATTTTTCAGGGCAATTCGGTTACTCGGCCTGCAAGTAAGATTGATTAGCCTTTCAAATCTTTATAATTTGTTGTTATTTTTAGTAAACTAAAGAGTTAAGATGAAATCTCCACTTGAATACCATCCCTTTAAACATGACCTGTAGATGGCTTCACTCTGGTTGGCTATTAAAGAGTGGCTCCATTTTTATTTAACATCATAGCCTGATGGATCTTCTGGAAAAGCTGTTCGGATCAACTGAAATGTTCCTGCCTGCTTGTCAGGGCGGGACATGCTTCTTGTTAGGGCATCACTTTCTCGGGTATGGTGGTAAAATAAAGTCTTAGGGGTAAGCTGAGACATCCGAGAGTCCAGACAAGGGAGAAACATGCTTTTCCCTCAGATAACACGTCTGAAAATAGCACTTTGTAAAAAAAATGCGGTCGACCAGGAAAATTGTCTAGCGATGACGTTTTATCGCCAAATTGAATTTCATATACTTCTCGTGATGAGAGACTTTTTCTGCCTTGAAATTGTGTCAAAGTTGGCTGGTTCTTGAGACGGAATTACTTTGTCTGATAATGACAATTCATTCTTGGGGTTGACCTTATTCGATCTTGATGTTAGGTCCAGGCATGCAACTTTTCAGCTGATCAGCGGATTTCCTAGTATTTGGTTTCTCAGCTGTGCTGTTGAAAATTAGAAAAACAATGTGATTGGTACGTCCCTTAAAAATCTACAGAATAAAACTGCAGTTGCATGGCGGAAAGTTGATAACAAAAATTAAATCTGAAGTTTGTGTATGCTTTTTTCATGTCCATGACTCCTTAATAGATTCCAGACGAAGTCTGAGTCTTTTGCCGATGTGAATAGAGTAAAATCCGAGTCACCAAAATCATGTCTTGAGTCAGACATGTTTCCTTTACAACACCATGAAATACCTCATTTTTTTAACCATGGCTATTTTACATGTTCAAAATACAGCTGAAGACTTTTTGAGAATGACCTAAGACCAAACGTCTGACTCTGTTAGATCTTCTGCCGCTTTGTAGGTCCTAATTCTCCCAAACTGAATTCTGCAAGATTCCGAACACATGTTTTCAAGAATTTCTGCCGAAAAGATGTCCGATTTTCAAAATTGAATTTCCTGTTGTTGATCGCTATAACAGCAATCTTTAGCAACCTAAGCAGGAAATAGGGAACATTTTTTGGAGGATATGGCTTGATATCAATGAATCTGTTCTTTTTTTGTGTACAGTTATATTATTTGTTTAATCAATTAACTGAAGATGAGTATGATGTATCTTGATTAGAAATGACAGTTGCGGATAACAGAAAGACTGGCTTGATCTTTGTGTGGGTGGCAGAATGAACAAGCACATGGTCAACGTTTGAATTATCTTTTTGCACATATTTTTATATACTGAATTATACTATAGTTTGGGAAATATACATGTACCAGTTTATAATAAGTCTGTGCTTCTTGCCTTTCTGTTAAACATTTTGAATAAGAATTCAAGTATTTTGTGCAGGTGCATGTTAGGCTTAATGCAAATGCAGAAATTGAAATAAGCACCTGGGGTGTTGTTATTTGAAACATAAATAATTTTCTGAAGGATTGGTACTTGTATGAGATCTATAGTTACACGGCAGTTAACGGTTGCATGGCTTCTGACTGGCGCCCCCAAACAAAGATATTGACAGAATAAGGAGACCGCCAACATAGAGCTAGATAGCTCAGTTGGTAGGGCGCCGGAGGTCAGTGGTTCGAGTCCCACTCTAGTCAATTTTTCTTTGTTCAACCCCAAATCAGATCTTTAATTAGTAAGCTTTCAGATTGAAGACCCCCACTGTGCCGTAACCATTCCTGTTTGCTGTACTTATAATCCACCTCTTATTCTGCAGCAACAACCCTAGCACTTTTAAGCAACAGTGAATGCCCCTTTAATACCCTGTAGATGACCGCATTGAATATGAATCATGTAGTGTATGTTTCCTGCATCTTCACTGAGTTAATTGACCTCTTTGTGGTAACATCTTGGTAAAGTTAAATGCGTATTGTGTCTGGGGTCCATACTTAACGGGACGGTACAACATAAGTACAGCAGATAACCTTTCTAGTTTGTTGGCCGATAATCTGCCATTGTGTGTGCTGGAATCTCGGAACGCTTGGACTTGCCTTCCACTAAGTCAAATATAATGACAAAGATGGTGAAGGCCTGTTCGTTCTTGTTTAGAACATTTGTACAACATTTGGACAAAGGTCTGAAATCAGGGGTTACACAATGACCCCCTGGAAAGTGATTTTACAAGGCATGTTCTCCAGAACCTGTTTTCCCTCTTTGCACAGGTGAAACGAAACTTATCAGGGTAGGTGCATGACTGCACAGAATACACTTGAAATTCTGGGTTGGTATGTTTGTCAGCCGTAGCTGCCAGCAAAAAAAATTAGGAAAATCTAAACTTGTTCCCAACAAATCCCGCCGTAAGTCTGTCCCAAAATAATTGTTGACCTTTGTTAATTGTCAAGTGAAAAACATGTATAAGCTCTATAGTTGTTATGTTTTTTGTGTGTGAGCGAAGTTCTTGTTGTTTTGTTTTGTTTTTTGTGGGCGGAGTTCTTCCTGCGTCTCTTTATTTTGAGAGAGAGGCGGTCTGCATTGCTAAAACCACACGGATATGATTTCAATCAGAAATGACCGGCAGGATTTCCACTAGACGACCACGCCATTGATCTTGACCGAAACCATTTGAACCCTGACAACCTCAACCTGTTATTTGACCGTATGAACTGACCAACGATTCGTTCACTTCCCCCCCAATATGATCTTCAGGGTTATAACCGTCAAAAGTCAAGTTTAAGCTGAAATATTTCTAAGTATTTTGGATGAGGAAAGTGACTGACAAAGTGTACCTGGCACTTGTAGGGCGCATTGTCATTATAGAGCTCTTGCAGCTGTTGTCAAGCTGGAAATAAAACGCTACATTTCTTGGGAAAGTGAAAGGGTCACGAATGAAAAACATTTGTCTGCTAGAGCAACACACAGTTCTTATGTAGCGCTTTATCACTCCCCGGAGCATGCGCAGCATTCGCATTGAGCGAAAATATAAATGTTCACAGATTTGGACCTTATAGCATTTAATAAACCAGGAACATTCATATTCTTGATGTTGATGCATTACATCTCAGGACAGTTGATGACTTGAAGAGCTAAGTGTACAACTGCTAAGTGTCAATGTTAACCTATTCGGTTCGTTCTTGGTGTCCTACTAAATCTTATCTCTGTCCTGAGGGTCACCAGTACTGACAATAGGCGGCTGGGTTGACTGAATGGAAGATTAAACACAGTTGTGATTGTCAAGGGTGACCATTATAAGGTCTGAATCCCCTCATGGTGATGCGTCATGGAGCCGGCCTGTCCGCAGCTCCATCAAGTAAAGCGTTTAAGATATCGTGCATTTTAGTACCTGCAATAAACTTTTTATTTAATTATTGTAGTGAGAAGCAGTCAATATGATTTAGTATTGCCCTGAGGGCTGTGCGTGTCACACGAGGTAATTATAACAGGCAACCTGTTCTAGGTAATCTTTTAGAAGAAAAACACATTTGCATTTCAGTTTAAACAAATTTGAGGTGGCATAGCGAAAGACCGTTTTAAAGATGTTCCTTGTGCTGCCGAAGTGTTCCTTTGTCATGCAACAGGTGGTTGCCTCTGAGTCGCCTAGACAAATTGTCTTCTATTACAAGGCCCCAACCCATAGGCATTTATATGGGTGGCGGCCGGGTAAAGTGCTGGCCCCTTATCACTGTGGTCTTGGTTCGATTCCTGGCTAGGGCCATTTGTAGGTAAAGCTGTGTGTTGATTCTCTTCTGTGTCACAAGGATTTTTCGGGACCACCGGTTTTCCTCCATCCGGAAAAAAATCCAACACTTAGCTGTGCTCTGTGGTCATATATGGATTGATGTGGCTGGCTACTAAAGGCCCACTTGCAGCCTGCGCCTCAACTTCGTAAACGCATACTTCAAAGTTTAGCTTCTCATCTTTTAATTTTTTTGTACATAAGTCAAAAGAAAAGGGTTTGGATCTGTTCCTGTGGCATCAATGTTTACTAATCGGTTATTCTCTCTCCTTGTATCTGAAAGAGCAGATGTGTAGATGTTTCAGCTGTAATGACCTGCATCACGTATTAACCCGAAGAACACAGATGATAATTTGTTTAGATTTGTTTCATTCAGTTATTAAAATTAGTTCAGGTACACAGTGTATCTTTTCTCTTATAGGAAGACGTGACTCAGGGGAGAGTAGTTCTCATCGTTTCAACTAGGAGCAAGTTCTGATGCTAATTTTATTTAATTTGCCTTTTTTATTTAATGTGGTCTGTGTTTCACTTGAATGCGTCCAGACGATTGACTGGTCAAATATAGATAATGGGCAGATAAAAACATGTTGGGTCATTTGTAAAAGAACCCGGACTACTAATCGTTCATATTAGTTGTTTACAGGTTTCCTTAGTCTAGCAAACTACAAGGATATTCCTGGATTAAGTTCACTTATGCGGCAGCATTGGTGTCATTACTAGAACTATTATAACATTAAATAAATAATAATTAAACTTTCCCGCTTTGTTTAAATACACAATGTACCTCCCTGTAAACTGGGACCTCTTTTTGCTATAAATATATATGTTTTTACTTGTTTATGCCTCTGACGAAGGTCCTGTTGGGATCGAAAGCTAATCCCACCCCCCTACTCATTGAATAATAAAATTAAAGTAAGAAGAATAAATTTAACACCTTATAAGAATAATATTGTCATTTTTGTTAGCATAGGGTTTGCAGCAGCCATTGTTCCAATTATATAAATAGCTTTAACAATCACAGTTAGTATTAAATCAGTATGAGGTGTCTCATGATACTAGATAGAGTGGAGTTGAATATTAATTTTAAAGTTGTCCTGTTATTTTCTTGTCTTTGCTGCAGCTCCCGGTGATGCTGAAGTGATGGGTAATCCACATGCTCTCATGGAGAAAAGACTGGGTCTGCTTTGATGACTCCATTAACATTCTCGTAGTTAGAGTTAATCAACTTCTCTTTTATTATAGTTAGGGACATGTTTGTAAAGGACGCCACATTCTTTCCTGGTGCACTTTTCCCATCATGCCTATGGTTTGTTGTCTAATTGTATCTCAAAATTGAGGGCACCCTTCATACTTTATGGACTACTTTCATGTAGTACATAATTAATACAAACTGTATTTACAAACGATACATTTTCACACCTTTCGGTTCTTAACCCTAGGAAGACAAAGAAGGAAATTACTGGATGGCCAGTACATAACTTTTTGTTTCAATATTATGGAGTGGTTTATAGTTGTATTTATAGACATTTTGCTTTAGGTATACACTTTAGATCTCAGTCACAAAAATGAAAGTTGGAAACGAGAGAATAATAATTCAATTGGTGGTTTTGGAACAAGTTTATTTGGTTAAAGTATCTTATATTGCAAACACTGTGCTTCTATATTAGTACACACTTCACAAAACATACATTATGCACCAATTCAATTCTACTTTGAGTATCGTTCCATAAAATATCTGGCAGTCAAGCTACGTGATATCCTTAAGATATTTCCCGTTAATAGTACTTCATACTCTTATTACAATGCTGTAAATCCAGTGATTAAAAATTACTTGAATCTCTGAAAGTATCTTGTTGCTGTTTCATTTTGTTCTTATTCCAATGATTGTTAGTACATTTTATTGTTCCATTTCTATCCCCCTGATTGCGAAGGTAGTGTGGCTTGTAATCCCATATCCCAGTCTTCAGTAACTGAAAATAAAGACTTTTAAATTGGGTTACTAAAAGAACAACTTTGTAAGTTTGGCTGCGCAGTATTGAATCCATCAAACTTGAATGTCTCTCAACTTCCAATCCTTTGGATCCCATGTCCACATGGTTTTGTCTGGCTGTGAAATGCACTCTGTCAAGTTTGTACAAGGAGGATTTGTAATGAGTTTGAGGTGATAGATTTTTTCAGCATTTATTTTCTTTTGCTATTATGTTAACTAGTGATATGTAAATAATTGAAATGTAACCATGGCTGAAAGATAAATGGTCTGGGGTCGATTGCACAAAGAGTTATGACTAGTCTTAACTTAAGACTGTAGTCCTTGGGACTGGTCCTAACTCGCGATAAGACTAGTCTTATCTCAAGTTAGGACGGCTAATAGGACGTCGTCCTAACTTAGGACTAGCCGTACGTTTTTAATATCCCCTAGGACTAGTCCGTACGTTTTTAATGTCCCCTAGGACTAGTCCTAAGTTATAACCGGTCCTAACTTTTTGTGAAACCGGGCGAGGCCTGGTCCCTTAAATACATGTACCATAAGCATTATACGCATGTAACTATACAAGGAATCGGACCAACAGTGGTCTACCTTTTCAAAATTAACTATTTATAAAATTCATAAGTTATAACGGCCCATTGCATACGGTACAGCTGATGCTTCAACTATTGGCTGTTGAGAAGTCTCCCTTTGACCTAACAGTTGGGGCACTGTTAAAACTTGTGGCCTCTTAATGCAAGAGGTCTATGTAGCACTCTATAAAAAAAAAACACCAAATATTACATGGAGTAGTTTGTGCAAAATGCTTTTCGTGGTCACTTCTGAAAATTATTTGATTCCCAAGACTATTTTTCATTTACACTAAACACAAATCTTGGCTACACTTGTAACTATACCTCTATAACAAAAAAACAATCGGAAAATCAAAACAGAATTCTTTTTCATATAAAAATACTCTTAATATTATTTGTAGAAATTTGAGAAAATATAGACATAATCTGCACTCTAAACCACTGCTTTATACAATCTAATTATTCAACTATAAAACTTGCATTCAATCTTTGAAAGTCAAGAGCTGTAAAGAAAGAGTACTTATAATAATTAGAGTTTTTTTGTGTGCGATTTTCATTTAAAAAGGATCAACTGCCGAATACATGATTTTAAAAAACCTGTTCAGGCTATTTTGAATGTAGATGTAAAAGAACAAAATGATCGAATCTATTCTTGCAACAAGTGACTGTTTTAAAGACATTATACACTTTCGGAACAGAAAAAAAGAAAACAGTTCACAGATTTACAAATAACTTATAGGGTTTACAGAAAGTAATGGTGAAAGACTTCTCTTGAAATATTATTCCATGAAGTGCTTTACTTTTTGAGAAAACATTTAAACAAATATCAATTCTCGACAACGAGATTTGCGGATTATAGTAAACACATGTCATGACACGGCGAAACATGCAGAAACAAGGGTGGGTTTTCCCGTAATTTTCTCCCGACTCCGATGACCGATTGAGTCTAAATTTTCACAGGTTTATTATTTATATAGAAGTTGTGATACATGAAGTGTGGGCCTTTGGACAATACTGTTTATCGAAAGTGTCCAATGGCTTTAAAGAATGTCAACTTTATGAATGTATTAAATATATAAACACATCCAATACTACTTACACTATGAATGTTGCATTATGGGTATCATGCGTGTTACTATCCGAGTATCGGCTACAAATGCATAAGTTACTTTACTTTACGTGAAATTGCTTGTAACCAATGTTATTTGACATGAGAACATAATGGTGGCAGTTTATTGTGTATCTTGGCAATGGACTCGAGTTCTGGTGGTAAAAGCATAAGTGTGCGAGTTCAATTCCTGTCCATGACACTTGTATCCTTGAGCAAGACACTTCTGCTTCTCTTCATTCACTGGGTAAATGGGTACCTGTGAAGGCAGAGATGGTTCTTGTGATTGATTTAGCTTGGTGGGCTACATGTACATACTTGGCAGCAGCAGAGGCTGTTTACTTGACAGCAGAGGCTGTTTACTCCAAGGGAGTGGAGATGGTTTCATGAATTAAATAAATGGCCCAGTGAACAGAGGTAATTGGAGCACCATGAGCATCAGCATTGGTGGACACTGTTGCTAATATAAAGTCAATTATTGTTATTATTTTTTCACTGAGCCCTGTTACAGTTTCTGTCATATGTTATGGGGGATGATGATTGTTCTTAACCCAAGTAAAGACCATGTTACTGATGAAATCACATGTTTTCTGCAGGCATAAAACTTCACAGGGGTGACAGTTAATCGTTAAAAAAAAAAGGAATCACGTTTCAAAACCTGTTTTAAACAACTTTAACAATATCGGATTTCATGTTGAAATTACAATACAAAATTTAAAATATCCAATATCGGCAGTTTTGTATGTAACATATCAGAAGATGCCCTGAAATGCACAATGTCACGCGACTTATAAACAAGGCGACACAATTGCGACTCTTACAGTAATTATAGCCCTATGTAACTTAATTTGTAATACCAATTTGGAAATACACTGTTGGTTTGAACAAGGCGATACAATTGCAACTCTTACAGTAATTATAGTCCTATGTAACCTAATTTGTAATACCAATTTGGGAATACACTGTTGGTTAAAACCTATCGTGTCACACTCTTGGCGTTCATGCTTTTGGGAGTAAAAAAATATTTATGTTTATGTGAAACTCTTTGTCATCGAATCTCACAAGGGTGGCCTGTTACTCTTCTTCATCTGACTCGCTCAAGAGATGCACGCTCATTCCCTTGTCCTTCTGAATTGGTTTGTTTTTTGTGAGTAGTCGTTTCAGCATACTCTGTGAGGCCATTTCGTCCATCTCCAAATCCCTCTTGTGAGTCTTTGTGTTTCCGTTTCCGAAGTACATCCCTGAGCTGCTCCGGATACTAGCCATGTCTTTCTCAGCCATTTTTTGGTAATCAGGTTTATGGTAACTAAACATAAAATAACAAAAACAGAAAGCGAATTAATTTAGACCTATCCATATTGGCGTTTTCAAATGAGACTAAGCGGCTTGGATCATGTCAAATTAAAGCAAACACTTATTTAAATTGTGAAAATAGAATTAGCTGTTGCAAACTGCTTACCAACCAAAAAGATGGTATAAATGCAACCAATTGCTAATGGCCTGACGCTTCGACCACTAGCAAAGTCTTCTCAAAGGCTAAAAACAAAATTAATTCTGTTCGTTTCAAATAAGTGCTATCCCAGCATGATTACTTTTGTCACAACCTAATGATGAATTCGCTTGTTCAGTGTCTCATTCATCCCATCGACAACTTCCTCAGATCGATCAAAAATAGCAATATATTGATCCAATCAGTTTCTCACAGGAAGAAAATCAGAAAGGCCCACAGGAAATCAGAACTTTCTGGTTTTTGTTTTGTTTTAATGAATCTTGGCTGACGGGTCTCTAAAAGTTCTCTGGCTGCCAAGAAGAGCATTTTGTATTTTGTTTTTAATGAATAACAACCCCCTCACAACTCCAAACAAGAAGTCATGTTTGACTCAAAGGAGAAACAATCTCCTAAACAATCTCCTTAGTGGGAGTTGAGTCATGTGCACAGGGAATTCCCCAACTGTCATGTTTCGGGGAGCTTCAGTTCATCTAGTTAAATAAGTTACCCTCCCCCAAGACGGCCAAATAGTAATGAGTCAATCCCATATAAATCCCACTTTGCCCCTGGTGACCATTTTACCCCTCACTGATTGTATTAGCGCATGTAGGAGACTTGGCTTGACAGCATAGGGATGTTCGTCAAAAAGGTATTTTATATTACTTCTTACCCCCCCCCCCCCAATTCTTACCTTCCTACTGTCCCTCTATTTTTTGGACACTAGTTTCTTTAGAAGCAGCTTTCTTTAGATTTGAACATTCTTTCCAACTGCGGACCTTCATTTTACGGGGAACCCTATTGTCCCTTTTGTTATAACTCCCAGTTTGAATGCTTATACCCACCATGACAGTAAGTCAAGAATTTCCCTTTAATCTCTTATGGTTTGGACTTTGTTTTTTGAAGCGACGTCCCCATTGGTATCTGAATGCACATTTGTAATCATGAAAGAAGTTCATCAGGCTGGTACAATATCAACTTATAAATGTATTTTCTAAGAAACACAGCCAAATACTCACGTACTTTTGTTTACGTCGTAATGTTTGTTTATATATATGTACATGTATGTGAGACTTGCATTTTTAAGCTATACACCGGTGCAGTTGACGGATTTCAAACGGTTTGCTTGAGGGTCTCGTCAGCTTGGAACAAAATGTTACCAGACCTAGGAGGGTTAATTACTCTCTTCCCTTCCTTCTCTTAATTAGTCTGAATTTAAACACTGCTTTACTCATTATCCTGCTAATAGGGAGAGCACTTCTTCAAGTCCTCTGGAGATTTACTTCCAAGTCCAACCCTAACACTTTTAACTTAAAATAGTTAAATCAACAGCTCCTTTAAAAATTTATTAATTTCTTCCCCCTAAAACTCTTAATTAATTTAACACACTGCCACCATCATTGTCTAAGGTCACTTGTATGCCTGAGGGGGGAAATGAAGTCCTCAAGTGAATATAGATAAACTGAAAGTGTCATTTCATATGGTTCTTTGGGAGATTTCTTATATTTTTTCTTCCCCAAAAACCTTAATTAATCAAAGGTCTGTATAGTGTCTCACTCGTTGACAAGCTAAGCTTCTCAGAGACCATTGCAAACACCAGCAGTTTGTACAAATAAACCAGCATAGCAAAGGACCCCAAGATTTGACCTACTTTGGAACTAGATGGTGTTACAGAAGGACATTGACAATTCCCCATGTTAACATAAACTTCTAAAACAAACCAGAATTTATGTTGACAAATTGTCTAAATGAGGGCAGTGAGCTTGAATATCCCTATACTGGATGACACCCCTGTGCTTTTAATAACTTTGAGTCGGAATTCTGAAACAAAAACATTCTGTGCCCACCCATGGCATTTTTTATTGAACTTCTGTGAACTTCTAGAGTAATCATTTAAACATTTAAACAATAAAACTATGACTTGACCAAGGACAAATATGTGAGGAAATATGAGTAGGCACTTGCCAAGAATCGCAGAACCTCGGTCGTAAGCCACTGCCAACATGGTATGCTGGGAATCTGGGATCTCAGAATGTAACTGGTGGCTTGTCCGCTGTTGGTTTGGTCAACATATATTTACATTTGAATGCGAGAGACTTGTATATTGGATAAAAACAAAACATGTATTTTCGGCAACTTACAACTTAAGTAGAAGTGATGAACTGACGACTGAGACACTAGACATGGCCATGGCAGCCGCAGCCATCCATGGTGGTAGGGCAAGACCAAAACTCATAAAAGCACCTGGAAACATCATTAAAAAAACAAAATTATTTTAAAGTACATTTTGAGGTAATGGATCTAATTTGGTATTTGCAGTATCGCATGGTCTATAAGGACAATAGTAATAGTGGCTTCTTATATAGCTTTAAAAATAGTCGCCTAGTGATGCTCATGCCACTACAACATTATTACCCCATATCACTGGACCACTAACGTCATTTCTTAAACCGTCTCAGCTCCCTAGTGCTACAAGCTAAATTAATCACAAGAACCATCTCTGCCATCGCATGTACCCATTTGCCCCTGGATAGAAGATGCATTTATAGTCAAAAACACAAGTGTTACAACTGGGAATCGAACCCTCTCTAATGGAGTTATGAACTCTCACCCAGGTACTACAAAATAATGTATTGGCATGGTTCCGTCTTGGTAACGTACTGAAATGGAGGCATGGTGTTTAAAGTGAAGAGAGTTATTTACCTGCAGCGATTGGTATGGCAATGATGTTGTAGAATAAAGCAAAGACAAGATTGAATCTAATCCGCTGTACAGTCTTATGGGAAAGATGGATGGCTGTTGGGACATCCAGTAAATTATCCTGAAAATAAAGAGAGAACAAAAGGTAGTTTAATAGATGGACATTTTCATCAGGGATAAAGAAAATTAATTTTTGGTTTTACCCATATACACCGTGTGTTAGCACTATATACTCAGTACTTTCCCGAGCTCTGTGAACAAAATCACAGGCATATTACTCGGGTGGGACTCAAACCCATGACCTTTGCAATTCTAGAGCAGTGTCTCACCACCTAGACCACCGAGATTGCCGGGTAGCTAGGGGCAGTTTGAATCCTATATTTTAGCAGGGGGTTAATTTACTTGTTTACAGCGATCCCCGATTCCGTAGTTAAGGTTCCGTCAGGGTTTTTCGACCAAACTAAACATTTATGATATAAAATGCTATTTTTTTTTTTACACCAATCGAATCCCCAGTGTTTGTAACATAACAAACACATGTGTCATTCTTCGTTTTTATTATTAGTACTATTATTTAGGCAATGAACCCTGGTCATTGCCTTGGTGCCCTTGCCCTTTTAAAAAACGAAGCATACAGTCTTGTCATGGCATTGCCTCCATCATCTCCAAGATGCATCAGGTTTGATAACACCGTTTTAAAAGGGAATCTGAATGCAGAAAAATAGGAGTACCTTGATTAGCACCACATTAGCTGCCTCTATAGCCACGTCCGTTCCTGTACCAATTGCCATTCCTATGTCAGCCTGAGCTAACGCTGGGGAATCATTAATACCATCGCCAACCATGGCCACGATTTGCTTCTGCTGTTGTAATTCTCTGATTTTATCCACTTTGTTCTGCGGTAGGACCTCTGCAAACACTTGCCCGATGCCAACCTACATGTATAGGCAAAAACAGTCAACTGTGATGTAAAAAACTGATTGAAAACACAGTTCAAGAATGTAACGTTTAATTTGTTTTTTGGTTTTACCCAACACCAATGCTTGATACACATTGTATGCTCAGGATGTACTTTGGATAAGATTAATCTACAATTGCCGAGGTACGCCTGGTAATTAATCAGGTTTTCTTATGTTGCATACACTAAAGGCTGCAGGTGTTCTTTCATGCTGAATAACGTACTGTGCAAGAAAAAGGCATGCTGTGAAAACCCATCTTGAGTTTCCATCTGATTTAATGACAACAGTTGCTTCTTAAAACTATTCATTTTAACTTCTTACTTGTCCAGCGATAGCCTGGGCAGTCTTGCGGTTGTCTCCAGTCAGCAGTACTGTGTTAAGTTTCATCTTCTTGAGAATATACACGGCTAATGCCGCCTCTGGTTTGACTGCATCAGCTACAACGATCATACCAGCTATCACATCTGCATATATCACAGAGGAATTGAGATATTATGTAATTATGGTATAGGGGTTGATTCAGTGCATGGCAAAGATTAACTTCATCTGAAAAGCACCAGCTTTTCCATGCCATTACACTTTTATACAAGTGGCTTGTCTTAGCGGACCAGTCAAGTGCACAAGCTCTGGTGTTCATGATCAGCAGAGTGTGGGGGAAAGTCCCAGTCTTGACCTTTGAACCTTAAGCAAGACACTGTACCAATATTGCTGTGTCCTTCGGATGGGATGTAAGAAAAGAGGTTCGCCCAAGTGTTTCGGGTCGCACCTTGTTAACCCTTATTTTGAGCGTGATACTTTAATGAGTCTCATAATTTCTTATGTTAAAAACTTGTCTTAAAAAGTGTTTATCTTTGTTCATGTGCCTTGTTAACAGTTACAAACACTCTGATCTGACTCAGAGAGTCACAATCAATATCTTTGTCAATAACTGTTAACAATCAATATCTTTGTCAATAACTGTTAACAATAATAAGTACAATGGTTGGATTTGGGTTAAGTATAAAGACTGGAGAGTTGAAAGCTTCAAGCACTGTCAAATGACCTCAGTCATGTATAATTCTTGGTCAATTACTAATAATAATAGCACAGTGTATTTTCTTTGATAAAGTGTGACAGTAAAGTTACCATTTACAGCAACGAGCACAGCAGTTTGACCCCTTTCTTCATGATCTTTCATTTGGCAGTCAATTTCCAATGTCACATCACAGAAATTCCTCTTCATCCATTCCCGATTGCCAATCAGTACCTTGTCTTGAGCACCCTTTCCTGGAAGTTTTAGGTTGGAAGGCAGTTGTTCTGTAGGAAAAGACATTTATTTTACTGAAAAGAATAATGACATTGTTTTGCCTGTGGATTTTTTTGAGACTTAGGAAAGACCTTGGTATGTAGTATACATATAAACATGACTTCTTTACATCTTTTTTGTACTGAATGGGTGACCTGTTCTATGTAGAGAACGAATTAGACCCTGCTACACTACAGAAATTTCCTGTGAATTCTTAGGAAAACTTGGCAGACCTTTTCACACTTGAGTTGCTTACCCATGCAAACTCACAGAAAAAAAGGCACTTTCTGGGCAAACCTACACCAGGTTTTGTGTAGGGTTATGGCAAATAACCCAGAGTTAGTACACCGAGTGTTAATTTTCCCCGAGACCATTGTATAAAGTGTGAATCAAACATAGGTTTAAGGTGGGGTTAATACTCCCTTTCCTTGAGTTTTATTTCATGGGAATTGGCTTTGTAGTGTGAAAACGGAGATTCTGTTCAGACAAGAGACACAACAGGGTCGACCCATTTGTCAAATCTTACCCTTTTCGCTGAGTGGAATGACCGGCGGACCACTGTCCAGCACGTCCACCACCTGACGATCAATCTCAACCATAAGGCTGCCGTTCTCCACCTCTGACGTAATGTCAAAATTGGTTGCCTTCATTAGCAGCTGCTCCACCTCCGCTGAGTGAACGTTACACTTCAGACCACATCCTGAGATGGACAGAAACTCTGAACACTTGGCCAGCATGTCACAGTGAAACATCTGAAAAAGGATGTCAAAAATGCAGATAAAATCTATTAAATTAATAAAATCTATTAAAATATAGCATTCATTCAAGTGATTTGACAATGACGACGAACGCAACAAAGAAATGCTATACTTACCTCCTTTGCAAACTTGGTAATGGCTGCTCCGATAGGGTGTTCACTGTTAGCTTCAGCCGAGCCGGCCAGAGCAACCAGCTTCTGCTGAGAGCAGAGGGACTCGGGGAGGAAGAGAAGGACCCTGATGACTCTCGGAGCTCCCTGGGTGATAGTCCCAGTCTTATCAAACACTACCGTCTTTATCTGGGCAATTGCAATCGAGAAAATGGTTTTCTGTTAGTGACGGAATTTGATGTGTCATGGAATTTTTATTGCAGTTTTAATTGTATACTGTGCAGTTCTTGTATATCGCAGTTCTTATTTGGGGCTTTATCACACCCGACTGTGTCTCAAAGCTCTCATTGTTTTTCTACAAAGAATGCGGAGCTACATGTATCTTTGAAATATAAAACCCATTTATTTAAATAGCACCTAGCAATGATTAACAAGGTCCTTTGGCACAATCTGTAGCCACGAAAACGCTAGGATTAATCCTATCTCCAGGTTTCTTTAATGCACCTTACTTATTACACAGGACTAATGGCTTAACGTCCCATTTGAAGGACAAAACAAATTGTTTAAGTGTTTTGCTCAAGTGTTGAGACTTGAACCCACACTGTGCTGGTCAGAAACACCTCAGCTTGAGTCCAGTGTGCTTGACCACGCGGCCACAACATGCCCCGCAACTTTTAAGAATAACAATATATGTACATTATATACAGACAAATATTTCAGGGCATGTGTTCACTTTTGCGTTTGTAGAGCCATTTCAGCTAAGCACAAATTTGTGAGAGGACTACCTTCTTCATGAAAAGTGCTACTTCTTTATTAAAATTTTGAAAAACATATGATAGTTTCTCACCTTGTGTGCGATCTCCAGAGGTCCCCCTCCTTTGATTAAGATTCCGTTGATTGCCCCAACCCCGGTCCCCACCATGACGGCAGTAGGGGTGGCAAGACCCAGGGCACATGGGCAGGCAATAGACAGGACAGATATTGCACATTGGAAGGAGTACTGCCACACCATCTGGGTGTTGGTCATGTTGTGGTTTTTCTGGATCGGAAATAATTTGAAAGAGAGAGAGACATTAATTAGAAGTCTCTTGGTCAAGAAGAAGGAATAATATGCCATTATAGCTTATCGGTTCAAAATGGTCGGTTTTATTAATAATATCAAAGTGCTCATTATTGAGATGCCAACATAATCAAATGTTTTGAGTTCAATGTCAATTTCCTGATGCACTCATTTGGAGTAAGAACTCAGGAGCGAGTACATTTGTGACATGGAGTATTCGAGAAAGAAAGAAATAAATCATCCACTGAAATAACGGTTTTGGCAGTGACTATGGCATGACTGATGCCAAGGTCTATTCTTCAACATTGTCACTGAGGCAAAGAGTCATAACCTTAGCCAAAGTCATTCGATAAGGACGTTGTCATGAGTACAATAGCCCTCTGTCTCTCTCTCTCTAGTCCACTAAGGTCAAAATCTTGTTGAGATTAGCCCTCATTAAGTTGAGGAGATCAGTTGGAAACACCCTGGTGTCCCCGGCAACTACAGCTGTATAGCTGACCCTCTCTCATCCCCTATTTCTCCTTCCATGTTTTGGTGGCCAGGTGATAAGCTGAGAAACAGGTTCTTTGATGTATATGTATGAGTGCCCTGCTAGTCTCAGACAACGCTGTTGTTTTTTAAGAGGACAGTTTTGGTTCATTGCAATACAATAGCCCTAACACAGCAATTAATTTGTAGAAATATACTGAACTTACATTTAAGAGGAATGTCGGATGAACCATGTCAGGGTTGTTATATCCTGTCACAACATGTGCTACCAGAGTAATTAGGGTGATGATAACAATACCAGGTACAAAGACTCCAGCAATGCGATCAGCTAACTTCTGAATAGGCGCCTGCATTGGGAAACAAATTTTAAATATTGTACTGTTGCAAAACTGTCTTTTTCTCTGTGGCTATCAACAAATCTGAGTATAGTTTTTGTTTATTTATGACGGCTTCACATTAGCTGGATAATGAACCTCAAAATTTGAAGTGATAATTGTAAAATACATTATAAAATTTCGAATTTGTTCAAAGTGATTTACTGTCAAATTCCAGTGTTAATATGTGGTGTAGCTTACAAAACATATAGTGAAAATGCCTCCGTGTTGTTCCAGTGTAATCAGTAGCTTACAAAGCATAATATTGAAAGGCCTCTGTTTTGTTTCCAGTGTAATGTGGAATTTAGGAAAGGCATCTTTTTTTAATAGATTATCATAACACCTACCTTAGATGTTTGTGCCTCCTCTACCAGTTTGACAATATGAGACAGTGCTGAATCTGCACCAACATGGGTGGCCTTAATCAGCAACACACCATTCTGATTAATGGTGCCTCCGATCACCGTGCTCTCTGGAATTGTAAAAAAATAACCCCCGAATGAAAATGTTTTAACAAAGACAGCAGACCAAAGGAAAATAAACAAGAATATGAAAATGGTGGGAAAAACTTTGGTGTCAAAAGAAATATTAGTATTCAAGGATTCAAATCTGCTGTTGTCCGAGGGTGAAACAATGTTGGCGTTATTGAAAAGAAATCCTAAATTTAAACAGCTCCTTACAATGTGTAACTCTAGGGGGTACAAAAAGGTGGAATTGCCATTATTTCATCACACCTCCTAACAATTACATCAGAGTTCCAGATTTTGTTTGTCAGCAGTGACTCTCACCCCTGGTATATCCTCCATGTTACCCCCATGATTTATGTCTGTGCCAACGTCTGCAACTCACCAAGACATCTGGTTGGGATTGTCTAGTTCTTAGTCATCTTGTTGTCCTTTTTTTCTCTTTTGTCTCTGGTTTTCTAGTTTATTGGCACTTAGGTTTTTCTTGTTTAGTTTTGTTGGATACTTATTCTAGTAAAAATTGAAACAAATTAAAAACCTCACCAACTTTCTTGGTCACTGGCATGGACTCTCCCGTAATCAGAGACTCATCCACCATGGACGACCCCTCAACTACGACCCCATCCACTGGGATCTTCTCTCCGGGCAGGACCTTCACCTTGTCATTCCTCTGCAGGAGGTCTAAATCAATCAATGTCTCCTTCTCTATGCGGCCAAGATCGTCATAGTTTACCAGACGAGCCTCAGTGGCTTGCATTGACATCAATTTGGTCAGGGCCTCAGAAGTCTTACCCTGGTGGCAAGAGAGAAAAAAATAAATTTAAAATGTACAGATATGTCTGGTTAGATGAGTAACCAGTCAGTTTATTTGATATGTTGTAAGATCTCACAGAAGAGGGTCCCTGCTTTTGGACTTGACTTCTCCACTCATGCTGCACCAGCTGGGAGAGGTATATCACACACATTGCAAGAAGAGCTACCATGCGAGTTGGTTGTAT
Organism: Asterias rubens; assembly: GCF_902459465.1. NCBI lineage: Eukaryota > Metazoa > Echinodermata > Asteroidea > Forcipulatida > Asteriidae > Asterias > Asterias rubens. The sequence goes on along the minus strand of NC_047069.1, from coordinate 9,096,003 downwards.
ATATCGAGCTTCGAAGTTCTTACCTCCTGATGCTACTCTCTATCTGTACAAGATAGCAATAAGCCCCTTAATAATGGAGTATTCTTGTCACATTTGGGCTGGAGCTTCTGCCTGTCATTTGTCTTTATTAGAAAGACAGCAGAAGTGTTTTGATAATCTTGTTGGTGACGGGTTGGGATCAACATTACAACCCTCTTTCCCACCATAGGTCTGTAAGAACAAAACTCACCTTGGCAACATGTTCCATCCATCTCCCTAATGTTACAAAGATATATAGCATGGGAGGAGCATCAAAGAATGTCCTTGGGCTTGTGGTCGCTCCCGCTAAGATGGCAATGAGAAGCACAGTGACAGAGTAGAGATAGGAGACAGAGGTTGCCAATACGATCAAGACGTCCATGTTGGCTGCACCATGTTTCATAGCTTTATAGGCTTGGATGTAGAAGTAACGGCCTCCAAACACCTGGGTTGACAAATAATGTTTGAAAGGTTGTTCAAACTAATAAGTAGATACATTCTTACAGTGATAAAAAACACATGTGTTGAGTGTAGTGTGTTTGGTATGCAAGGTCAAGGTACACTTGGCAAGAACCTGCTCAGTTCCAAGGCTCGATCTGATCCGCCGTTCTGGATCTAGTGGAAATGGGATCAGGAGTTTCTCAACATCTCTTTCTTTACAACTTTTCTCTTTTCTTGATAAACATTGTGAAACTTTGAAGTGAAAAGTAGAAAGATAACTCCCCAATTTTTACCTGTATCGGAGTGCAGAAACCAAAGAGCAGGAGATTGTGAAGTGATAAGCCTGGAAATATACAGGCATGTATGGGATGGGCTATGATGTCATATAACATCATACAAAAGACAGGCAGACCAAAGACCAACGAGAATAGGAAGGAACGACGCCATCTGCAATAATAAAACAAAGTTTTAAAAAATCATAATGGAATTTCATTTTTCTTTACATACTTTCGATGGTCTGTTTTTCCATGTGAATTTTGGTTACAAATAAGTTTCACCCGAAAGCAAATATGAAGCATTTTTAACAAAGTGTTTCCTTCCACTTCCCAACAACTACCCCAACCATAACAATGTTTTTTTTCACCAACTAGCACACATACATTCTCCATTCCCCTAAAACCCAAACCCAAACAATGTTTTTCTCTCCAACTCACCTTTTGATGGTATCGGAATGATCCAGAGCTGCACTTTTATCCCTGTTATTGCCAGTGATCAGACCAGCCTCAAAACCAGCATCCTTAAACAAAACAAATGTAAATGTGGATGACCAAACACAAATAAGAACTTCTCAAAGGACCACTCAACGTCCAGTATACAATTTGCTCTGCTTGTCCCAATCTGCACGCAGTTTTCTATTTTTTCAGTCCAATATTTCAAGGCTCAAAATTGGGGCGAAGACTGCAGAGCTTGTCTGAGACCGGAAAATTGTCTATTGGACTCAAATAAAGACAAGAAAAAACATCTACACAGTTCATTTTAAAAAATAACGTTAAATTTAAAATGATGTATTTGAGTTCTGAAGGTATCCATTTGAATGGGCCGTAGCACCTTGTAAACCCCTACAAGGTGCTAAATAATTTATTCTCAGAATTCATAACTTCAATAACTGTCTTTCTGTAAAATTGTATATACACTAAGCACCTTGAGTACCTCATTGGTAAATATGTGCCCAATATTAAACTTTGATAATATTATTTTATATTATTATTATTATTTATAGGTACCTCAATAGCTTTGATAATATCCCTTGGTCCTGTAACTGACGGTTCAAACTCAAAGCGCCCTCTAGAGGTTGCTAGGGCCACCGAAACGGACTTGATGCCTGGTTTTCTGATGAGGGACGACTCGATTAAGGAAACACAAGATGCGCAGGTCATACCAGCAATCTGTCTCATTAAGATAAAATAAATACAAACAAATATGAAAAATTGTAGGGTATATAATTATCAAACTATTTGTTTTTACTGTGTAATATTTAGATTGTTTCAACACATAATGTCATATGCTGCAGGCTAACAAAGTTTGTTTATCATTCAAATCAACAGTATTAAATAGTCCCACAGAAGGAGGGTTGACTGTGTACTGTAGATGCATTCACCACAACATCATTGTAGGCTGGCATAATTATGTATTCATCTTTCAAAAGTTGATGATATTGAAAGGTTGGAATTAAGATGTCGCCTACATGTAATTCCAGCAAACCCTCTTGGTTTCTTTTGTCTTGATCTTCCATGACCGTGGCACCGAATCCCATGTCATCCACCATGGTGGCAATCTCACTTGGGGTCAAATGGCAAGAGTCGAAGGTCACCTCAGCTTTCTGGGCCATCAGAGCAACCATGACTGATTTTATACCTATCAGAAAGTAAAATATTTGTTGAAGGAATATTTGTCAAAAACACATGTTCTGTTGGGAAGTATATTACCCAAGTGTAAATTTCTTTTGGGAAGCCTTGGATGTTACTGTAACTAGTAAACTTGCAGGTCAAACGGCAATGTAGCCATGTATAAATCTCTTTTGGGGGTAGTGTTAAGATGCTACCTAAGAAGTAACTATAACTCGCAAGTATAACTATGTATAAAATCTCTTTAGGGAGGAGTCTTGAGACACTCCCTAGGAAGTAACTATAACTAGTAAACTTGCAAGTATATAACTATGTTTAACATCTCTTTAGGGGGGAGGGTTGAGCCAGCAACCCAGAAAGTCATGTACC